>NW_028126093.1:0-534580 GCF_965194825.1 Balaenoptera physalus | reverse complement strand
TCCATGACCACGTTCATCACAATGCTCCGTGACCCCTTTCCTTACAATGCTCCATGGCTCTTGTCATCACAAAGCTCCATGGCGCTTGTCATCACAAGGCTCCATGACCACTGTAATCACAATGATCCATGACCCCTTTGATAACAACTCTCCATTACCCATTTCCTCAAAATGATCCTTGGCGCTTGTCATCACAATGCTCCATGATCCCTGTAATCACAATGATCCTTGACCCCTTTCATCACAATGTTCCATGGCCGCTTTCATCACAATGCTCCATAACCCCTGTCATCACAATGCCCCTTGACCCATTTCCCCACAATGCTCCCTGAGCCATGTCATCACAATGCTACTTGTCTTTCTCATTACAATGCTCCATGTCCTCTGTAATCAGAGTCTTCCATGACCCCTTTCATCACAACTCTCCTTAACATTTTTCTCACAATGCTCCATGACATTGTCATCACAATGTTTCATGCCCCCTGTCAGCACAATGCTAAAAGCCCACTCTCAACACAATGCTCCATGAGACTTGTCTCACAATGCTCCATGCCCTTTTCATCACAATGCTCCATGCCCCCTGTCATCACAAGGCTCCATGCCCTTATCATCACAATGCTCCATGACACCTGTCTTCACAATGTTCCGTGCACTTATCATCACAATACTCCTTGACCCTTGTCTAAAATGCTACATGGCGGTGACATCACAATATTCCATGCACCCTGTCATTACAAGGCTCCATGACACTTGTCATCACAATGTTCCATGGCCCCTATCATTCAAAATGCCATATGACCACTTTCATTCACAATGCTCCAAGGCCCTTGTCATCACAATGCCCCATGAACCCTGTCATCACAATGCTCCAGGCCCCTGTCATCACAATGATCCATGGCCCTTGTCATCACAATGCTCCCTGGTGCAGGTCATCACAAAGATCCATGACCACTTTCAGCACAATGCTCCATGACCCCTTTCATCAAAATTCTCCATGACCATTGTCATCACAATGCTCCATGAGCCCTGTCATTACAATGCTCCCTGACCCCTGTCATCACCATGATCCATGGCCCTTGGCATCACAGTGCTCCTTCGCTCTTGTCGTAACAATGCTCCATGATCCCTGTCATCACAATGATCCATGATTCCTTTCATCACAATTCTCCTTTTCCCCTTTCATCACAATGATCCCTGGAGCTTGTCAAAACAATGCTCCTTGATTCCCTGTAATCACAATGATCCATGACCCCTTTCATGACAATGCTCCATTACCCCACTAATCACAATGATCCATGGTGATTGTCATCACAATGCTCCATGAGCCTTGTCATCACAATGCTCCAGGTCGTTGTAATCACAAAGTTCCATGACCCCTTTCACCACAAAGCTCCAAGATCCCTGTCATCACAATGCCCCATGACTCCTCTCATCACAATGCTCCATGGCGCTTGTCATCACAATGATCCAGAGCCTTAGTTCCTGAGTTGGGAGTAGTATCATTGCCTCAATTAGGGAAAATGTCAGTGACTGAGTTGGGAGTAGTGTGAGGGCCCTTGTTAGGGACACTGTCAGTGCCTGAGTTAGGTGTAGTGTCAGGGTTTTAGTTACGTACACTGTCAGTGCCTGAGTTGGGAATAGTGTCAGGGCCTTAGTTATGGACTGTGTCATTGCCTGAGTTAGGAGTAGTGTCAGGGCCTTAGTTAGGAGTAGCATCAGTGCCTTCGTTAGGTATTGTATCAGCGCCTCAGTTAGGAAGAGATTCAGGGCCTTATTTTGGGACAGTGTCAGTGCCTGAGTTAGGAGTTTTGTCGGCCTTCGTTAGGGACCTTTCCAGGGCCTGAGTTAGGAGTAATGTCAGGGCCTTCCTTAGGTATTGTATCAGTGCCTGAGTTAGGAATAGTGTCAAGGCCTTAGTTAGGGACATTGCCAGGGCATGATTTAGGAGTAGTGTTAGGGTGTGAGTTATGAACAGTGTCAGGGCCTTAGTTAGTGACAGTGTCAGTTCCTGAGTTAGGAGTAGAGTCAGGGCCTAAGTTAGGGACAGTGCCAGTGCTGAGTTCGTAGTAGTATCAGGGCCTTAGTTAGAGACAGTGTCAGGGCCTGAGTTAGGAGTAGTGTCCGAGGCTTTGTTAGGGACAGTGTCAGTGCCTGAGTTAAGAGTAGCGTCACAGCTTTAGTTAGGGCCAGTGTCAGGGCCTTAGTTAAGACCAGTGTCAGGGCCTATGATAGGAATCAGATCAGGGCCTGTGTTACGAGTAGTGTCAGGGCCTTAGTTAAGGACAGTGTCAGGGCCTGAGTCCTGACTTATTCCTAACTTTCCTCACTAAGGATTTTTGACACTACTGCTAATTCAGGTCCTGATAATATCCCTTACTAAGGCCCTGACCCTTTCCCTGGCTAAGGCCCTGAACTTCTCCTAAGTCAGGCCCTGATACTGTCCCTAACAATGGCCCTGACACTACACCTAACTTCGGCCCCGAAATGATACCTAACAAAGGCTCTGTTGCTAGTCCAAACTAAAGCCCTAAAATTGGTCTTAAATAAGGCCTTGACACTAATCCTAACTCAGGCCCTAACACTGTCCCTAGCTAAGGCCCTGACAGTACGCCTAACTCAGGCCCTCATACGATTCCTAACAATGGCTCTGATGCTAGTCCAAACTAAGGCCCTGAAATTGGTCCTAAATAAGGCCTTGACACGAATCGTAACTCAGGCCCTAGCACTGTCCCTAACTAGGTCTCTGACAGTACACCTAACTCAGACCCTGACACTGTCCCTAAGCAAGGCCCTGACACTACTCCTAACTCAGTCCCTTACACTGTACCTAACAAAGTCACTGATGCTAGGCCTAACTCAGGCCCTGAAACTGTCTGTAACTAAGGCCCTGCTGCCATCAGCATGTAAAGTCCTGACATTATCCTGAGCTAATATCCTGACCTATGTCTTTCCAAGGTCCTGAAACTGTCCCAAAGTAAGCCCTGACGCTGTCCGTAAGTGAAGACCTGAGGCTGTCCCTAACTCAGGCCCTGAAGCTTTCCTTAACTGAAGCCTTGAAGCTGTGCCTAACTCAGGCCCTGATCATGTATTTCACAAAGACCTTAATGCTGATCCAGCAAAGACGCTGATGCTGCTCCAAAGTCATGCCCTGACAGTGTGCCCAGCAAAGGGCCTGACGCTAGGCCTCACTCAGGCCCTGTCGCTCTCCCGAAGTCAGGCCCTGACACTGTCACTAACTAAGGCCCTGACTCTACTCCTAACTCAGTCCCGTACATTGTACCTAACAACGGCTCTGATGCTAGTCGTAACTCAGGGCCTGACACTGTCTCTAACTAAGGGCTGCTGCCATCAATATCTAAAGTCCTGACATTATCCGGAGCTAATATCCTGACCCATGTCTTACCAAGGTCCTGAAACTGTCCCAAAGTAAGCCCTGACGCTGTCCCTAAGTGAGGCCCTGCAGCTTTCCCTAACTAACTCAGGCCTTGATGATGTGACTAACTCAGACCCTGGTCATGTCTTTAACTAAGACCCTAAGGCTGATCCAAAAGAGGCCCTGATGCTGCTCCTAAGTCATGCCCTGACAGTGTCCCCAGCTAAGGGTCTGATGCTAGGCCTCACTCAGACCCTATCACTCTCCCTAAGTCAGGCCCTGATACTGTCCCTACCTGAAGCCCTAACACTGGTTCTGAATAAGGCCCTGATATTCTCAGTAACAAAGGTCTTCACACTATCCTTAGGTCATTTCCTGACACGATTCCTAGCCTTCACCCTAACCCTGTCCCGAGTTAATATCCTACCTCTTATGCTAACTAAAGATGTTATGCTGTGCCTACCTCAGGCATTGAATTTAGTCCCAAGACCGCTAGACTGTCCCTCACTGGGCTCCATGCCCTTATCGTCACAATGTTCCGTGACCACTGTCATCACAATGCTCCACGCCCTTATCATCACAATGCCCCATGAACCCTGTCATCACAATGCCCCATGACCACTTACATCACAATGCTCCACGCCCTTATCATCACAATGCCCCATGACCCCTGTCATCACAATGCCCCATGACCCCTTTTCATCACAATGCTCCATGACCATTTTCATCACAAGGCTCCATGCCCTTATCATCACAGTGCTCCATGAACCCTTTCATCACAATGCTCCATGGCCCTTCTCATCACAATGCCCCATGACCCCTTCCATCACAATGCTCCATGACCCCTTTCATCAAAATGCGCCATGAACATTGTCATTACAAAGCTCCATGACCACGTTCATCACAATGCTCCGTGACCCCTTTCCTTACAATGCTCCATGGCTCTTGTCATCACAAAGCTCCATGGCGCTTGTCATCACAAGGCTCCATGACCACTGTAATCACAATGATCCATGACCCCTTTGATAACAACTCTCCATTACCCATTTCCTCAAAATGATCCTTGGCGCTTGTCATCACAATGCTCCATGATCCCTGTAATCACAATGATCCTTGACCCCTTTCATCACAATGTTCCATGGCCGCTTTCATCACAATGCTCCATAACCCCTGTCATCACAATGCCCCTTGACCCATTTCCCCACAATGCTCCCTGAGCCATGTCATCACAATGCTACTTGTCTTTCTCATTACAATGCTCCATGTCCTCTGTAATCAGAGTCTTCCATGACCCCTTTCATCACAACTCTCCTTAACATTTTTCTCACAATGCTCCATGACATTGTCATCACAATGTTTCATGCCCCCTGTCAGCACAATGCTAAAAGCCCACTCTCAACACAATGCTCCATGAGACTTGTCTCACAATGCTCCATGCCCTTTTCATCACAATGCTCCATGCCCCCTGTCATCACAAGGCTCCATGCCCTTATCATCACAATGCTCCATGACACCTGTCTTCACAATGTTCCGTGCACTTATCATCACAATACTCCTTGACCCTTGTCTAAAATGCTACATGGCGGTGACATCACAATATTCCATGCACCCTGTCATTACAAGGCTCCATGACACTTGTCATCACAATGTTCCATGGCCCCTATCATTCAAAATGCCATATGACCACTTTCATTCACAATGCTCCAAGGCCCTTGTCATCACAATGCCCCATGAACCCTGTCATCACAATGCTCCAGGCCCCTGTCATCACAATGATCCATGGCCCTTGTCATCACAATGCTCCCTGGTGCAGGTCATCACAAAGATCCATGACCACTTTCAGCACAATGCTCCATGACCCCTTTCATCAAAATTCTCCATGACCATTGTCATCACAATGCTCCATGAGCCCTGTCATTACAATGCTCCCTGACCCCTGTCATCACCATGATCCATGGCCCTTGGCATCACAGTGCTCCTTCGCTCTTGTCGTAACAATGCTCCATGATCCCTGTCATCACAATGATCCATGATTCCTTTCATCACAATTCTCCTTTTCCCCTTTCATCACAATGATCCCTGGAGCTTGTCAAAACAATGCTCCTTGATTCCCTGTAATCACAATGATCCATGACCCCTTTCATGACAATGCTCCATTACCCCACTAATCACAATGATCCATGGTGATTGTCATCACAATGCTCCATGAGCCTTGTCATCACAATGCTCCAGGTCGTTGTAATCACAAAGTTCCATGACCCCTTTCACCACAAAGCTCCAAGATCCCTGTCATCACAATGCCCCATGACTCCTCTCATCACAATGCTCCATGGCGCTTGTCATCACAATGATCCAGAGCCTTAGTTCCTGAGTTGGGAGTAGTATCATTGCCTCAATTAGGGAAAATGTCAGTGACTGAGTTGGGAGTAGTGTGAGGGCCCTTGTTAGGGACACTGTCAGTGCCTGAGTTAGGTGTAGTGTCAGGGTTTTAGTTACGTACACTGTCAGTGCCTGAGTTGGGAATAGTGTCAGGGCCTTAGTTATGGACTGTGTCATTGCCTGAGTTAGGAGTAGTGTCAGGGCCTTAGTTAGGAGTAGCATCAGTGCCTTCGTTAGGTATTGTATCAGCGCCTCAGTTAGGAAGAGATTCAGGGCCTTATTTTGGGACAGTGTCAGTGCCTGAGTTAGGAGTTTTGTCGGCCTTCGTTAGGGACCTTTCCAGGGCCTGAGTTAGGAGTAATGTCAGGGCCTTCCTTAGGTATTGTATCAGTGCCTGAGTTAGGAATAGTGTCAAGGCCTTAGTTAGGGACATTGCCAGGGCATGATTTAGGAGTAGTGTTAGGGTGTGAGTTATGAACAGTGTCAGGGCCTTAGTTAGTGACAGTGTCAGTTCCTGAGTTAGGAGTAGAGTCAGGGCCTAAGTTAGGGACAGTGCCAGTGCTGAGTTCGTAGTAGTATCAGGGCCTTAGTTAGAGACAGTGTCAGGGCCTGAGTTAGGAGTAGTGTCCGAGGCTTTGTTAGGGACAGTGTCAGTGCCTGAGTTAAGAGTAGCGTCACAGCTTTAGTTAGGGCCAGTGTCAGGGCCTTAGTTAAGACCAGTGTCAGGGCCTATGATAGGAATCAGATCAGGGCCTGTGTTACGAGTAGTGTCAGGGCCTTAGTTAAGGACAGTGTCAGGGCCTGAGTCCTGACTTATTCCTAACTTTCCTCACTAAGGATTTTTGACACTACTGCTAATTCAGGTCCTGATAATATCCCTTACTAAGGCCCTGACCCTTTCCCTGGCTAAGGCCCTGAACTTCTCCTAAGTCAGGCCCTGATACTGTCCCTAACAATGGCCCTGACACTACACCTAACTTCGGCCCCGAAATGATACCTAACAAAGGCTCTGTTGCTAGTCCAAACTAAAGCCCTAAAATTGGTCTTAAATAAGGCCTTGACACTAATCCTAACTCAGGCCCTAACACTGTCCCTAGCTAAGGCCCTGACAGTACGCCTAACTCAGGCCCTCATACGATTCCTAACAATGGCTCTGATGCTAGTCCAAACTAAGGCCCTGAAATTGGTCCTAAATAAGGCCTTGACACGAATCGTAACTCAGGCCCTAGCACTGTCCCTAACTAGGTCTCTGACAGTACACCTAACTCAGACCCTGACACTGTCCCTAAGCAAGGCCCTGACACTACTCCTAACTCAGTCCCTTACACTGTACCTAACAAAGTCACTGATGCTAGGCCTAACTCAGGCCCTGAAACTGTCTGTAACTAAGGCCCTGCTGCCATCAGCATGTAAAGTCCTGACATTATCCTGAGCTAATATCCTGACCTATGTCTTTCCAAGGTCCTGAAACTGTCCCAAAGTAAGCCCTGACGCTGTCCGTAAGTGAAGACCTGAGGCTGTCCCTAACTCAGGCCCTGAAGCTTTCCTTAACTGAAGCCTTGAAGCTGTGCCTAACTCAGGCCCTGATCATGTATTTCACAAAGACCTTAATGCTGATCCAGCAAAGACGCTGATGCTGCTCCAAAGTCATGCCCTGACAGTGTGCCCAGCAAAGGGCCTGACGCTAGGCCTCACTCAGGCCCTGTCGCTCTCCCGAAGTCAGGCCCTGACACTGTCACTAACTAAGGCCCTGACTCTACTCCTAACTCAGTCCCGTACATTGTACCTAACAACGGCTCTGATGCTAGTCGTAACTCAGGGCCTGACACTGTCTCTAACTAAGGGCTGCTGCCATCAATATCTAAAGTCCTGACATTATCCGGAGCTAATATCCTGACCCATGTCTTACCAAGGTCCTGAAACTGTCCCAAAGTAAGCCCTGACGCTGTCCCTAAGTGAGGCCCTGCAGCTTTCCCTAACTAACTCAGGCCTTGATGATGTGACTAACTCAGACCCTGGTCATGTCTTTAACTAAGACCCTAAGGCTGATCCAAAAGAGGCCCTGATGCTGCTCCTAAGTCATGCCCTGACAGTGTCCCCAGCTAAGGGTCTGATGCTAGGCCTCACTCAGACCCTATCACTCTCCCTAAGTCAGGCCCTGATACTGTCCCTACCTGAAGCCCTAACACTGGTTCTGAATAAGGCCCTGATATTCTCAGTAACAAAGGTCTTCACACTATCCTTAGGTCATTTCCTGACACGATTCCTAGCCTTCACCCTAACCCTGTCCCGAGTTAATATCCTACCTCTTATGCTAACTAAAGATGTTATGCTGTGCCTACCTCAGGCATTGAATTTAGTCCCAAGACCGCTAGACTGTCCCTCACTGGGCTCCATGCCCTTATCGTCACAATGTTCCGTGACCACTGTCATCACAATGCTCCACGCCCTTATCATCACAATGCCCCATGAACCCTGTCATCACAATGCCCCATGACCACTTACATCACAATGCTCCACGCCCTTATCATCACAATGCCCCATGAACCCTGTCATCACAATGCCCCATGACCCCTTTTCATCACAATGCTCCATGACCATTTTCATCACAAGGCTCCATGCCCTTATCATCACAGTGCTCCATGAACCCTTTCTTCACAATGCTCCATGGCCCTTCTCATCACAATGCCCCATGACCCCTTCCATCACAATGCTCCATGACCCCTTTCATCAAAATGCGCCATGAACATTGTCATTACAAAGCTCCATGACCACGTTCATCACAATGCTCCGTGACCCCTTTCCTTACAATGCTCCATGGCTCTTGTCATCACAAAGCTCCATGGCGCTTGTCATCACAAGGCTCCATGACCACTGTAATCACAATGATCCATGACCCCTTTGATAACAACTCTCCATTACCCATTTCCTCAAAATGATCCTTGGCGCTTGTCATCACAATGCTCCATGATCCCTGTAATCACAATGATCCTTGACCCCTTTTATCACAATGTTCCATGGCCGCTTTCATCACAATGCTCCATAACCCCTGTCATCACAATGCCCCTTGACCCATTTCCCCACAATGCTCCCTGAGCCATGTCATCACAATGCTACTTGTCTTTCTCATTACAATGCTCCATGTCCTCTGTAATCAGAGTCTTCCATGACCCCTTTCATCACAACTCTCCTTAACATTTTTCTCACAATGCTCCATGACATTGTCATCACAATGTTTCATGCCCCCTGTCAGCACAATGCTAAAAGCCCACTCTCAACACAATGCTCCATGAGACTTGTCTCACAATGCTCCATGCCCTTTTCATCACAATGCTCCATGCCCCCTGTCATCACAAGGCTCCATGCCCTTATCATCACAATGCTCCATGACACCTGTCTTCACAATGTTCCGTGCACTTATCATCACAATACTCCTTGACCCTTGTCTAAAATGCTACATGGCGGTGACATCACAATATTCCATGCACCCTGTCATTACAAGGCTCCATGACACTTGTCATCACAATGTTCCATGGCCCCTATCATTCAAAATGCCATATGACCACTTTCATTCACAATGCTCCAAGGCCCTTGTCATCACAATGCCCCATGAACCCTGTCATCACAATGCTCCAGGCCCCTGTCATCACAATGATCCATGGCCCTTGTCATCACAATGCTCCCTGGTGCAGGTCATCACAAAGATCCATGACCACTTTCAGCACAATGCTCCATGACCCCTTTCATCAAAATTCTCCATGACCATTGTCATCACAATGCTCCATGAGCCCTGTCATTACAATGCTCCCTGACCCCTGTCATCACCATGATCCATGGCCCTTGGCATCACAGTGCTCCTTCGCTCTTGTCGTAACAATGCTCCATGATCCCTGTCATCACAATGATCCATGATTCCTTTCATCACAATTCTCCTTTTCCCCTTTCATCACAATGATCCCTGGAGCTTGTCAAAACAATGCTCCTTGATTCCCTGTAATCACAATGATCCATGACCCCTTTCATGACAATGCTCCATTACCCCACTAATCACAATGATCCATGGTGATTGTCATCACAATGCTCCATGAGCCTTGTCATCACAATGCTCCAGGTCGTTGTAATCACAAAGTTCCATGACCCCTTTCACCACAAAGCTCCAAGATCCCTGTCATCACAATGCCCCATGACTCCTCTCATCACAATGCTCCATGGCGCTTGTCATCACAATGATCCAGAGCCTTAGTTCCTGAGTTGGGAGTAGTATCATTGCCTCAATTAGGGAAAATGTCAGTGACTGAGTTGGGAGTAGTGTGAGGGCCCTTGTTAGGGACACTGTCAGTGCCTGAGTTAGGTGTAGTGTCAGGGTTTTAGTTACGTACACTGTCAGTGCCTGAGTTGGGAATAGTGTCAGGGCCTTAGTTATGGACTGTGTCATTGCCTGAGTTAGGAGTAGTGTCAGGGCCTTAGTTAGGAGTAGCATCAGTGCCTTCGTTAGGTATTGTATCAGCGCCTCAGTTAGGAAGAGATTCAGGGCCTTATTTTGGGACAGTGTCAGTGCCTGAGTTAGGAGTTTTGTCGGCCTTCGTTAGGGACCTTTCCAGGGCCTGAGTTAGGAGTAATGTCAGGGCCTTCCTTAGGTATTGTATCAGTGCCTGAGTTAGGAATAGTGTCAAGGCCTTAGTTAGGGACATTGCCAGGGCATGATTTAGGAGTAGTGTTAGGGTGTGAGTTATGAACAGTGTCAGGGCCTTAGTTAGTGACAGTGTCAGTTCCTGAGTTAGGAGTAGAGTCAGGGCCTAAGTTAGGGACAGTGCCAGTGCTGAGTTCGTAGTAGTATCAGGGCCTTAGTTAGAGACAGTGTCAGGGCCTGAGTTAGGAGTAGTGTCCGAGGCTTTGTTAGGGACAGTGTCAGTGCCTGAGTTAAGAGTAGCGTCACAGCTTTAGTTAGGGCCAGTGTCAGGGCCTTAGTTAAGACCAGTGTCAGGGCCTATGATAGGAATCAGATCAGGGCCTGTGTTACGAGTAGTGTCAGGGCCTTAGTTAAGGACAGTGTCAGGGCCTGAGTCCTGACTTATTCCTAACTTTCCTCACTAAGGATTTTTGACACTACTGCTAATTCAGGTCCTGATAATATCCCTTACTAAGGCCCTGACCCTTTCCCTGGCTAAGGCCCTGAACTTCTCCTAAGTCAGGCCCTGATACTGTCCCTAACAATGGCCCTGACACTACACCTAACTTCGGCCCCGAAATGATACCTAACAAAGGCTCTGTTGCTAGTCCAAACTAAAGCCCTAAAATTGGTCTTAAATAAGGCCTTGACACTAATCCTAACTCAGGCCCTAACACTGTCCCTAGCTAAGGCCCTGACAGTACGCCTAACTCAGGCCCTCATACGATTCCTAACAATGGCTCTGATGCTAGTCCAAACTAAGGCCCTGAAATTGGTCCTAAATAAGGCCTTGACACGAATCGTAACTCAGGCCCTAGCACTGTCCCTAACTAGGTCTCTGACAGTACACCTAACTCAGACCCTGACACTGTCCCTAAGCAAGGCCCTGACACTACTCCTAACTCAGTCCCTTACACTGTACCTAACAAAGTCACTGATGCTAGGCCTAACTCAGGCCCTGAAACTGTCTGTAACTAAGGCCCTGCTGCCATCAGCATGTAAAGTCCTGACATTATCCTGAGCTAATATCCTGACCTATGTCTTTCCAAGGTCCTGAAACTGTCCCAAAGTAAGCCCTGACGCTGTCCGTAAGTGAAGACCTGAGGCTGTCCCTAACTCAGGCCCTGAAGCTTTCCTTAACTGAAGCCTTGAAGCTGTGCCTAACTCAGGCCCTGATCATGTATTTCACAAAGACCTTAATGCTGATCCAGCAAAGACGCTGATGCTGCTCCAAAGTCATGCCCTGACAGTGTGCCCAGCAAAGGGCCTGACGCTAGGCCTCACTCAGGCCCTGTCGCTCTCCCGAAGTCAGGCCCTGACACTGTCACTAACTAAGGCCCTGACTCTACTCCTAACTCAGTCCCGTACATTGTACCTAACAACGGCTCTGATGCTAGTCGTAACTCAGGGCCTGACACTGTCTCTAACTAAGGGCTGCTGCCATCAATATCTAAAGTCCTGACATTATCCGGAGCTAATATCCTGACCCATGTCTTACCAAGGTCCTGAAACTGTCCCAAAGTAAGCCCTGACGCTGTCCCTAAGTGAGGCCCTGCAGCTTTCCCTAACTAACTCAGGCCTTGATGATGTGACTAACTCAGACCCTGGTCATGTCTTTAACTAAGACCCTAAGGCTGATCCAAAAGAGGCCCTGATGCTGCTCCTAAGTCATGCCCTGACAGTGTCCCCAGCTAAGGGTCTGATGCTAGGCCTCACTCAGACCCTATCACTCTCCCTAAGTCAGGCCCTGATACTGTCCCTACCTGAAGCCCTAACACTGGTTCTGAATAAGGCCCTGATATTCTCAGTAACAAAGGTCTTCACACTATCCTTAGGTCATTTCCTGACACGATTCCTAGCCTTCACCCTAACCCTGTCCCGAGTTAATATCCTACCTCTTATGCTAACTAAAGATGTTATGCTGTGCCTACCTCAGGCATTGAATTTAGTCCCAAGACCGCTAGACTGTCCCTCACTGGGCTCCATGCCCTTATCGTCACAATGTTCCGTGACCACTGTCATCACAATGCTCCACGCCCTTATCATCACAATGCCCCATGAACCCTGTCATCACAATGCCCCATGACCACTTACATCACAATGCTCCACGCCCTTATCATCACAATGCCCCATGAACCCTGTCATCACAATGCCCCATGACCCCTTTTCATCACAATGCTCCATGACCATTTTCATCACAAGGCTCCATGCCCTTATCATCACAGTGCTCCATGAACCCTTTCTTCACAATGCTCCATGGCCCTTCTCATCACAATGCCCCATGACCCCTTCCATCACAATGCTCCATGACCCCTTTCATCAAAATGCGCCATGAACATTGTCATTACAAAGCTCCATGACCACGTTCATCACAATGCTCCGTGACCCCTTTCCTTACAATGCTCCATGGCTCTTGTCATCACAAAGCTCCATGGCGCTTGTCATCACAAGGCTCCATGACCACTGTAATCACAATGATCCATGACCCCTTTGATAACAACTCTCCATTACCCATTTCCTCAAAATGATCCTTGGCGCTTGTCATCACAATGCTCCATGATCCCTGTAATCACAATGATCCTTGACCCCTTTTATCACAATGTTCCATGGCCGCTTTCATCACAATGCTCCATAACCCCTGTCATCACAATGCCCCTTGACCCATTTCCCCACAATGCTCCCTGAGCCATGTCATCACAATGCTACTTGTCTTTCTCATTACAATGCTCCATGTCCTCTGTAATCAGAGTCTTCCATGACCCCTTTCATCACAACTCTCCTTAACATTTTTCTCACAATGCTCCATGACATTGTCATCACAATGTTTCATGCCCCCTGTCAGCACAATGCTAAAAGCCCACTCTCAACACAATGCTCCATGAGACTTGTCTCACAATGCTCCATGCCCTTTTCATCACAATGCTCCATGCCCCCTGTCATCACAAGGCTCCATGCCCTTATCATCACAATGCTCCATGACACCTGTCTTCACAATGTTCCGTGCACTTATCATCACAATACTCCTTGACCCTTGTCTAAAATGCTACATGGCGGTGACATCACAATATTCCATGCACCCTGTCATTACAAGGCTCCATGACACTTGTCATCACAATGTTCCATGGCCCCTATCATTCAAAATGCCATATGACCACTTTCATTCACAATGCTCCAAGGCCCTTGTCATCACAATGCCCCATGAACCCTGTCATCACAATGCTCCAGGCCCCTGTCATCACAATGATCCATGGCCCTTGTCATCACAATGCTCCCTGGTGCAGGTCATCACAAAGATCCATGACCACTTTCAGCACAATGCTCCATGACCCCTTTCATCAAAATTCTCCATGACCATTGTCATCACAATGCTCCATGAGCCCTGTCATTACAATGCTCCCTGACCCCTGTCATCACCATGATCCATGGCCCTTGGCATCACAGTGCTCCTTCGCTCTTGTCGTAACAATGCTCCATGATCCCTGTCATCACAATGATCCATGATTCCTTTCATCACAATTCTCCTTTTCCCCTTTCATCACAATGATCCCTGGAGCTTGTCAAAACAATGCTCCTTGATTCCCTGTAATCACAATGATCCATGACCCCTTTCATGACAATGCTCCATTACCCCACTAATCACAATGATCCATGGTGATTGTCATCACAATGCTCCATGAGCCTTGTCATCACAATGCTCCAGGTCGTTGTAATCACAAAGTTCCATGACCCCTTTCACCACAAAGCTCCAAGATCCCTGTCATCACAATGCCCCATGACTCCTCTCATCACAATGCTCCATGGCGCTTGTCATCACAATGATCCAGAGCCTTAGTTCCTGAGTTGGGAGTAGTATCATTGCCTCAATTAGGGAAAATGTCAGTGACTGAGTTGGGAGTAGTGTGAGGGCCCTTGTTAGGGACACTGTCAGTGCCTGAGTTAGGTGTAGTGTCAGGGTTTTAGTTACGTACACTGTCAGTGCCTGAGTTGGGAATAGTGTCAGGGCCTTAGTTATGGACTGTGTCATTGCCTGAGTTAGGAGTAGTGTCAGGGCCTTAGTTAGGAGTAGCATCAGTGCCTTCGTTAGGTATTGTATCAGCGCCTCAGTTAGGAAGAGATTCAGGGCCTTATTTTGGGACAGTGTCAGTGCCTGAGTTAGGAGTTTTGTCGGCCTTCGTTAGGGACCTTTCCAGGGCCTGAGTTAGGAGTAATGTCAGGGCCTTCCTTAGGTATTGTATCAGTGCCTGAGTTAGGAATAGTGTCAAGGCCTTAGTTAGGGACATTGCCAGGGCATGATTTAGGAGTAGTGTTAGGGTGTGAGTTATGAACAGTGTCAGGGCCTTAGTTAGTGACAGTGTCAGTTCCTGAGTTAGGAGTAGAGTCAGGGCCTAAGTTAGGGACAGTGCCAGTGCTGAGTTCGTAGTAGTATCAGGGCCTTAGTTAGAGACAGTGTCAGGGCCTGAGTTAGGAGTAGTGTCCGAGGCTTTGTTAGGGACAGTGTCAGTGCCTGAGTTAAGAGTAGCGTCACAGCTTTAGTTAGGGCCAGTGTCAGGGCCTTAGTTAAGACCAGTGTCAGGGCCTATGATAGGAATCAGATCAGGGCCTGTGTTACGAGTAGTGTCAGGGCCTTAGTTAAGGACAGTGTCAGGGCCTGAGTCCTGACTTATTCCTAACTTTCCTCACTAAGGATTTTTGACACTACTGCTAATTCAGGTCCTGATAATATCCCTTACTAAGGCCCTGACCCTTTCCCTGGCTAAGGCCCTGAACTTCTCCTAAGTCAGGCCCTGATACTGTCCCTAACAATGGCCCTGACACTACACCTAACTTAGGCCCCGAAATGATACCTAACAAAGGCTCTGTTGCTAGTCCAAACTAAAGCCCTAAAATTGGTCTTAAATAAGGCCTTGACACTAATCCTAACTCAGGCCCTAACACTGTCCCTAGCTAAGGCCCTGACAGTACGCCTAACTCAGGCCCTCATACGATTCCTAACAATGGCTCTGATGCTAGTCCAAACTAAGGCCCTGAAATTGGTCCTAAATAAGGCCTTGACACGAATCGTAACTCAGGCCCTAGCACTGTCCCTAACTAGGTCTCTGACAGTACACCTAACTCAGACCCTGACACTGTCCCTAAGCAAGGCCCTGACACTACTCCTAACTCAGTCCCTTACACTGTACCTAACAAAGTCACTGATGCTAGGCCTAACTCAGGCCCTGAAACTGTCTGTAACTAAGGCCCTGCTGCCATCAGCATGTAAAGTCCTGACATTATCCTGAGCTAATATCCTGACCTATGTCTTTCCAAGGTCCTGAAACTGTCCCAAAGTAAGCCCTGACGCTGTCCGTAAGTGAAGACCTGAGGCTGTCCCTAACTCAGGCCCTGAAGCTTTCCTTAACTGAAGCCTTGAAGCTGTGCCTAACTCAGGCCCTGATCATGTATTTCACAAAGACCTTAATGCTGATCCAGCAAAGACGCTGATGCTGCTCCAAAGTCATGCCCTGACAGTGTGCCCAGCAAAGGGCCTGACGCTAGGCCTCACTCAGGCCCTGTCGCTCTCCCGAAGTCAGGCCCTGACACTGTCACTAACTAAGGCCCTGACTCTACTCCTAACTCAGTCCCGTACATTGTACCTAACAACGGCTCTGATGCTAGTCGTAACTCAGGGCCTGACACTGTCTCTAACTAAGGGCTGCTGCCATCAATATCTAAAGTCCTGACATTATCCGGAGCTAATATCCTGACCCATGTCTTACCAAGGTCCTGAAACTGTCCCAAAGTAAGCCCTGACGCTGTCCCTAAGTGAGGCCCTGCAGCTTTCCCTAACTAACTCAGGCCTTGATGATGTGACTAACTCAGACCCTGGTCATGTCTTTAACTAAGACCCTAAGGCTGATCCAAAAGAGGCCCTGATGCTGCTCCTAAGTCATGCCCTGACAGTGTCCCCAGCTAAGGGTCTGATGCTAGGCCTCACTCAGACCCTATCACTCTCCCTAAGTCAGGCCCTGATACTGTCCCTACCTGAAGCCCTAACACTGGTTCTGAATAAGGCCCTGATATTCTCAGTAACAAAGGTCTTCACACTATCCTTAGGTCATTTCCTGACACGATTCCTAGCCTTCACCCTAACCCTGTCCCGAGTTAATATCCTACCTCTTATGCTAACTAAAGATGTTATGCTGTGCCTACCTCAGGCATTGAATTTAGTCCCAAGACCGCTAGACTGTCCCTCACTGGGCTCCATGCCCTTATCGTCACAATGTTCCGTGACCACTGTCATCACAATGCTCCACGCCCTTATCATCACAATGCCCCATGAACCCTGTCATCACAATGCCCCATGACCACTTACATCACAATGCTCCACGCCCTTATCATCACAATGCCCCATGAACCCTGTCATCACAATGCCCCATGACCCCTTTTCATCACAATGCTCCATGACCATTTTCATCACAAGGCTCCATGCCCTTATCATCACAGTGCTCCATGAACCCTTTCTTCACAATGCTCCATGGCCCTTCTCATCACAATGCCCCATGACCCCTTCCATCACAATGCTCCATGACCCCTTTCATCAAAATGCGCCATGAACATTGTCATTACAAAGCTCCATGACCACGTTCATCACAATGCTCCGTGACCCCTTTCCTTACAATGCTCCATGGCTCTTGTCATCACAAAGCTCCATGGCGCTTGTCATCACAAGGCTCCATGACCACTGTAATCACAATGATCCATGACCCCTTTGATAACAACTCTCCATTACCCATTTCCTCAAAATGATCCTTGGCGCTTGTCATCACAATGCTCCATGATCCCTGTAATCACAATGATCCTTGACCCCTTTTATCACAATGTTCCATGGCCGCTTTCATCACAATGCTCCATAACCCCTGTCATCACAATGCCCCTTGACCCATTTCCCCACAATGCTCCCTGAGCCATGTCATCACAATGCTACTTGTCTTTCTCATTACAATGCTCCATGTCCTCTGTAATCAGAGTCTTCCATGACCCCTTTCATCACAACTCTCCTTAACATTTTTCTCACAATGCTCCATGACATTGTCATCACAATGTTTCATGCCCCCTGTCAGCACAATGCTAAAAGCCCACTCTCAACACAATGCTCCATGAGACTTGTCTCACAATGCTCCATGCCCTTTTCATCACAATGCTCCATGCCCCCTGTCATCACAAGGCTCCATGCCCTTATCATCACAATGCTCCATGACACCTGTCTTCACAATGTTCCGTGCACTTATCATCACAATACTCCTTGACCCTTGTCTAAAATGCTACATGGCGGTGACATCACAATATTCCATGCACCCTGTCATTACAAGGCTCCATGACACTTGTCATCACAATGTTCCATGGCCCCTATCATTCAAAATGCCATATGACCACTTTCATTCACAATGCTCCAAGGCCCTTGTCATCACAATGCCCCATGAACCCTGTCATCACAATGCTCCAGGCCCCTGTCATCACAATGATCCATGGCCCTTGTCATCACAATGCTCCCTGGTGCAGGTCATCACAAAGATCCATGACCACTTTCAGCACAATGCTCCATGACCCCTTTCATCAAACTTCTCCATGACCATTGTCATCACAATGCTCCATGAGCCCTGTCATTACAATGCTCCCTGACCCCTGTCATCACCATGATCCATGGCCCTTGGCATCACAGTGCTCCTTCGCTCTTGTCGTAACAATGCTCCATGATCCCTGTCATCACAATGATCCATGATTCCTTTCATCACAATTCTCCTTTTCCCCTTTCATCACAATGATCCCTGGAGCTTGTCAAAACAATGCTCCTTGATTCCCTGTAATCACAATGATCCATGACCCCTTTCATGACAATGCTCCATTACCCCACTAATCACAATGATCCATGGTGATTGTCATCACAATGCTCCATGAGCCTTGTCATCACAATGCTCCAGGTCGTTGTAATCACAAAGTTCCATGACCCCTTTCACCACAAAGCTCCAAGATCCCTGTCATCACAATGCCCCATGACTCCTCTCATCACAATGCTCCATGGCGCTTGTCATCACAATGATCCAGAGCCTTAGTTCCTGAGTTGGGAGTAGTATCATTGCCTCAATTAGGGAAAATGTCAGTGACTGAGTTGGGAGTAGTGTGAGGGCCCTTGTTAGGGACACTGTCAGTGCCTGAGTTAGGTGTAGTGTCAGGGTTTTAGTTACGTACACTGTCAGTGCCTGAGTTGGGAATAGTGTCAGGGCCTTAGTTATGGACTGTGTCATTGCCTGAGTTAGGAGTAGTGTCAGGGCCTTAGTTAGGAGTAGCATCAGTGCCTTCGTTAGGTATTGTATCAGCGCCTCAGTTAGGAAGAGATTCAGGGCCTTATTTTGGGACAGTGTCAGTGCCTGAGTTAGGAGTTTTGTCGGCCTTCGTTAGGGACCTTTCCAGGGCCTGAGTTAGGAGTAATGTCAGGGCCTTCCTTAGGTATTGTATCAGTGCCTGAGTTAGGAATAGTGTCAAGGCCTTAGTTAGGGACATTGCCAGGGCATGATTTAGGAGTAGTGTTAGGGTGTGAGTTATGAACAGTGTCAGGGCCTTAGTTAGTGACAGTGTCAGTTCCTGAGTTAGGAGTAGAGTCAGGGCCTAAGTTAGGGACAGTGCCAGTGCTGAGTTCGTAGTAGTATCAGGGCCTTAGTTAGAGACAGTGTCAGGGCCTGAGTTAGGAGTAGTGTCCGAGGCTTTGTTAGGGACAGTGTCAGTGCCTGAGTTAAGAGTAGCGTCACAGCTTTAGTTAGGGCCAGTGTCAGGGCCTTAGTTAAGACCAGTGTCAGGGCCTATGATAGGAATCAGATCAGGGCCTGTGTTACGAGTAGTGTCAGGGCCTTAGTTAAGGACAGTGTCAGGGCCTGAGTCCTGACTTATTCCTAACTTTCCTCACTAAGGATTTTTGACACTACTGCTAATTCAGGTCCTGATAATATCCCTTACTAAGGCCCTGACCCTTTCCCTGGCTAAGGCCCTGAACTTCTCCTAAGTCAGGCCCTGATACTGTCCCTAACAATGGCCCTGACACTACACCTAACTTAGGCCCCGAAATGATACCTAACAAAGGCTCTGTTGCTAGTCCAAACTAAAGCCCTAAAATTGGTCTTAAATAAGGCCTTGACACTAATCCTAACTCAGGCCCTAACACTGTCCCTAGCTAAGGCCCTGACAGTACGCCTAACTCAGGCCCTCATACGATTCCTAACAATGGCTCTGATGCTAGTCCAAACTAAGGCCCTGAAATTGGTCCTAAATAAGGCCTTGACACGAATCGTAACTCAGGCCCTAGCACTGTCCCTAACTAGGTCTCTGACAGTACACCTAACTCAGACCCTGACACTGTCCCTAAGCAAGGCCCTGACACTACTCCTAACTCAGTCCCTTACACTGTACCTAACAAAGTCACTGATGCTAGGCCTAACTCAGGCCCTGAAACTGTCTGTAACTAAGGCCCTGCTGCCATCAGCATGTAAAGTCCTGACATTATCCTGAGCTAATATCCTGACCTATGTCTTTCCAAGGTCCTGAAACTGTCCCAAAGTAAGCCCTGACGCTGTCCGTAAGTGAAGACCTGAGGCTGTCCCTAACTCAGGCCCTGAAGCTTTCCTTAACTGAAGCCTTGAAGCTGTGCCTAACTCAGGCCCTGATCATGTATTTCACAAAGACCTTAATGCTGATCCAGCAAAGACGCTGATGCTGCTCCAAAGTCATGCCCTGACAGTGTGCCCAGCAAAGGGCCTGACGCTAGGCCTCACTCAGGCCCTGTCGCTCTCCCGAAGTCAGGCCCTGACACTGTCACTAACTAAGGCCCTGACTCTACTCCTAACTCAGTCCCGTACATTGTACCTAACAACGGCTCTGATGCTAGTCGTAACTCAGGGCCTGACACTGTCTCTAACTAAGGGCTGCTGCCATCAATATCTAAAGTCCTGACATTATCCGGAGCTAATATCCTGACCCATGTCTTACCAAGGTCCTGAAACTGTCCCAAAGTAAGCCCTGACGCTGTCCCTAAGTGAGGCCCTGCAGCTTTCCCTAACTAACTCAGGCCTTGATGATGTGACTAACTCAGACCCTGGTCATGTCTTTAACTAAGACCCTAAGGCTGATCCAAAAGAGGCCCTGATGCTGCTCCTAAGTCATGCCCTGACAGTGTCCCCAGCTAAGGGTCTGATGCTAGGCCTCACTCAGACCCTATCACTCTCCCTAAGTCAGGCCCTGATACTGTCCCTACCTGAAGCCCTAACACTGGTTCTGAATAAGGCCCTGATATTCTCAGTAACAAAGGTCTTCACACTATCCTTAGGTCATTTCCTGACACGATTCCTAGCCTTCACCCTAACCCTGTCCCGAGTTAATATCCTACTTCTTATGCTAACTAAAGATGTTATGCTGTGCCTACCTCAGGCATTGAATTTAGTCCCAAGACCGCTAGACTGTCCCTCACTGGGCTCCATGCCCTTATCGTCACAATGTTCCGTGACCACTGTCATCACAATGCTCCACGCCCTTATCATCACAATGCCCCATGAACCCTGTCATCACAATGCCCCATGACCACTTACATCACAATGCTCCACGCCCTTATCATCACAATGCCCCATGAACCCTGTCATCACAATGCCCCATGACCCCTTTTCATCACAATGCTCCATGACCATTTTCATCACAAGGCTCCATGCCCTTATCATCACAGTGCTCCATGAACCCTTTCTTCACAATGCTCCATGGCCCTTCTCATCACAATGCCCCATGACCCCTTCCATCACAATGCTCCATGACCCCTTTCATCAAAATGCGCCATGAACATTGTCATTACAAAGCTCCATGACCACGTTCATCACAATGCTCCGTGACCCCTTTCCTTACAATGCTCCATGGCTCTTGTCATCACAAAGCTCCATGGCGCTTGTCATCACAAGGCTCCATGACCACTGTAATCACAATGATCCATGACCCCTTTGATAACAACTCTCCATTACCCATTTCCTCAAAATGATCCTTGGCGCTTGTCATCACAATGCTCCATGATCCCTGTAATCACAATGATCCTTGACCCCTTTTATCACAATGTTCCATGGCCGCTTTCATCACAATGCTCCATAACCCCTGTCATCACAATGCCCCTTGACCCATTTCCCCACAATGCTCCCTGAGCCATGTCATCACAATGCTACTTGTCTTTCTCATTACAATGCTCCATGTCCTCTGTAATCAGAGTCTTCCATGACCCCTTTCATCACAACTCTCCTTAACATTTTTCTCACAATGCTCCATGACATTGTCATCACAATGTTTCATGCCCCCTGTCAGCACAATGCTAAAAGCCCACTCTCAACACAATGCTCCATGAGACTTGTCTCACAATGCTCCATGCCCTTTTCATCACAATGCTCCATGCCCCCTGTCATCACAAGGCTCCATGCCCTTATCATCACAATGCTCCATGACACCTGTCTTCACAATGTTCCGTGCACTTATCATCACAATACTCCTTGACCCTTGTCTAAAATGCTACATGGCGGTGACATCACAATATTCCATGCACCCTGTCATTACAAGGCTCCATGACACTTGTCATCACAATGTTCCATGGCCCCTATCATTCAAAATGCCATATGACCACTTTCATTCACAATGCTCCAAGGCCCTTGTCATCACAATGCCCCATGAACCCTGTCATCACAATGCTCCAGGCCCCTGTCATCACAATGATCCATGGCCCTTGTCATCACAATGCTCCCTGGTGCAGGTCATCACAAAGATCCATGACCACTTTCAGCACAATGCTCCATGACCCCTTTCATCAAAATTCTCCATGACCATTGTCATCACAATGCTCCATGAGCCCTGTCATTACAATGCTCCCTGACCCCTGTCATCACCATGATCCATGGCCCTTGGCATCACAGTGCTCCTTCGCTCTTGTCGTAACAATGCTCCATGATCCCTGTCATCACAATGATCCATGATTCCTTTCATCACAATTCTCCTTTTCCCCTTTCATCACAATGATCCCTGGAGCTTGTCAAAACAATGCTCCTTGATTCCCTGTAATCACAATGATCCATGACCCCTTTCATGACAATGCTCCATTACCCCACTAATCACAATGATCCATGGTGATTGTCATCACAATGCTCCATGAGCCTTGTCATCACAATGCTCCAGGTCGTTGTAATCACAAAGTTCCATGACCCCTTTCACCACAAAGCTCCAAGATCCCTGTCATCACAATGCCCCATGACTCCTCTCATCACAATGCTCCATGGCGCTTGTCATCACAATGATCCAGAGCCTTAGTTCCTGAGTTGGGAGTAGTATCATTGCCTCAATTAGGGAAAATGTCAGTGACTGAGTTGGGAGTAGTGTGAGGGCCCTTGTTAGGGACACTGTCAGTGCCTGAGTTAGGTGTAGTGTCAGGGTTTTAGTTACGTACACTGTCAGTGCCTGAGTTGGGAATAGTGTCAGGGCCTTAGTTATGGACTGTGTCATTGCCTGAGTTAGGAGTAGTGTCAGGGCCTTAGTTAGGAGTAGCATCAGTGCCTTCGTTAGGTATTGTATCAGCGCCTCAGTTAGGAAGAGATTCAGGGCCTTATTTTGGGACAGTGTCAGTGCCTGAGTTAGGAGTTTTGTCGGCCTTCGTTAGGGACCTTTCCAGGGCCTGAGTTAGGAGTAATGTCAGGGCCTTCCTTAGGTATTGTATCAGTGCCTGAGTTAGGAATAGTGTCAAGGCCTTAGTTAGGGACATTGCCAGGGCATGATTTAGGAGTAGTGTTAGGGTGTGAGTTATGAACAGTGTCAGGGCCTTAGTTAGTGACAGTGTCAGTTCCTGAGTTAGGAGTAGAGTCAGGGCCTAAGTTAGGGACAGTGCCAGTGCTGAGTTCGTAGTAGTATCAGGGCCTTAGTTAGAGACAGTGTCAGGGCCTGAGTTAGGAGTAGTGTCCGAGGCTTTGTTAGGGACAGTGTCAGTGCCTGAGTTAAGAGTAGCGTCACAGCTTTAGTTAGGGCCAGTGTCAGGGCCTTAGTTAAGACCAGTGTCAGGGCCTATGATAGGAATCAGATCAGGGCCTGTGTTACGAGTAGTGTCAGGGCCTTAGTTAAGGACAGTGTCAGGGCCTGAGTCCTGACTTATTCCTAACTTTCCTCACTAAGGATTTTTGACACTACTGCTAATTCAGGTCCTGATAATATCCCTTACTAAGGCCCTGACCCTTTCCCTGGCTAAGGCCCTGAACTTCTCCTAAGTCAGGCCCTGATACTGTCCCTAACAATGGCCCTGACACTACACCTAACTTAGGCCCCGAAATGATACCTAACAAAGGCTCTGTTGCTAGTCCAAACTAAAGCCCTAAAATTGGTCTTAAATAAGGCCTTGACACTAATCCTAACTCAGGCCCTAACACTGTCCCTAGCTAAGGCCCTGACAGTACGCCTAACTCAGGCCCTCATACGATTCCTAACAATGGCTCTGATGCTAGTCCAAACTAAGGCCCTGAAATTGGTCCTAAATAAGGCCTTGACACGAATCGTAACTCAGGCCCTAGCACTGTCCCTAACTAGGTCTCTGACAGTACACCTAACTCAGACCCTGACACTGTCCCTAAGCAAGGCCCTGACACTACTCCTAACTCAGTCCCTTACACTGTACCTAACAAAGTCACTGATGCTAGGCCTAACTCAGGCCCTGAAACTGTCTGTAACTAAGGCCCTGCTGCCATCAGCATGTAAAGTCCTGACATTATCCTGAGCTAATATCCTGACCTATGTCTTTCCAAGGTCCTGAAACTGTCCCAAAGTAAGCCCTGACGCTGTCCGTAAGTGAAGACCTGAGGCTGTCCCTAACTCAGGCCCTGAAGCTTTCCTTAACTGAAGCCTTGAAGCTGTGCCTAACTCAGGCCCTGATCATGTATTTCACAAAGACCTTAATGCTGATCCAGCAAAGACGCTGATGCTGCTCCAAAGTCATGCCCTGACAGTGTGCCCAGCAAAGGGCCTGACGCTAGGCCTCACTCAGGCCCTGTCGCTCTCCCGAAGTCAGGCCCTGACACTGTCACTAACTAAGGCCCTGACTCTACTCCTAACTCAGTCCCGTACATTGTACCTAACAACGGCTCTGATGCTAGTCGTAACTCAGGGCCTGACACTGTCTCTAACTAAGGGCTGCTGCCATCAATATCTAAAGTCCTGACATTATCCGGAGCTAATATCCTGACCCATGTCTTACCAAGGTCCTGAAACTGTCCCAAAGTAAGCCCTGACGCTGTCCCTAAGTGAGGCCCTGCAGCTTTCCCTAACTAACTCAGGCCTTGATGATGTGACTAACTCAGACCCTGGTCATGTCTTTAACTAAGACCCTAAGGCTGATCCAAAAGAGGCCCTGATGCTGCTCCTAAGTCATGCCCTGACAGTGTCCCCAGCTAAGGGTCTGATGCTAGGCCTCACTCAGACCCTATCACTCTCCCTAAGTCAGGCCCTGATACTGTCCCTACCTGAAGCCCTAACACTGGTTCTGAATAAGGCCCTGATATTCTCAGTAACAAAGGTCTTCACACTATCCTTAGGTCATTTCCTGACACGATTCCTAGCCTTCACCCTAACCCTGTCCCGAGTTAATATCCTACCTCTTATGCTAACTAAAGATGTTATGCTGTGCCTACCTCAGGCATTGAATTTAGTCCCAAGACCGCTAGACTGTCCCTCACTGGGCTCCATGCCCTTATCGTCACAATGTTCCGTGACCACTGTCATCACAATGCTCCACGCCCTTATCATCACAATGCCCCATGAACCCTGTCATCACAATGCCCCATGACCACTTACATCACAATGCTCCACGCCCTTATCATCACAATGCCCCATGAACCCTGTCATCACAATGCCCCATGACCCCTTTTCATCACAATGCTCCATGACCATTTTCATCACAAGGCTCCATGCCCTTATCATCACAGTGCTCCATGAACCCTTTCTTCACAATGCTCCATGGCCCTTCTCATCACAATGCCCCATGACCCCTTCCATCACAATGCTCCATGACCCCTTTCATCAAAATGCGCCATGAACATTGTCATTACAAAGCTCCATGACCACGTTCATCACAATGCTCCGTGACCCCTTTCCTTACAATGCTCCATGGCTCTTGTCATCACAAAGCTCCATGGCGCTTGTCATCACAAGGCTCCATGACCACTGTAATCACAATGATCCATGACCCCTTTGATAACAACTCTCCATTACCCATTTCCTCAAAATGATCCTTGGCGCTTGTCATCACAATGCTCCATGATCCCTGTAATCACAATGATCCTTGACCCCTTTTATCACAATGTTCCATGGCCGCTTTCATCACAATGCTCCATAACCCCTGTCATCACAATGCCCCTTGACCCATTTCCCCACAATGCTCCCTGAGCCATGTCATCACAATGCTACTTGTCTTTCTCATTACAATGCTCCATGTCCTCTGTAATCAGAGTCTTCCATGACCCCTTTCATCACAACTCTCCTTAACATTTTTCTCACAATGCTCCATGACATTGTCATCACAATGTTTCATGCCCCCTGTCAGCACAATGCTAAAAGCCCACTCTCAACACAATGCTCCATGAGACTTGTCTCACAATGCTCCATGCCCTTTTCATCACAATGCTCCATGCCCCCTGTCATCACAAGGCTCCATGCCCTTATCATCACAATGCTCCATGACACCTGTCTTCACAATGTTCCGTGCACTTATCATCACAATACTCCTTGACCCTTGTCTAAAATGCTACATGGCGGTGACATCACAATATTCCATGCACCCTGTCATTACAAGGCTCCATGACACTTGTCATCACAATGTTCCATGGCCCCTATCATTCAAAATGCCATATGACCACTTTCATTCACAATGCTCCAAGGCCCTTGTCATCACAATGCCCCATGAACCCTGTCATCACAATGCTCCAGGCCCCTGTCATCACAATGATCCATGGCCCTTGTCATCACAATGCTCCCTGGTGCATGTCATCACAAAGATCCATGACCACTTTCAGCACAATGCTCCATGACCCCTTTCATCAAACTTCTCCATGACCATTGTCATCACAATGCTCCATGAGCTCTGTCATTACAATGCTCCCTGACCCCTGTCATCACCATGATCCATGGCCCTTGGCATCACAGTGCTCCTTCGCTCTTGTCGTAACAATGCTCCATGATCCCTGTCATCACAATGATCCATGATTCCTTTCATCACAATTCTCCTTTTCCCCTTTCATCACAATGATCCCTGGAGCTTGTCAAAACAATGCTCCTTGATTCCCTGTAATCACAATGATCCATGACCCCTTTCATGACAATGCTCCATTACCCCACTAATCACAATGATCCATGGTGATTGTCATCACAATGCTCCATGAGCCTTGTCATCACAATGCTCCAGGTCGTTGTAATCACAAAGTTCCATGACCCCTTTCACCACAAAGCTCCAAGATCCCTGTCATCACAATGCCCCATGACTCCTATCATCACAATGCTCCATGGCGCTTGTCATCACAATGATCCAGAGCCTTAGTTCCTGAGTTGGGAGTAGTATCATTGCCTCAATTAGGGAAAATGTCAGTGACTGAGTTGGGAGTAGTGTGAGGGCCCTTGTTAGGGACACTGTCAGTGCCTGAGTTAGGTGTAGTGTCAGGGTTTTAGTTACGTACACTGTCAGTGCCTGAGTTGGGAATAGTGTCAGGGCCTTAGTTATGGACTGTGTCATTGCCTGAGTTAGGAGTAGTGTCAGGGCCTTAGTTAGGAGTAGCATCAGTGCCTTCGTTAGGTATTGTATCAGCGCCTCAGTTAGGAAGAGATTCAGGGCCTTATTTTGGGACAGTGTCAGTGCCTGAGTTAGGAGTTTTGTCGGCCTTCGTTAGGGACCTTTCCAGGGCCTGAGTTAGGAGTAATGTCAGGGCCTTCCTTAGGTATTGTATCAGTGCCTGAGTTAGGAATAGTGTCAAGGCCTTAGTTAGGGACATTGCCAGGGCATGATTTAGGAGTAGTGTTAGGGTGTGAGTTATGAACAGTGTCAGGGCCTTAGTTAGTGACAGTGTCAGTTCCTGAGTTAGGAGTAGAGTCAGGGCCTAAGTTAGGGACAGTGCCAGTGCTGAGTTCGTAGTAGTATCAGGGCCTTAGTTAGAGACAGTGTCAGGGCCTGAGTTAGGAGTAGTGTCCGAGGCTTTGTTAGGGACAGTGTCAGTGCCTGAGTTAAGAGTAGCGTCACAGCTTTAGTTAGGGCCAGTGTCAGGGCCTTAGTTAAGACCAGTGTCAGGGCCTATGATAGGAATCAGATCAGGGCCTGTGTTACGAGTAGTGTCAGGGCCTTAGTTAAGGACAGTGTCAGGGCCTGAGTCCTGACTTATTCCTAACTTTCCTCACTAAGGATTTTTGACACTACTGCTAATTCAGGTCCTGATAATATCCCTTACTAAGGCCCTGACCCTTTCCCTGGCTAAGGCCCTGAACTTCTCCTAAGTCAGGCCCTGATACTGTCCCTAACAATGGCCCTGACACTACACCTAACTTAGGCCCCGAAATGATACCTAACAAAGGCTCTGTTGCTAGTCCAAACTAAAGCCCTAAAATTGGTCTTAAATAAGGCCTTGACACTAATCCTAACTCAGGCCCTAACACTGTCCCTAGCTAAGGCCCTGACAGTACGCCTAACTCAGGCCCTCATACGATTCCTAACAATGGCTCTGATGCTAGTCCAAACTAAGGCCCTGAAATTGGTCCTAAATAAGGCCTTGACACGAATCGTAACTCAGGCCCTAGCACTGTCCCTAACTAGGTCTCTGACAGTACACCTAACTCAGACCCTGACACTGTCCCTAAGCAAGGCCCTGACACTACTCCTAACTCAGTCCCTTACACTGTACCTAACAAAGTCACTGATGCTAGGCCTAACTCAGGCCCTGAAACTGTCTGTAACTAAGGCCCTGCTGCCATCAGCATGTAAAGTCCTGACATTATCCTGAGCTAATATCCTGACCTATGTCTTTCCAAGGTCCTGAAACTGTCCCAAAGTAAGCCCTGACGCTGTCCGTAAGTGAAGACCTGAGGCTGTCCCTAACTCAGGCCCTGAAGCTTTCCTTAACTGAAGCCTTGAAGCTGTGCCTAACTCAGGCCCTGATCATGTATTTCACAAAGACCTTAATGCTGATCCAGCAAAGACGCTGATGCTGCTCCAAAGTCATGCCCTGACAGTGTGCCCAGCAAAGGGCCTGACGCTAGGCCTCACTCAGGCCCTGTCGCTCTCCCGAAGTCAGGCCCTGACACTGTCACTAACTAAGGCCCTGACTCTACTCCTAACTCAGTCCCGTACATTGTACCTAACAACGGCTCTGATGCTAGTCGTAACTCAGGGCCTGACACTGTCTCTAACTAAGGGCTGCTGCCATCAATATCTAAAGTCCTGACATTATCCGGAGCTAATATCCTGACCCATGTCTTACCAAGGTCCTGAAACTGTCCCAAAGTAAGCCCTGACGCTGTCCCTAAGTGAGGCCCTGCAGCTTTCCCTAACTAACTCAGGCCTTGATGATGTGACTAACTCAGACCCTGGTCATGTCTTTAACTAAGACCCTAAGGCTGATCCAAAAGAGGCCCTGATGCTGCTCCTAAGTCATGCCCTGACAGTGTCCCCAGCTAAGGGTCTGATGCTAGGCCTCACTCAGACCCTATCACTCTCCCTAAGTCAGGCCCTGATACTGTCCCTACCTGAAGCCCTAACACTGGTTCGGAATAAGGCCCTGATATTCTCAGTAACAAAGGTCTTCACACTATCCTTAGGTCATTTCCTGACACGATTCCTAGCCTTCACCCTAACCCTGTCCCGAGTTAATATCCTACCTCTTATGCTAACTAAAGATGTTATGCTGTGCCTACCTCAGGCATTGAATTTAGTCCCAAGACCGCTAGACTGTCCCTCACTGGGCTCCATGCCCTTATCGTCACAATGTTCCGTGACCACTGTCATCACAATGCTCCACGCCCTTATCATCACAATGCCCCATGAACCCTGTCATCACAATGCCCCATGACCACTTACATCACAATGCTCCACGCCCTTATCATCACAATGCCCCATGAACCCTGTCATCACAATGCCCCATGACCCCTTTTCATCACAATGCTCCATGACCATTTTCATCACAAGGCTCCATGCCCTTATCATCACAGTGCTCCATGAACCCTTTCTTCACAATGCTCCATGGCCCTTCTCATCACAATGCCCCATGACCCCTTCCATCACAATGCTCCATGACCCCTTTCATCAAAATGCGCCATGAACATTGTCATTACAAAGCTCCATGACCACGTTCATCACAATGCTCCGTGACCCCTTTCCTTACAATGCTCCATGGCTCTTGTCATCACAAAGCTCCATGGCGCTTGTCATCACAAGGCTCCATGACCACTGTAATCACAATGATCCATGACCCCTTTGATAACAACTCTCCATTACCCATTTCCTCAAAATGATCCTTGGCGCTTGTCATCACAATGCTCCATGATCCCTGTAATCACAATGATCCTTGACCCCTTTTATCACAATGTTCCATGGCCGCTTTCATCACAATGCTCCATAACCCCTGTCATCACAATGCCCCTTGACCCATTTCCCCACAATGCTCCCTGAGCCATGTCATCACAATGCTACTTGTCTTTCTCATTACAATGCTCCATGTCCTCTGTAATCAGAGTCTTCCATGACCCCTTTCATCACAACTCTCCTTAACATTTTTCTCACAATGCTCCATGACATTGTCATCACAATGTTTCATGCCCCCTGTCAGCACAATGCTAAAAGCCCACTCTCAACACAATGCTCCATGAGACTTGTCTCACAATGCTCCATGCCCTTTTCATCACAATGCTCCATGCCCCCTGTCATCACAAGGCTCCATGCCCTTATCATCACAATGCTCCATGACACCTGTCTTCACAATGTTCCGTGCACTTATCATCACAATACTCCTTGACCCTTGTCTAAAATGCTACATGGCGGTGACATCACAATGTTCCATGCACCCTGTCATTACAAGGCTCCATGACACTTGTCATCACAATGTTCCATGGCCCCTATCATTCAAAATGCCATATGACCACTTTCATTCACAATGCTCCAAGGCCCTTGTCATCACAATGCCCCATGAACCCTGTCATCACAATGCTCCAGGCCCCTGTCATCACAATGATCCATGGCCCTTGTCATCACAATGCTCCCTGGTGCATGTCATCACAAAGATCCATGACCACTTTCAGCACAATGCTCCATGACCCCTTTCATCAAACTTCTCCATGACCATTGTCATCACAATGCTCCATGAGCCCTGTCATTACAATGCTCCCTGACCCCTGTCATCACCATGATCCATGGCCCTTGGCATCACAGTGCTCCTTCGCTCTTGTCGTAACAATGCTCCATGATCCCTGTCATCACAATGATCCATGATTCCTTTCATCACAATTCTCCTTTTCCCCTTTCATCACAATGATCCCTGGAGCTTGTCAAAACAATGCTCCTTGATTCCCTGTAATCACAATGATCCATGACCCCTTTCATGACAATGCTCCATTACCCCACTAATCACAATGATCCATGGTGATTGTCATCACAATGCTCCATGAGCCTTGTCATCACAATGCTCCAGGTCGTTGTAATCACAAAGTTCCATGACCCCTTTCACCACAAAGCTCCAAGATCCCTGTCATCACAATGCCCCATGACTCCTATCATCACAATGCTCCATGGCGCTTGTCATCACAATGATCCAGAGCCTTAGTTCCTGAGTTGGGAGTAGTATCATTGCCTCAATTAGGGAAAATGTCAGTGACTGAGTTGGGAGTAGTGTGAGGGCCCTTGTTAGGGACACTGTCAGTGCCTGAGTTAGGTGTAGTGTCAGGGTTTTAGTTACGTACACTGTCAGTGCCTGAGTTGGGAATAGTGTCAGGGCCTTAGTTATGGACTGTGTCATTGCCTGAGTTAGGAGTAGTGTCAGGGCCTTAGTTAGGAGTAGCATCAGTGCCTTCGTTAGGTATTGTATCAGCGCCTCAGTTAGGAAGAGATTCAGGGCCTTATTTTGGGACAGTGTCAGTGCCTGAGTTAGGAGTTTTGTCGGCCTTCGTTAGGGACCTTTCCAGGGCCTGAGTTAGGAGTAATGTCAGGGCCTTCCTTAGGTATTGTATCAGTGCCTGAGTTAGGAATAGTGTCAAGGCCTTAGTTAGGGACATTGCCAGGGCATGATTTAGGAGTAGTGTTAGGGTGTGAGTTATGAACAGTGTCAGGGCCTTAGTTAGTGACAGTGTGAGTTCCTGAGTTAGGAGTAGAGTCAGGGCCTAAGTTAGGGACAGTGCCAGTGCTGAGTTCGTAGTAGTATCAGGGCCTTAGTTAGAGACAGTGTCAGGGCCTGAGTTAGGAGTAGTGTCCGAGGCTTTGTTAGGGACAGTGTCAGTGCCTGAGTTAAGAGTAGCGTCACAGCTTTAGTTAGGGCCAGTGTCAGGGCCTTAGTTAAGACCAGTGTCAGGGCCTATGATAGGAATCAGATCAGGGCCTGTGTTACGAGTAGTGTCAGGGCCTTAGTTAAGGACAGTGTCAGGGCCTGAGTCCTGACTTATTCCTAACTTTCCTCACTAAGGATTTTTGACACTACTGCTAATTCAGGTCCTGATAATATCCCTTACTAAGGCCCTGACCCTTTCCCTGGCTAAGGCCCTGAACTTCTCCTAAGTCAGGCCCTGATACTGTCCCTAACAATGGCCCTGACACTACACCTAACTTAGGCCCCGAAATGATACCTAACAAAGGCTCTGTTGCTAGTCCAAACTAAAGCCCTAAAATTGGTCTTAAATAAGGCCTTGACACTAATCCTAACTCAGGCCCTAACACTGTCCCTAGCTAAGGCCCTGACAGTACGCCTAACTCAGGCCCTCATACGATTCCTAACAATGGCTCTGATGCTAGTCCGAACTAAGGCCCTGAAATTGGTCCTAAATAAAGCCTTGACACGAATCGTAACTCAGGCCCTAGCACTGTCCCTAACTAGGTCTCTGACAGTACACCTAACTCAGACCCTGACACTGTCCCTAAGCAAGGCCCTGACACTACTCCTAACTCAGTCCCTTACACTGTACCTAACAAAGTCACTGATGCTAGGCCTAACTCAGGCCCTGAAACTGTCTGTAACTAAGGCCCTGCTGCCATCAGCATGTAAAGTCCTGACATTATCCTGAGCTAATATACTGACCTATGTCTTTCCAAGGTCCTGAAACTGTCCCAAAGTAAGCCCTGACGCTGTCCGTAAGTGAAGACCTGAGGCTGTCCCTAACTCAGGCCCTGAAGCTTTCCTTAACTGAAGCCTTGAATCTGTGACTAACTCAGGCCCTGATCATGTATTTCACAAAGACCTTAATGCTGATCCAGCAAAGACGCTGATGCTGCTCCAAAGTCATGCCCTGACAGTGTGCCCAGCAAAGGGCCTGACGCTAGGCCTCACTCAGGCCCTGTCGCTCTCCCGAAGTCAGGCCCTGACACTGTCACTAACTAAGGCCCTGACTCTACTCCTAACTCAGTCCCGTACATTGTACCTAACAACGGCTCTGATGCTAGTCGTAACTCAGGGCCTGACACTGTCTCTAACTAAGGGCTGCTGCCATCAATATCTAAAGTCCTGACATTATCCGGAGCTAATATCCTGACCCATGTCTTACCAAGGTCCTGAAACTGTCCCAAAGTAAGCCCTGACGCTGTCCCTAAGTGAGGCCCTGCAGCTTTCCCTAACTAACTCAGGCCTTGATGATGTGACTAACTCAGACCCTGGTCATGTCTTTAACTAAGACCCTAAGGCTGATCCAAAAGAGGCCCTGATGCTGCTCCTAAGTCATGCCCTGACAGTGTCCCCAGCTAAGGGTCTGATGCTAGGCCTCACTCAGACCCTATCACTCTCCCTAAGTCAGGCCCTGATACTGTCCCTACCTGAAGCCCTAACACTGGTTCTGAATAAGGCCCTGATATTCTCAGTAACAAAGGTCTTCACACTATCCTTAGGTCATTTCCTGACACGATTCCTAGCCTTCACCCTAACCCTGTCCCGAGTTAATATCCTACCTCTTATGCTAACTAAAGATGTTATGCTGTGCCTACCTCAGGCATTGAATTTAGTCCCAAGACCGCTAGACTGTCCCTCACTGGGCTCCATGCCCTTATCGTCACAATGTTCCGTGACCACTGTCATCACAATGCTCCACGCCCTTATCATCACAATGCCCCATGAACCCTGTCATCACAATGCCCCATGACCACTTACATCACAATGCTCCACGCCCTTATCATCACAATGCCCCATGACCCCTGTCATCACAATGCCCCATGACCCCTTTTCATCACAATGCTCCATGACCATTTTCATCACAAGGCTCCATGCCCTTATCATCACAGTGCTCCATGAACCCTTTCTTCACAATGCTCCATGGCCCTTCTCATCACAATGCCCCATGACCCCTTCCATCACAATGCTCCATGACCCCTTTCATCAAAATGCGCCATGAACATTGTCATTACAAAGCTCCATGACCACGTTCATCACAATGCTCCGTGACCCCTTTCCTTACAATGCTCCATGGCTCTTGTCATCACAAAGCTCCATGGCGCTTGTCATCACAAGGCTCCATGACCACTGTAATCACAATGATCCATGACCCCTTTGATAACAACTCTCCATTACCCATTTCCTCAAAATGATCCTTGGCGCTTGTCATCACAATGCTCCATGATCCCTGTAATCACAATGATCCTTGACCCCTTTCATCACAATGTTCCATGGCCGCTTTCATCACAATGCTCCATAACCCCTGTCATCACAATGCCCCTTGACCCATTTCCCCACAATGCTCCCTGAGCCATGTCATCACAATGCTACTTGTCTTTCTCATTACAATGCTCCATGTCCTCTGTAATCAGAGTCTTCCATGACTCCTTTCATCACAACTCTCCTTAATATTTTTCTCACAATGCTCCATGACATTGTCATCACAAAGTTTCATGACCCCTGTCACCACAATGCTCTAAGCCCACTCTCAACTCAATGCTCCATGAGACTTGTCTCACAATGCTCCATGCCCTTTTCATCACAATGCTCCATGCCCCCTGTCATCACAATGCTCCATGCCCCCTTTCATTACAATATTCCATGCCCCCTGTCATCACAAGGCTCCATGCCCTTATCATCACAATGCTCCATGACACCTGTCTTCACAATGTTCCGTGCACTTATGATCACAATACTCCTTGACCCTTGTCTAAAATGCTACATGGCGGTGACATCACAATGTTCCATGCACCCTGTCATTACAAGGCTCCATGACACTTGTCATCACAATGTTCCATGGCCCCTATCATTCAAAATGCCATATGACCACTTTCATTCACAATGCTCCAAGGCCCTTGTCATCACAATGCCCCATGAACCCTGTCATCACAATGCTCCAGGCCCCTGTCATCACAATGATCCATGGCCCTTGTCATCACAATGCTCCCTGGTGCATGTCATCACAAAGATCCATGACCACTTTCAGCACAATGCTCCATGACCCCTTTCATCAAACTTCTCCATGACCATTGTCATCACAATGCTCCATGAGCCCTGTCATTACAATGCTCCCTGACCCCTGTCATCACCATGATCCATGGCCCTTGGCATCACAGTGCTCCTTCGCTCTTGTCGTAACAATGCTCCGTGATCCCTGTCATCACAATGATCCATGATTCCTTTCATCACAATTCTCCTTTTCCCCTTTCATCACAATGATCCCTGGAGCTTGTCAAAACAATGCTCCTTGATTCCCTGTAATCACAATGATCCATGACCCCTTTCATGACAATGCTCCATTACCCCACTAATCACAATGATCCATGGTGATTGTCATCACAATGCTCCATGAGCCTTGTCATCACAATGCTCCAGGTCGTTGTAATCACAAAGTTCCATGACCCCTTTCACCACAAAGCTCCAAGATCCCTGTCATCACAATGCCCCATGACTCCTATCATCACAATGCTCCATGGCGCTTGTCATCACAATGATCCAGAGCCTTAGTTCCTGAGTTGGGAGTAGTATCATTGCCTCAATTAGGGAAAATGTCAGTGACTGAGTTGGGAGTAGTGTGAGGGCCCTTGTTAGGGACACTGTCAGTGCCTGAGTTAGGTGTAGTGTCAGGGTTTTAGTTACGTACACTGTCAGTGCCTGAGTTGGGAATAGTGTCAGGGCCTTAGTTATGGACTGTGTCATTGCCTGAGTTAGGAGTAGTGTCAGGGCCTTAGTTAGGAGTAGCATCAGTGCCTTCGTTAGGTATTGTATCAGCGCCTCAGTTAGGAAGAGATTCAGGGCCTTATTTTGGGACAGTGTCAGTGCCTGAGTTAGGAGTTTTGTCGGCCTTAGTTAGGGACCTTTCCAGGGCCTGAGTTAGGAGTAATGTCAGGGCCTTCCTTAGGTATTGTATCAGTGCCTGAGTTAGGAATAGTGTCAAGGCCTTAGTTAGGGACATTGCCAGGGCATGATTTAGGAGTAGTGTTAGGGTGTGAGTTATGAACAGTGTCAGGGCCTTAGTTAGTGACAGTGTCAGTTCCTGAGTTAGGAGTAGAGTCAGGGCCTAAGTTAGGGACAGTGCCAGTGCTGAGTTCGTAGTAGTATCAGGGCCTTAGTTAGAGACAGTGTCAGGGCCTGAGTTAGGAGTAGTGTCCGAGGCTTTGTTAGTGACAGTGTCAGTGCCTGAGTTAAGAGTAGCGTCACAGCTTTAGTTAGGGCCAGTGTCAGGGCCTTAGTTAAGACCAGTGTCAGGGCCTATGATAGGAATCAGATCAGGGCCTGTGTTACGAGTAGTGTCAGGGCCTTAGTTAAGGACAGTGTCAGGGCCTGAGTCCTGACTTATTCCTAACTTTCCTCACTAAGGATTTTTGACACTACTGCTAATTCAGGTCCTGATAATATCCCTTACTAAGGCCCTGACCCTTTCCCTGGCTAAGGCCCTGAACTTCTCCTAAGTCAGGCCCTGATACTGTCCCTAACAATGGCCCTGACACTACACCTAACTTAGGCCCCGAAATGATACCTAACAAAGGCTCTGTTGCTAGTCCAAACTAAAGCCCTAAAATTGGTCTTAAATAAGGCCTTGACACTAATCCTAACTCAGGCCCTAACACTGTCCCTAGCTAAGGCCCTGACAGTACGCCTAACTCAGGCCCTCATACGATTCCTAACAATGGCTCTGATGCTAGTCCGAACTAAGGCCCTGAAATTGGTCCTAAATAAGGCCTTGACACGAATCGTAACTCAGGCCCTAGCACTGTCCCTAACTAGGTCTCTGACAGTACACCTAACTCAGACCCTGACACTGTCCCTAAGCAAGGCCCTGACACTACTCCTAACTCAGTCCCTTACACTGTACCTAACAAAGTCACTGATGCTAGGCCTAACTCAGGCCCTGAAACTGTCTGTAACTAAGGCCCTGCTGCCATCAGCATGTAAAGTCCTGACATTATCCTGAGCTAATATCCTGACCTATGTCTTTCCAAGGTCCTGAAACTGTCCCAAAGTAAGCCCTGACGCTGTCCGTAAGTGAAGACCTGAGGCTGTCCCTAACTCAGGCCCTGAAGCTTTCCTTAACTGAAGCCTTGAATCTGTGACTAACTCAGGCACTGATCATGTATTTCACAAAGACCTTAATGCTGATCCAGCAAAGACGCTGATGCTGCTCCAAAGTCAAGCCCTGACAGTGTGCCCAGCAAAGGGCCTGACGCTAGGCCTCACTCAGGCCCTGTCGCTCTCCCGAAGTCAGGCCCTGACACTGTCACTAACTAAGGCCCTGACTCTACTCCTAACTCAGTCCCGTACATTGTACCTAACAACGGCTCTGATGCTAGTCGTAACTCAGGGCCTGACACTGTCTCTAACTAAGGGCTGCTGCCATCAATATCTAAAGTCCTGACATTATCCGGAGCTAATATCCTGACCCATGTCTTACCAAGGTCCTGAAACTGTCCCAAAGTAAGCCCTGACGCTGTCCCTAAGTGAGGCCCTGCAGCTTTCCCTAACTAACTCAGGCCTTGATGATGTGACTAACTCAGACCCTGGTCATGTCTTTAACTAAGACCCTAAGGCTGATCCAAAAGAGGCCCTGATGCTGCTCCTAAGTCATGCCCTGACAGTGTCCCCAGCTAAGGGTCTGATGCTAGGCCTCACTCAGACCCTATCACTCTCCCTAAGTCAGGCCCTGATACTGTCCCTACCTGAAGCCCTAACACTGGTTCTGAATAAGGCCCTGATATTCTCAGTAACAAAGGTCTTCACACTATCCTTAGGTCATTTCCTGACACGATTCCTAGCCTTCACCCTAACCCTGTCCCGAGTTAATATCCTACCTCTTATGCTAACTAAAGATGTTATGCTGTGCCTACCTCAGGCATTGAATTTAGTCCCAAGACCGCTAGACTGTCCCTCACTGGGCTCCATGCCCTTATCGTCACAATGTTCCGTGACCACTGTCATCACAATGCTCCACGCCCTTATCATCACAATGCCCCATGAACCCTGTCATCACAATGCCCCATGACCACTTACATCACAATGCTCCACGCCCTTATCATCACAATGCCCCATGAACCCTGTCATCACAATGCCCCATGACCCCTTTTCATCACAATGCTCCATGACCATTTTCATCACAAGGCTCCATGCCCTTATCATCACAGTGCTCCATGAACCCTTTCATCACAATGCTCCATGGCCCTTCTCATCACAATGCCCCATGACCCCTTCCATCACAATGCTCCATGACCCCTTTCATCAAAATGCGCCATGAACATTGTCATTACAAAGCTCCATGACCACGTTCATCACAATGCTCCGTGACCCCTTTCCTTACAATGCTCCATGGCTCTTGTCATCACAAAGCTCCATGGCGCTTGTCATCACAAGGCTCCATGACCACTGTAATCACAATGATCCATGACCCCTTTGATAACAACTCTCCATTACCCATTTCCTCAAAATGATCCTTGGCGCTTGTCATCACAATGCTCCATGATCCCTGTAATCACAATGATCCTTGACCCCTCTTATCACAATGTTCCATGGCCGCTTTCATCACAATGCTCCATAACCCCTGTCATCACAATGCCCCTTGACCCATTTCCCCACAATGCTCCCTGAGCCATGTCATCACAATGCTACTTGTCTTTCTCATTACAATGCTCCATGTCCTCTGTAATCAGAGTCTTCCATGACCCCTTTCATCACAACTCTCCTTAACATTTTTCTCACAATGCTCCATGACATTGTCATCACAATGTTTCATGCCCCCTGTCAGCACAATGCTAAAAGCCCACTCTCAACACAATGCTCCATGAGACTTGTCTCACAATGCTCCATGCCCTTTTCATCACAATGCTCCATGCCCCCTGTCATCACAAGGCTCCATGCCCTTATCATCACAATGCTCCATGACACCTGTCTTCACAATGTTCCGTGCACTTATCATCACAATACTCCTTGACCCTTGTCTAAAATGCTACATGGCGGTGACATCACAATATTCCATGCACCCTGTCATTACAAGGCTCCATGACACTTGTCATCACAATGTTCCATGGCCCCTATCATTCAAAATGCCATATGACCACTTTCATTCACAATGCTCCAAGGCCCTTGTCATCACAATGCCCCATGAACCCTGTCATCACAATGCTCCAGGCCCCTGTCATCACAATGATCCATGGCCCTTGTCATCACAATGCTCCCTGGTGCATGTCATCACAAAGATCCATGACCACTTTCAGCACAATGCTCCATGACCCCTTTCATCAAACTTCTCCATGACCATTGTCATCACAATGCTCCATGAGCCCTGTCATTACAATGCTCCCTGACCCCTGTCATCACCATGATCCATGGCCCTTGGCATCACAGTGCTCCTTCGCTCTTGTCGTAACAATGCTCCATGATCCCTGTCATCACAATGATCCATGATTCCTTTCATCACAATTCTCCTTTTCCCCTTTCATCACAATGATCCCTGGAGCTTGTCAAAACAATGCTCCTTGATTCCCTGTAATCACAATGATCCATGACCCCTTTCATGACAATGCTCCATTACCCCACTAATCACAATGATCCATGGTGATTGTCATCACAATGCTCCATGAGCCTTGTCATCACAATGCTCCAGGTCGTTGTAATCACAAAGTTCCATGACCCCTTTCACCACAAAGCTCCAAGATCCCTGTCATCACAATGCCCCATGACTCCTATCATCACAATGCTCCATGGCGCTTGTCATCACAATGATCCAGAGCCTTAGTTCCTGAGTTGGGAGTAGTATCATTGCCTCAATTAGGGAAAATGTCAGTGACTGAGTTGGGAGTAGTGTGAGGGCCCTTGTTAGGGACACTGTCAGTGCCTGAGTTAGGTGTAGTGTCAGGGTTTTAGTTACGTACACTGTCAGTGCCTGAGTTGGGAATAGTGTCAGGGCCTTAGTTATGGACTGTGTCATTGCCTGAGTTAGGAGTAGTGTCAGGGCCTTAGTTAGGAGTAGCATCAGTGCCTTCGTTAGGTATTGTATCAGCGCCTCAGTTAGGAAGAGATTCAGGGCCTTATTTTGGGACAGTGTCAGTGCCTGAGTTAGGAGTTTTGTCGGCCTTCGTTAGGGACCTTTCCAGGGCCTGAGTTAGGAGTAATGTCAGGGCCTTCCTTAGGTATTGTATCAGTGCCTGAGTTAGGAATAGTGTCAAGGCCTTAGTTAGGGACATTGCCAGGGCATGATTTAGGAGTAGTGTTAGGGTGTGAGTTATGAACAGTGTCAGGGCCTTAGTTAGTGACAGTGTCAGTTCCTGAGTTAGGAGTAGAGTCAGGGCCTAAGTTAGGGACAGTGCCAGTGCTGAGTTCGTAGTAGTATCAGGGCCTTAGTTAGAGACAGTGTCAGGGCCTGAGTTAGGAGTAGTGTCCGAGGCTTTGTTAGGGACAGTGTCAGTGCCTGAGTTAAGAGTAGCGTCACAGCTTTAGTTAGGGCCAGTGTCAGGGCCTTAGTTAAGACCAGTGTCAGGGCCTATGATAGGAATCAGATCAGGGCCTGTGTTACGAGTAGTGTCAGGGCCTTAGTTAAGGACAGTGTCAGGGCCTGAGTCCTGACTTATTCCTAACTTTCCTCACTAAGGATTTTTGACACTACTGCTAATTCAGGTCCTGATAATATCCCTTACTAAGGCCCTGACCCTTTCCCTGGCTAAGGCCCTGAACTTCTCCTAAGTCAGGCCCTGATACTGTCCCTAACAATGGCCCTGACACTACACCTAACTTAGGCCCCGAAATGATACCTAACAAAGGCTCTGTTGCTAGTCCAAACTAAAGCCCTAAAATTGGTCTTAAATAAGGCCTTGACACTAATCCTAACTCAGGCCCTAACACTGTCCCTAGCTAAGGCCCTGACAGTACGCCTAACTCAGGCCCTCATACGATTCCTAACAATGGCTCTGATGCTAGTCCAAACTAAGGCCCTGAAATTGGTCCTAAATAAGGCCTTGACACGAATCGTAACTCAGGCCCTAGCACTGTCCCTAACTAGGTCTCTGACAGTACACCTAACTCAGACCCTGACACTGTCCCTAAGCAAGGCCCTGACACTACTCCTAACTCAGTCCCTTACACTGTACCTAACAAAGTCACTGATGCTAGGCCTAACTCAGGCCCTGAAACTGTCTGTAACTAAGGCCCTGCTGCCATCAGCATGTAAAGTCCTGACATTATCCTGAGCTAATATCCTGACCTATGTCTTTCCAAGGTCCTGAAACTGTCCCAAAGTAAGCCCTGACGCTGTCCGTAAGTGAAGACCTGAGGCTGTCCCTAACTCAGGCCCTGAAGCTTTCCTTAACTGAAGCCTTGAATCTGTGACTAACTCAGGCACTGATCATGTATTTCACAAAGACCTTAATGCTGATCCAGCAAAGACGCTGATGCTGCTCCAAAGTCATGCCCTGACAGTGTGCCCAGCAAAGGGCCTGACGCTAGGCCTCACTCAGGCCCTGTCGCTCTCCCGAAGTCAGGCCCTGACACTGTCACTAACTAAGGCCCTGACTCTACTCCTAACTCAGTCCCGTATATTGTACCTAACAACGGCTCTGATGCTAGTCGTAACTCAGGGCCTGACACTGTCTCTAACTAAGGGCTGCTGCCATCAATATCTAAAGTCCTGACATTATCCGGAGCTAATATCCTGACCCATGTCTTACCAAGGTCCTGAAACTGTCCCAAAGTAAGCCCTGACGCTGTCCCTAAGTGAGGCCCTGCAGCTTTCCCTAACTAACTCAGGCCTTGATGATGTGACTAACTCAGACCCTGGTCATGTCTTTAACTAAGACCCTAAGGCTGATCCAAAAGAGGCCCTGATGCTGCTCCTAAGTCATGCCCTGACAGTGTCCCCAGCTAAGGGTCTGATGCTAGGCCTCACTCAGACCCTATCACTCTCCCTAAGTCAGGCCCTGATACTGTCCCTACCTGAAGCCCTAACACTGGTTCTGAATAAGGCCCTGATATTCTCAGTAACAAAGGTCTTCACACTATCCTTAGGTCATTTCCTGACACGATTCCTAGCCTTCACCCTAACCCTGTCCCGAGTTAATATCCTACCTCTTATGCTAACTAAAGATGTTATGCTGTGCCTACCTCAGGCATTGAATTTAGTCCCAAGACCGCTAGACTGTCCCTCACTGGGCTCCATGCCCTTATCGTCACAATGTTCCGTGACCACTGTCATCACAATGCTCCACGCCCTTATCATCACAATGCCCCATGAACCCTGTCATCACAATGCCCCATGACCACTTACATCACAATGCTCCACGCCCTTATCATCACAATGCCCCATGACCCCTGTCATCACAATGCCCCATGACCCCTTTTCATCACAATGCTCCATGACCATTTTCATCACAAGGCTCCATGCCCTTATCATCACAGTGCTCCATGAACCCTTTCTTCACAATGCTCCATGGCCCTTCTCATCACAATGCCCCATGACCCCTTCCATCACAATGCTCCATGACCCCTTTCATCAAAATGCGCCATGAACATTGTCATTACAAAGCTCCATGACCACGTTCATCACAATGCTCCGTGACCCCTTTCCTTACAATGCTCCATGGCTCTTGTCATCACAAAGCTCCATGGCGCTTGTCATCACAAGGCTCCATGACCACTGTAATCACAATGATCCATGACCCCTTTGATAACAACTCTCCATTACCCATTTCCTCAAAATGATCCTTGGCGCTTGTCATCACAATGCTCCATGATCCCTGTAATCACAATGATCCTTGACCCCTTTTATCACAATGTTCCATGGCCGCTTTCATCACAATGCTCCATAACCCCTGTCATCACAATGCCCCTTGACCCATTTCCCCACAATGCTCCCTGAGCCATGTCATCACAATGCTACTTGTCTTTCTCATTACAATGCTCCATGTCCTCTGTAATCAGAGTCTTCCATGACCCCTTTCATCACAACTCTCCTTAACATTTTTCTCACAATGCTCCATGACATTGTCATCACAATGTTTCATGCCCCCTGTCAGCACAATGCTAAAAGCCCACTCTCAACACAATGCTCCATGAGACTTGTCTCACAATGCTCCATGCCCTTTTCATCACAATGCTCCATGCCCCCTGTCATCACAAGGCTCCATGCCCTTATCATCACAATGCTCCATGACACCTGTCTTCACAATGTTCCGTGCACTTATCATCACAATACTCCTTGACCCTTGTCTAAAATGCTACATGGCGGTGACATCACAATATTCCATGCACCCTGTCATTACAAGGCTCCATGACACTTGTCATCACAATGTTCCATGGCCCCTATCATTCAAAATGCCATATGACCACTTTCATTCACAATGCTCCAAGGCCCTTGTCATCACAATGCCCCATGAACCCTGTAATCACAATGCTCCAGGCCCCTGTCATCACAATGATCCATGGCCCTTGTCATCACAATGCTCCCTGGTGCATGTCATCACAAAGATCCATGACCACTTTCAGCACAATGCTCCATGACCCCTTTCATCAAACTTCTCCATGACCATTGTCATCACAATGCTCCATGAGCCCTGTCATTACAATGCTCCCTGACCCCTGTCATCACCATGATCCATGGCCCTTGGCATCACAGTGCTCCTTCGCTCTTGTCGTAACAATGCTCCATGATCCCTGTCATCACAATGATCCATGATTCCTTTCATCACAATTCTCCTTTTCCCCTTTCATCACAATGATCCCTGGAGCTTGTCAAAACAATGCTCCTTGATTCCCTGTAATCACAATGATCCATGACCCCTTTCATGACAATGCTCCATTACCCCACTAATCACAATGATCCATGGTGATTGTCATCACAATGCTCCATGAGCCTTGTCATCACAATGCTCCAGGTCGTTGTAATCACAAAGTTCCATGACCCCTTTCACCACAAAGCTCCAAGATCCCTGTCATCACAATGCCCCATGACTCCTCTCATCACAATGCTCCATGGCGCTTGTCATCACAATGATCCAGAGCCTTAGTTCCTGAGTTGGGAGTAGTATCATTGCCTCAATTAGGGAAAATGTCAGTGACTGAGTTGGGAGTAGTGTGAGGGCCCTTGTTAGGGACACTGTCAGTGCCTGAGTTAGGTGTAGTGTCAGGGTTTTAGTTACGTACACTGTCAGTGCCTGAGTTGGGAATAGTGTCAGGGCCTTAGTTATGGACTGTGTCATTGCCTGAGTTAGGAGTAGTGTCAGGGCCTTAGTTAGGAGTAGCATCAGTGCCTTCGTTAGGTATTGTATCAGCGCCTCAGTTAGGAAGAGATTCAGGGCCTTATTTTGGGACAGTGTCAGTGCCTGAGTTAGGAGTTTTGTCGGCCTTTGTTAGGGACCTTTCCAGGGCCTGAGTTAGGAGTAATGTCAGGGCCTTCCTTAGGTATTGTATCAGTGCCTGAGTTAGGAATAGTGTCAAGGCCTTAGTTAGGGACATTGCCAGGGCATGATTTAGGAGTAGTGTTAGGGTGTGAGTTATGAACAGTGTCAGGGCCTTAGTTAGTGACAGTGTCAGTTCCTGAGTTAGGAGTAGAGTCAGGGCCTAAGTTAGGGACAGTGCCAGTGCTGAGTTCGTAGTAGTATCAGGGCCTTAGTTAGAGACAGTGTCAGGGCCTGAGTTAGGAGTAGTGTCCGAGGCTTTGTTAGGGACAGTGTCAGTGCCTGAGTTAAGAGTAGCGTCACAGCTTTAGTTAGGGCCAGTGTCAGGGCCTTAGTTAAGACCAGTGTCAGGGCCTATGATAGGAATCAGATCAGGGCCTGTGTTACGAGTAGTGTCAGGGCCTTAGTTAAGGACAGTGTCAGGGCCTGAGTCCTGACTTATTCCTAACTTTCCTCACTAAGGATTTTTGACACTACTGCTAATTCAGGTCCTGATAATATCCCTTACTAAGGCCCTGACCCTTTCCCTGGCTAAGGCCCTGAACTTCTCCTAAGTCAGGCCCTGATACTGTCCCTAACAATGGCCCTGACACTACACCTAACTTAGGCCCCGAAATGATACCTAACAAAGGCTCTGTTGCTAGTCCAAACTAAAGCCCTAAAATTGGTCTTAAATAAGGCCTTGACACTAATCCTAACTCAGGCCCTAACACTGTCCCTAGCTAAGGCCCTGACAGTACGCCTAACTCAGGCCCTCATACGATTCCTAACAATGGCTCTGATGCTAGTCCGAACTAAGGCCCTGAAATTGGTCCTAAATAAGGCCTTGACACGAATCGTAACTCAGGCCCTAGCACTGTCCCTAACTAGGTCTCTGACAGTACACCTAACTCAGACCCTGACACTGTCCCTAAGCAAGGCCCTGACACTACTCCTAACTCAGTCCCTTACACTGTACCTAACAAAGTCACTGATGCTAGGCCTAACTCAGGCCCTGAAACTGTCTGTAACTAAGGCCCTGCTGCCATCAGCATGTAAAGTCCTGACATTATCCTGAGCTAATATCCTGACCTATGTCTTTCCAAGGTCCTGAAACTGTCCCAAAGTAAGCCCTGACGCTGTCCGTAAGTGAAGACCTGAGGCTGTCCCTAACTCAGGCCCTGAAGCTTTCCTTAACTGAAGCCTTGAAGCTGTGACTAACTCAGGCACTGATCATGTATTTCACAAAGACCTTAATGCTGATCCAGCAAAGACGCTGATGCTGCTCCAAAGTCATGCCCTGACAGTGTGCCCAGCAAAGGGCCTGACGCTAGGCCTCACTCAGGCCCTGTCGCTCTCCCGAAGTCAGGCCCTGACACTGTCACTAACTAAGGCCCTGACTCTACTCCTAACTCAGTCCCGTACATTGTACCTAACAACGGCTCTGATGCTAGTCGTAACTCAGGGCCTGACACTGTCTCTAACTAAGGGCTGCTGCCATCAATATCTAAAGTCCTGACATTATCCGGAGCTAATATCCTGACCCATGTCTTACCAAGGTCCTGAAACTGTCCCAAAGTAAGCCCTGACGCTGTCCCTAAGTGAGGCCCTGCAGCTTTCCCTAACTAACTCAGGCCTTGATGATGTGACTAACTCAGACCCTGGTCATGTCTTTAACTAAGACCCTAAGGCTGATCCAAAAGAGGCCCTGATGCTGCTCCTAAGTCATGCCCTGACAGTGTCCCCAGCTAAGGGTCTGATGCTAGGCCTCACTCAGACCCTATCACTCTCCCTAAGTCAGGCCCTGATACTGTCCCTACCTGAAGCCCTAACACTGGTTCTGAATAAGGCCCTGATATTCTCAGTAACAAAGGTCTTCACACTATCCTTAGGTCATTTCCTGACACGATTCCTAGCCTTCACCCTAACCCTGTCCCGAGTTAATATCCTACCTCTTATGCTAACTAAAGATGTTATGCTGTGCCTACCTCAGGCATTGAATTTAGTCCCAAGACCGCTAGACTGTCCCTCACTGGGCTCCATGCCCTTATCGTCACAATGTTCCGTGACCACTGTCATCACAATGCTCCACGCCCTTATCATCACAATGCCCCATGAACCCTGTCATCACAATGCCCCATGACCACTTACATCACAATGCTCCACGCCCTTATCATCACAATGCCCCATGAACCCTGTCATCACAATGCCCCATGACCCCTTTTCATCACAATGCTCCATGACCATTTTCATCACAAGGCTCCATGCCCTTATCATCACAGTGCTCCATGAACCCTTTCTTCACAATGCTCCATGGCCCTTCTCATCACAATGCCCCATGACCCCTTCCATCACAATGCTCCATGACCCCTTTCATCAAAATGCGCCATGAACATTGTCATTACAAAGCTCCATGACCATGTTCATCACAATGCTCCGTGACCCCTTTCCTTACAATGCTCCATGGCTCTTGTCATCACAAAGCTCCATGGCGCTTGTCATCACAAGGCTCCATGACCACTGTAATCACAATGATCCATGACCCCTTTGATAACAACTCTCCATTACCCATTTCCTCAAAATGATCCTTGGCGCTTGTCATCACAATGCTCCATGATCCCTGTAATCACAATGATCCTTGACCCCTTTCATCACAATGTTCCATGGCCGCTTTCATCACAATGCTCCATAACCCCTGTCATCACAATGCCCCTTGACCCATTTCCCCACAATGCTCCCTGAGCCATGTCATCACAATGCTACTTGTCTTTCTCATTACAATGCTCCATGTCCTCTGTAATCAGAGTCTTCCATGACCCCTTTCATCACAACTCTCCTTAACATTTTTCTCACAATGCTCCATGACATTGTCATCACAATGTTTCATGCCCCCTGTCACCACAATGCTCTAAGCCCACTCTCAACACAATGCTCCATGAGACTTGTCTCACAATGCTCCATGCCCTTTTCATCACAATGCTCCATGCCCCCTGTCATCACAAGGCTCCATGCCCTTATCATCACAATGCTCCATGACACCTGTCTTCACAATGTTCCGTGCACTTATCATCACAATACTCCTTGACCCTTGTCTAAAATGCTACATGGCGGTGACATCACAATATTCCATGCACCCTGTCATTACAAGGCTCCATGACACTTGTCATCACAATGTTCCATGGCCCCTATCATTCAAAATGCCATATGACCACTTTCATTCACAATGCTCCAAGGCCCTTGTCATCACAATGCCCCATGAACCCTGTCATCACAATGCTCCAGGCCCCTGTCATCACAATGATCCATGGCCCTTGTCATCACAATGCTCCCTGGTGCATGTCATCACAAAGATCCATGACCACTTTCAGCACAATGCTCCATGACCCCTTTCATCAAAATTCTCCATGACCATTGTCATCACAATGCTCCATGAGCCCTGTCATTACAATGCTCCCTGACCCCTGTCATCACCATGATCCATGGCCCTTGGCATCACAGTGCTCCTTCGCTCTTGTCGTAACAATGCTCCGTGATCCCTGTCATCACAATGATCCATGATTCCTTTCATCACAATTCTCCTTTTCCCCTTTCATCACAATGATCCCTGGAGCTTGTCAAAACAATGCTCCTTGATTCCCTGTAATCACAATGATCCATGACCCCTTTCATGACAATGCTCCATTACCCCACTAATCACAATGATCCATGGTGATTGTCATCACAATGCTCCATGAGCCTTGTCATCACAATGCTCCAGGTCGTTGTAATCACAAAGTTCCATGACCCCTTTCACCACAAAGCTCCAAGATCCCTGTCATCACAATGCCCCATGACTCCTATCATCACAATGCTCCATGGCGCTTGTCATCACAATGATCCAGAGCCTTAGTTCCTGAGTTGGGAGTAGTATCATTGCCTCAATTAGGGAAAATGTCAGTGACTGAGTTGGGAGTAGTGTGAGGGCCCTTGTTAGGGACACTGTCAGTGCCTGAGTTAGGTGTAGTGTCAGGGTTTTAGTTACGTACACTGTCAGTGCCTGAGTTGGGAATAGTGTCAGGGCCTTAGTTATGGACTGTGTCATTGCCTGAGTTAGGAGTAGTGTCAGGGCCTTAGTTAGGAGTAGCATCAGTGCCTTCGTTAGGTATTGTATCAGCGCCTCAGTTAGGAAGAGATTCAGGGCCTTATTTTGGGACAGTGTCAGTGCCTGAGTTAGGAGTTTTGTCGGCCTTCGTTAGGGACCTTTCCAGGGCCTGAGTTAGGAGTAATGTCAGGGCCTTCCTTAGGTATTGTATCAGTGCCTGAGTTAGGAATAGTGTCAAGGCCTTAGTTAGGGACATTGCCAGGGCATGATTTAGGAGTAGTGTTAGGGTGTGAGTTATGAACAGTGTCAGGGCCTTAGTTAGTGACAGTGTGAGTTCCTGAGTTAGGAGTAGAGTCAGGGCCTAAGTTAGGGACAGTGCCAGTGCTGAGTTCGTAGTAGTATCAGGGCCTTAGTTAGAGACAGTGTCAGGGCCTGAGTTAGGAGTAGTGTCCGAGGCTTTGTTAGGGACAGTGTCAGTGCCTGAGTTAAGAGTAGCGTCACAGCTTTAGTTAGGGCCAGTGTCAGGGCCTTAGTTAAGACCAGTGTCAGGGCCTATGATAGGAATCAGATCAGGGCCTGTGTTACGAGTAGTGTCAGGGCCTTAGTTAAGGACAGTGTCAGGGCCTGAGTCCTGACTTATTCCTAACTTTCCTCAGTAAGGATTTTTGACACTACTGCTAATTCAGGTCCTGATAATATCCCTTACTAAGGCCCTGACCCTTTCCCTGGCTAAGGCCCTGAACTTCTCCTAAGTCAGGCCCTGATACTGTCCCTAACAATGGCCCTGACACTACACCTAACTTAGGCCCCGAAATGATACCTAACAAAGGCTCTGTTGCTAGTCCAAACTAAAGCCCTAAAATTGGTCTTAAATAAGGCCTTGACACTAATCCTAACTCAGGCCCTAACACTGTCCCTAGCTAAGGCCCTGACAGTACGCCTAACTCAGGCCCTCATACGATTCCTAACAATGGCTCTGATGCTAGTCCAAACTAAGGCCCTGAAATTGGTCCTAAATAAGGCCTTGACACGAATCGTAACTCAGGCCCTAGCACTGTCCCTAACTAGGTCTCTGACAGTACACCTAACTCAGACCCTGACACTGTCCCTAAGCAAGGCCCTGACACTACTCCTAACTCAGTCCCTTACACTGTACCTAACAAAGTCACTGATGCTAGGCCTAACTCAGGCCCTGAAACTGTCTGTAACTAAGGCCCTGCTGCCATCAGCATGTAAAGTCCTGACATTATCCTGAGCTAATATCCTGACCTATGTCTTTCCAAGGTCCTGAAACTGTCCCAAAGTAAGCCCTGACGCTGTCCGTAAGTGAAGACCTGAGGCTGTCCCTAACTCAGGCCCTGAAGCTTTCCTTAACTGAAGCCTTGAAGCTGTGCCTAACTCAGGCCCTGATCATGTATTTCACAAAGACCTTAATGCTGATCCAGCAAAGACGCTGATGCTGCTCCAAAGTCATGCCCTGACAGTGTGCCCAGCAAAGGGCCTGACGCTAGGCCTCACTCAGGCCCTGTCGCTCTCCCGAAGTCGGGCCCTGACACTGTCACTAACTAAGGCCCTGACTCTACTCCTAACTCAGTCCCGTACATTGTACCTAACAACGGCTCTGATGCTAGTCGTAACTCAGGGCCTGACACTGTCTCTAACTAAGGGCTGCTGCCATCAATATCTAAAGTCCTGACATTATCCGGAGCTAATATCCTGACCCATGTCTTACCAAGGTCCTGAAACTGTCCCAAAGTAAGCCCTGACGCTGTCCCTAAGTGAGGCCCTGCAGCTTTCCCTAACTAACTCAGGCCTTGATGATGTGACTAACTCAGACCCTGGTCATGTCTTTAACTAAGACCCTAAGGCTGATCCAAAAGAGGCCCTGATGCTGCTCCTAAGTCATGCCCTGACAATGTCCCCAGCTAAGGGTCTGATGCTAGGCCTCACTCAGACCCTATCACTCTCCCTAAGTCAGGCCCTGATACTGTCCCTACCTGAAGCCCTAACACTGGTTCTGAATAAGGCCCTGATATTCTCAGTAACAAAGGTCTTCACACTATCCTTAGGTCATTTCCTGACACGATTCCTAGCCTTCAACCTAACCCTGTCCCGAGTTAATATCCTACCTCTTATGCTAACTAAAGATGTTATGCTGTGCCTACCTCAGGCATTGAATTTAGTCCCAAGACCGCTAGACTGTCCCTCACTGGGCTCCATGCCCTTATCGTCACAATGTTCCGTGACCACTGTCATCACAATGCTCCACGCCCTTATCATCACAATGCCCCATGAACCCTGTCATCACAATGTCCCATGACCACTTACATCACAATGCTCCACGCCCTTATCATCACAATGCCCCATGACCCCTGTCATCACAATGCCCCATGACCCCTTTTCATCACAATGCTCCATGACCATTTTCATCACAAGGCTCCATGCCCTTATCATCACAGTGCTCCATGAACCCTTTCATCACAATGCTCCATGGCCCTTCTCATCACAATGCCCCATGACCCCTTCCATCACAATGCTCCATGACCCCTTTCATCAAAATGCGCCATGAACATTGTCATTACAAAGCTCCATGACCACGTTCATCACAATGCTCCATGACCCCTTTCCTTACAATGCTCCATGGCTCTTGTCATCACAAAGCTCCATGGCGCTTGTCATCACAAGGCTCCATGACCACTGTAATCACAATGATCCATGACCCCTTTGATAACAACTCTCCATTACCCATTTCCTCAAAATGATCCTTGGCGCTTGTCATCACAATGCTCCATGATCCCTGTAATCACAATGATCCTTGACCCCTTTCATCACAATGTTCCATGGCCGCTTTCATCACAATGCTCCATAACCCCTGTCATCACAATGCCCCTTGACCCATTTCCCCACAATGCTCCCTGAGCCATGTCATCACAATGCTACTTGTCTTTCTCATTACAATGCTCCATGTCCTCTGTAATCAGAGTCTTCCATGACCCCTTTCATCACAACTCTCCTTAACATTTTTCTCACAATGCTCCATGACATTGTCATCACAATGTTTCATGCCCCCTGTCACCACAATGCTCTAAGCCCACTCTCAACACAATGCTCCATGAGACTTGTCTCACAATGCTCCATGCCCTTTTCATCACAATGCTCCATGCCCCCTGTCATCACAATGCTCCATGCCCCCTTTCATTACAATATTCCATGCCCCCTGTCATCACAAGGCTCCATGCCCTTATCATCACAATGCTCCATGACACCTGTCTTCACAATGTTCCGTGCACTTATGATCACAATACTCCTTGACCCTTGTCTAAAATGCTACATGGCGGTGACATCACAATGTTCCATGCACCCTGTCATTACAAGGCTCCATGACACTTGTCATCACAATGTTCCATGGCCCCTATCATTCAAAATGCCATATGACCACTTTCATCACAATGCTCCAAGGCCCTTGTCATCACAATGCCCCATGAACCCTGTCATCACAATGCTCCAGGCCCCCTGTCATCACAATGATCCATGGCCCTTGTCATCACAATGCTCCCTGGTGCAGGTCATCACAAAGATCCATGACCACTTTCAGCACAATGCTCCATGACCCCTTTCATCAAAATTCTCCATGACCATTGTCATCACAATGCTCCATGAGCCCTGTCATTACAATGCTCCCTGACCCCTGTCATCACCATGATCCATGGCCCTTGGCATCACAGTGCTCCTTCGCTCTTGTCGTAACAATGCTCCATGATCCCTGTCATCACAATGATCCATGATTCCTTTCATCACAATTCTCCTTTTCCCCTTTCATCACAATGATCCCTGGAGCTTGTCAAAACAATGCTCCTTGATTCCCTGTAATCACAATGATCCATGACCCCTTTCATGACAATGCTCCATTACCCCACTAATCACAATGATCCATGGTGATTGTCATCACAATGCTCCATGAGCCTTGTCATCACAATGCTCCAGGTCGTTGTAATCACAAAGTTCCATGACCCCTTTCACCACAAAGCTCCAAGATCCCTGTCATCACAATGCCCCATGACTCCTATCATCACAATGTTCCATGGCGCTTGTCATCACAATGCTCCAGAGCCTTAGTTCCTGAGTTGGGAGTAGTATCATTGCCTCAATTAGGGAAAATGTCAGTGACTGAGTTGGGAGTAGTGTGAGGGCCCTTGTTAGGGACACTGTCAGTGCCTGAGTTAGGTGTAGTGTCAGGGTTTTAGTTACGTACACTGTCAGTGCCTGAGTTGGGAATAGTGTCAGGGCCTTAGTTATGGACTGTGTCATTGCCTGAGTTAGGAGTAGTGTCAGGGCCTTAGTTAGGAGTAGCATCAGTGCCTTCGTTAGGTATTGTATCAGCGCCTCAGTTAGGAATAGATTCAGGGCCTTATTTTGGGACAGTGTCAGTGCCTGAGTTAGGAGTTTTGTCGGCCTTAGTTAGGGACCTTTCCAGGGCCTGAGATAGGAGTAATGTCAGGGCCTTCCTTAGGTATTGTATCAGTGCCTGAGTTAGGAATAGTGTCAAGGCCTTAGTTAGGGACATTGCCAGGGCATGATTTAGGAGTAGTGTTAGGGTGTGAGTTATGAACAGTGTCAGGGCCTTAGTTAGTGACAGTGTCAGTTCCTGAGTTAGGAGTAGAGTCAGGGCCTAAGTTAGGGACAGTGCCAGTGCTGAGTTCGTAGTAGTATCAGGGCCTTAGTTAGAGACAGTGTCAGGGCCTGAGTTAGGAGTAGTGTCCGAGGCTTTGTTAGGGACAGTGTCAGTGCCTGAGTTAAGAGTAGCGTCACAGCTTTAGTTAGGGCCAGTGTCAGGGCCTTAGTTAAGACCAGTGTCAGGGCCTATGATAGGAATCAGATCAGGGCCTGTGTTACGAGTAGTGTCAGGGCCTTAGTTAAGGACAGTGTCAGGGCCTGAGTCCTGACTTATTCCTAACTTTCCTCACTAAGGATTTTTGACACTACTGCTAATTCAGGACCTGATAATATCCCTTACTAAGGCCCTGACCCTTTCCCTGGCTAAGGCCCTGAACTTCTCCTAAGTCAGGCCCTGATACTGTCCCTAACAATGGCCCTGACACTACACCTAACTTAGGCCCCAAAATGATACCTAACAAAGGCTCTGTTGCTAGTCCAAACTAAAGCCCTAAAATTGGTCTTAAATAAGGCCTTGACACTAATCCTAACTCAGGCCCTAACACTGTCCCTAGCTAAGGCCCTGACAGTACGCCTAACTCAGGCTCTCATACGATTCCTAACAATGGCTCTGATGCTAGTCCAAACTAAGGCCCTGAAATTGGTCCTAAATAAGGCCTTGACACGAATCGTAACTCAGGCCCTAGCACTGTCCCTAACTAGGTCTCTGACAGTACACCTAACTCAGACCCTGACACTGTCCCTAAGCAAGGCCCTGACACTACTCCTAACTCAGTCCCTTACACTGTACCTAACAAAGTCACTGATGCTAGGCCTAACTCAGGCCCTGAAACTGTCTGTAACTAAGGCCCTGCTGCCATCAGCATGTAAAGTCCTGACATTATCCTGAGCTAATATCCTGACCTATGTCTTTCCAAGGTCCTGAAACTGTCCCAAAGTAAGCCCTGACGCTGTCCGTAAGTGAAGACCTGAGGCTGTCCCTAACTCAGGCCCTGAAGCTTTCCTTAACTGAAGCCTTGAAGCTGTGCCTAACTCAGGCCCTGATCATGTATTTCACAAAGACCTTAATGCTGATCCAGCAAAGACGCTGATGCTGCTCCAAAGTCATGCCCTGACAGTGTGCCCAGCAAAGGGCCTGACGCTAGGCCTCACTCAGGCCCTGTCGCTCTCCCGAAGTCAGGCCCTGACACTGTCACTAACTAAGGCCCTGACTCTACTCCTAACTCAGTCCCGTACATTGTACCTAACAACGGCTCTGATGCTAGTCGTAACTCAGGGCCTGACACTGTCTCTAACTAAGGGCTGCTGCCATCAATATCTAAAGTCCTGACATTATCCGGAGCTAATATCCTGACCCATGTCTTACCAAGGTCCTGAAACTGTCCCAAAGTAAGCCCTGACGCTGTCCCTAAGTGAGGCCCTGCAGCTTTCCCTAACTAACTCAGTCCTTGATGATGTGACTAACTCAGACCCTGGTCATGTCTTTAACTAAGACCCTAAGGCTGACCCAAAAGAGGCCCTGATGCTGCTCCTAAGTCATGCCCTGACAATGTCCCCAGCTAAGGGTCTGATGCTAGGCCTCACTCAGACCCTATCACTCTCCCTAAGTCAGGCCCTGATACTGTCCCTACCTGAAGCCCTAACACTGGTTCTGAATAAGGCCCTGATATTCTCAGTAACAAAGGTCTTCACACTATCCTTAGGTCATTTCCTGACACGATTCCTAGCCTTCACCCTAACCCTGTCCCGAGTTAATATCCTACCTCTTATGCTAACTAAAGATGTTATGCTGTGCCTACCTCAGGCATTGAATTTAGTCCCAAGACCGCTAGACTGTCCCTCACTGGGCTCCATGCCCTTATCGTCACAATGTTCCGTGACCACTGTCATCACAATGCTCCACGCCCTTATCATCACAATGCCCCATGAACCCTGTCATCACAATGCCCCATGACCACTTACATCACAATGCTCCACGCCCTTATCATCACAATGCCCCATGACCCCTGTCATCACAATGCCCCATGACCCCTTTTCATCACAATGCTCCATGACCATTTTCATCACAAGGCTCCATGCCCTTATCATCACAGTGCTCCATGAACCCTTTCATCACAATGCTCCATGGCCCTTCTCATCACAATGCCCCATGACCCCTTGCATCACAATGCTCCATGACCCCTTTCATCAAAATGCGCCATGAACATTGTCATTACAAAGCTCCATGACCACGTTCATCACAATGCTCCATGACCCCTTTCCTTACAATGCTCCATGGCTCTTGTCATCACAAAGCTCCATGGCGCTTGTCATCACAAGGCTCCATGACCACTGTAATCACAATGATCCATGACCCCTTTGATAACAACTCTCCATTACCCATTTCCTCAAAATGATCCTTGGCGCTTGTCATCAAAATGCTCCATGATCCCTGTAATCACAATGATCCTTGACCCCTTTCATCACAATGTTCCATGGCCGCTTTCATCACAATGCTCCATAACCCCTGTCATCACAATGCCCCTTGACCCATTTCCCCACAATGCTCCCTGAGCCATGTCATCACAATGCTACTTGTCTTTCTCATTACAATGCTCCATGTCCTCTGTAATCAGAGTCTTCCATGACCCCTTTCATCACAACTCTCCTTAACATTTTTCTCACAATGCTCCATGACATTGTCATCACAATGTTTCATGCCCCCTGTCACCACAATGCTCTAAGCCCACTCTCAACACAATGCTCCATGAGACTTGTCTCACAATGCTCCATGCCCTTTTCATCACAATGCTCCATGCCCCCTGTCATCACAAGGCTCCATGCCCTTATCATCACAATGCTCCATGACACCTGTCTTCACAATGTTCCGTGCACTTATCATCACAATACTCCTTGACCCTTGTCTAAAATGCTACATGGCGGTGACATCACAATATTCCATGCACCCTGTCATTACAAGGCTCCATGACACTTGTCATCACAATGTTCCATGGCCCCTATCATTCAAAATGCCATATGACCACTTTCATTCACAATGCTCCAAGGCCCTTGTCATCACAATGCCCCATGAACCCTGTCATCACAATGCTCCAGGCCCCTGTCATCACAATGATCCATGGCCCTTGTCATCACAATGCTCCCTGGTGCATGTCATCACAAAGATCCATGACCACTTTCAGCACAATGCTCCATGACCCCTTTCATCAAAATTCTCCATGACCATTGTCATCACAATGCTCCATGAGCCCTGTCATTACAATGCTCCCTGACCCCTGTCATCACCATGATCCATGGCCCTTGGCATCACAGTGCTCCTTCGCTCTTGTCGTAACAATGCTCCGTGATCCCTGTCATCACAATGATCCATGATTCCTTTCATCACAATTCTCCTTTTCCCCTTTCATCACAATGATCCCTGGAGCTTGTCAAAACAATGCTCCTTGATTCCCTGTAATCACAATGATCCATGACCCCTTTCATGACAATGCTCCATTACCCCACTAATCACAATGATCCATGGTGATTGTCATCACAATGCTCCATGAGCCTTGTCATCACAATGCTCCAGGTCATTGTAATCACAAAGTTCCATGACCCCTTTCACCACAAAGCTCCAAGATCCCTGTCATCACAATGCCCCATGACTCCTATCATCACAATGCTCCATGGCGCTTGTCATCACAATGATCCAGAGCCTTAGTTCCTGAGTTGGGAGTAGTATCATTGCCTCAATTAGGGAAAATGTCAGTGACTGAGTTGGGAGTAGTGTGAGGGCCCTTGTTAGGGACACTGTCAGTGCCTGAGTTAGGTGTAGTGTCAGGGTTTTAGTTACGTACACTGTCAGTGCCTGAGTTGGGAATAGTGTCAGGGCCTTAGTTATGGACTGTGTCATTGCCTGAGTTAGGAGTAGTGTCAGGGCCTTAGTTAGGAGTAGCATCAGTGCCTTCGTTAGGTATTGTATCAGCGCCTCAGTTAGGAAGAGATTCAGGGCCTTATTTTGGGACAGTGTCAGTGCCTGAGTTAGGAGTTTTGTCGGCCTTCGTTAGGGACCTTTCCAGGGCCTGAGTTAGGAGTAATGTCAGGGCCTTCCTTAGGTATTGTATCAGTGCCTGAGTTAGGAATAGTGTCAAGGCCTTAGTTAGGGACATTGCCAGGGCATGATTTAGGAGTAGTGTTAGGGTGTGAGTTATGAACAGTGTCAGGGCCTTAGTTAGTGACAGTGTGAGTTCCTGAGTTAGGAGTAGAGTCAGGGCCTAAGTTAGGGACAGTGCCAGTGCTGAGTTCGTAGTAGTATCAGGGCCTTAGTTAGAGACAGTGTCAGGGCCTGAGTTAGGAGTAGTGTCCGAGGCTTTGTTAGGGACAGTGTCAGTGCCTGAGTTAAGAGTAGCGTCACAGCTTTAGTTAGGGCCAGTGTCAGGGCCTTAGTTAAGACCAGTGTCAGGGCCTATGATAGGAATCAGATCAGGGCCTGTGTTACGAGTAGTGTCAGGGCCTTAGTTAAGGACAGTGTCAGGGCCTGAGTCCTGACTTATTCCTAACTTTCCTCAGTAAGGATTTTTGACACTACTGCTAATTCAGGTCCTGATAATATCCCTTACTAAGGCCCTGACCCTTTCCCTGGCTAAGGCCCTGAACTTCTCCTAAGTCAGGCCCTGATACTGTCCCTAACAATGGCCCTGACACTACACCTAACTTAGGCCCCGAAATGATACCTAACAAAGGCTCTGTTGCTAGTCCAAACTAAAGCCCTAAAATTGGTCTTAAATAAGGCCTTGACACTAATCCTAACTCAGGCCCTAACACTGTCCCTAGCTAAGGCCCTGACAGTACGCCTAACTCAGGCCCTCATACGATTCCTAACAATGGCTCTGATGCTAGTCCAAACTAAGGCCCTGAAATTGGTCCTAAATAAGGCCTTGACACGAATCGTAACTCAGGCCCTAGCACTGTCCCTAACTAGGTCTCTGACAGTACACCTAACTCAGACCCTGACACTGTCCCTAAGCAAGGCCCTGACACTACTCCTAACTCAGTCCCTTACACTGTACCTAACAAAGTCACTGATGCTAGGCCTAACTCAGGCCCTGAAACTGTCTGTAACTAAGGCCCTGCTGCCATCAGCATGTAAAGTCCTGACATTATCCTGAGCTAATATCCTGACCTATGTCTTTCCAGGGTCCTGAAACTGTCCCAAAGTAAGCCCTGACGCTGTCCGTAAGTGAAGACCTGAGGCTGTCCCTAACTCAGGCCCTGAAGCTTTCCTTAACTGAAGCCTTGAAGCTGTGCCTAACTCAGGCCCTGATCATGTATTTCACAAAGACCTTAATGCTGATCCAGCAAAGACGCTGATGCTGCTCCAAAGTCATGCCCTGACAGTGTGCCCAGCAAAGGGCCTGACGCTAGGCCTCACTCAGGCCCTGTCGCTCTCCCGAAGTCAGGCCCTGACACTGTCACTAACTAAGGCCCTGACTCTACTCCTAACTCAGTCCCGTACATTGTACCTAACAACGGCTCTGATGCTAGTCGTAACTCAGGGCCTGACACTGTCTCTAACTAAGGGCTGCTGCCATCAATATCTAAAGTCCTGACATTATCCGGAGCTAATATCCTGACCCATGTCTTACCAAGGTCCTGAAACTGTCCCAAAGTAAGCCCTGACGCTGTCCCTAAGTGAGGCCCTGCAGCTTTCCCTAACTAACTCAGGCCTTGATGATGTGACTAACTCAGACCCTGGTCATGTCTTTAACTAAGACCCTAAGGCTGATCCAAAAGAGGCCCTGATGCTGCTCCTAAGTCATGCCCTGACAATGTCCCCAGCTAAGGGTCTGATGTTAGGCCTCACTCAGACCCTATCACTCTCCCTAAGTCAGGCCCTGATACTGTCCCTACCTGAAGCCCTAACACTGGTTCTGAATAAGGCCCTGATATTCTCAGTAACAAAGGTCTTCACACTATCCTTAGGTCATTTCCTGACACGATTCCTAGCCTTCAACCTAACCCTGTCCCGAGTTAATATCCTACCTCTTATGCTAACTAAAGATGTTATGCTGTGCCTACCTCAGGCATTGAATTTAGTCCCAAGACCGCTAGACTGTCCCTCACTGGGCTCCATGCCCTTATCGTCACAATGTTCCGTGACCACTGTCATCACAATGCTCCACGCCCTTATCATCACAATGCCCCATGAATCCTGTCATCACAATGCCCCATGACCACTTACATCACAATGCTCCACGCCCTTATCATCACAATGCCCCATGACCCCTGTCATCACAATGCCCCATGACCCCTTTTCATCACAATGCTCCATGACCATTTTCATCACAAGGCTCCATGCCCTTATCATCACAGTGCTCCATGAACCCTTTCATCACAATGCTCCATGGCCCTTCTCATCACAATGCCCCATGACCCCTTCCATCACAATGCTCCATGACCCCTTTCATCAAAATGCGCCATGAACATTGTCATTACAAAGCTCCATGACCACGTTCATCACAATGCTCCATGACCCCTTTCCTTACAATGCTCCATGGCTCTTGTCATCACAAAGCTCCATGGCGCTTGTCATCACAAGGCTCCATGACCACTGTAATCACAATGATCCATGACCCCTTTGATAACAACTCTCCATTACCCATTTCCTCAAAATGATCCTTGGCGCTTGTCATCACAATGCTCCATGATCCCTGTAATCACAATGATCCTTGACCCCTTTCATCACAATGTTCCATGGCCGCTTTCATCACAATGCTCCATAACCCCTGTCATCACAATGCCCCTTGACCCATTTCCCCACAATGCTCCCTGAGCCATGTCATCACAATGCTACTTGTCTTTCTCATTACAATGCTCCATGTCCTCTGTAATCAGAGTCTTCCATGACCCCTTTCATCACAACTCTCCTTAACATTTTTCTCACAATGCTCCATGACATTGTCATCACAATGTTTCATGCCCCCTGTCACCACAATGCTCTAAGCCCACTCTCAACACAATGCTCCATGAGACTTGTCTCACAATGCTCCATGCTCTTTTCATCACAATGCTCCATGCCCCCTGTCATCACAATGCTCCATGCCCCCTTTCATTACAATATTCCATGCCCCCTGTCATCACAAGGCTCCATGCCCTTATCATCACAATGCTCCATGACACCTGTCTTCACAATGTTCCGTGCACTTATGATCACAATACTCCTTGACCCTTGTCTAAAATGCTACATGGCGGTGACATCACAATGTTCCATGCACCCTGTCATTACAAGGCTCCATGACACTTGTCATCACAATGTTCCATGGCCCCTATCATTCAAAATGCCATATGACCACTTTCATCACAATGCTCCAAGGCCCTTGTCATCACAATGCCCCATGAACCCTGTCATCACAATGCTCCAGGCCCCCTGTCATCACAATGATCCATGGCCCTTGTCATCACAATGCTCCCTGGTGCAGGTCATCACAAAGATCCATGACCACTTTCAGCACAATGCTCCATGACCCCTTTCATCAAAATTCTCCATGACCATTGTCATCACAATGCTCCATGAGCCCTGTCATTACAATGCTCCCTGACCCCTGTCATCACCATGATCCATGGCCCTTGGCATCACAGTGCTCCTTCGCTCTTGTCGTAACAATGCTCCATGATCCCTGTCATCACAATGATCCATGATTCCTTTCATCACAATTCTCCTTTTCCCCTTTCATCACAATGATCCCTGGAGCTTGTCAAAACAATGCTCCTTGATTCCCTGTAATCACAATGATCCATGACCCCTTTCATGACAATGCTCCATTACCCCACTAATCACAATGATCCATGGTGATTGTCATCACAATGCTCCATGAGCCTTGTCATCACAATGCTCCAGGTCGTTGTAATCACAAAGTTCCATGACCCCTTTCACCACAAAGCTCCAAGATCCCTGTCATCACAATGCCCCATGACTCCTATCATCACAATGTTCCATGGCGCTTGTCATCACAATGCTCCAGAGCCTTAGTTCCTGAGTTGGGAGTAGTATCATTGCCTCAATTAGGGAAAATGTCAGTGACTGAGTTGGGAGTAGTGTGAGGGCCCTTGTTAGGGACACTGTCAGTGCCTGAGTTAGGTGTAGTGTCAGGGTTTTAGTTACGTACACTGTCAGTGCCTGAGTTGGGAATAGTGTCAGGGCCTTAGTTATGGACTGTGTCATTGCCTGAGTTAGGAGTAGTGTCAGGGCCTTAGTTAGGAGTAGCATCAGTGCCTTCGTTAGGTATTGTATCAGCGCCTCAGTTAGGAATAGATTCAGGGCCTTATTTTGGGACAGTGTCAGTGCCTGAGTTAGGAGTTTTGTCGGCCTTAGTTAGGGACCTTTCCAGGGCCTGAGTTAGGAGTAATGTCAGGGCCTTCCTTAGGTATTGTATCAGTGCCTGAGTTAGGAATAGTGTCAAGGCCTTAGTTAGGGACATTGCCAGGGCATGATTTAGGAGTAGTGTTAGGGTGTGAGTTATGAACAGTGTCAGGGCCTTAGTTAGTGACAGTGTCAGTTCCTGAGTTAGGAGTAGAGTCAGGGCCTAAGTTAGGGACAGTGCCAGTGCTGAGTTCGTAGTAGTATCAGGGCCTTAGTTAGAGACAGTGTCAGGGCCTGAGTTAGGAGTAGTGTCCGAGGCTTTGTTAGGGACAGTGTCAGTGCCTGAGTTAAGAGTAGCGTCACAGCTTTAGTTAGGGCCAGTGTCAGGGCCTTAGTTAAGACCAGTGTCAGGGCCTATGATAGGAATCAGATCAGGGCCTGTGTTACGAGTAGTGTCAGGGCCTTAGTTAAGGACAGTGTCAGGGCCTGAGTCCTGACTTATTCCTAACTTTCCTCACTAAGGATTTTTGACACTACTGCTAATTCAGGACCTGATAATATCCCTTACTAAGGCCCTGACCCTTTCCCTGGCTAAGGCCCTGAACTTCTCCTAAGTCAGGCCCTGATACTGTCCCTAACAATGGCCCTGACACTACACCTAACTTAGGCCCCAAAATGATACCTAACAAAGGCTCTGTTGCTAGTCCAAACTAAAGCCCTAAAATTGGTCTTAAATAAGGCCTTGACACTAATCCTAACTCAGGCCCTAACACTGTCCCTAGCTAAGGCCCTGACAGTACGCCTAACTCAGGCTCTCATACGATTCCTAACAATGGCTCTGATGCTAGTCCAAACTAAGGCCCTGAAATTGGTCCTAAATAAGGCCTTGACACGAATCGTAACTCAGGCCCTAGCACTGTCCCTAACTAGGTCTCTGACAGTACACCTAACTCAGACCCTGACACTGTCCCTAAGCAAGGCCCTGACACTACTCCTAACTCAGTCCCTTACACTGTACCTAACAAAGTCACTGATGCTAGGCCTAACTCAGGCCCTGAAACTGTCTGTAACTAAGGCCCTGCTGCCATCAGCATGTAAAGTCCTGACATTATCCTGAGCTAATATCCTGACCTATGTCTTTCCAGGGTCCTGAAACTGTCCCAAAGTAAGCCCTGACGCTGTCCGTAAGTGAAGACCTGAGGCTGTCCCTAACTCAGGCCCTGAAGCTTTCCTTAACTGAAGCCTTGAAGCTGTGCCTAACTCAGGCCCTGATCATGTATTTCACAAAGACCTTAATGCTGATCCAGCAAAGACGCTGATGCTGCTCCAAAGTCATGCCCTGACAGTGTGCCCAGCAAAGGGCCTGACGCTAGGCCTCACTCAGGCCCTGTCGCTCTCCCGAAGTCGGGCCCTGACACTGTCACTAACTAAGGCCCTGACTCTACTCCTAACTCAGTCCCGTACATTGTACCTAACAACGGCTCTGATGCTAGTCGTAACTCAGGGCCTGACACTGTCTCTAACTAAGGGCTGCTGCCATCAATATCTAAAGTCCTGACATTATCCGGAGCTAATATCCTGACCCATGTCTTACCAAGGTCCTGAAACTGTCCCAAAGTAAGCCCTGACGCTGTCCCTAAGTGAGGCCCTGCAGCTTTCCCTAACTAACTCAGGCCTTGATGATGTGACTAACTCAGACCCTGGTCATGTCTTTAACTAAGACCCTAAGGCTGACCCAAAAGAGGCCCTGATGCTGCTCCTAAGTCATGCCCTGACAATGTCCCCAGCTAAGGGTCTGATGCTAGGCCTCACTCAGACCCTATCACTCTCCCTAAGTCAGGCCCTGATACTGTCCCTACCTGAAGCCCTAACACTGGTTCTGAATAAGGCCCTGATATTCTCAGTAACAAAGGTCTTCACACTATCCTTAGGTCATTTCCTGACACGATTCCTAGCCTTCAACCTAACCCTGTCCCGAGTTAATATCCTACCTCTTATGCTAACTAAAGATGTTATGCTGTGCCTACCTCAGGCATTGAATTTAGTCCCAAGACCGCTAGACTGTCCCTCACTGGGCTCCATGCCCTTATCGTCACAATGTTCCGTGACCACTGTCATCACAATGCTCCACGCCCTTATCATCACAATGCCCCATGAACCCTGTCATCACAATGTCCCATGACCACTTACATCACAATGCTCCACGCCCTTATCATCACAATGCCCCATGACCCCTGTCATCACAATGCCCCATGACCCCTTTTCATCACAATGCTCCATGACCATTTTCATCACAAGGCTCCATGCCCTTATCATCACAGTGCTCCATGAACCCTTTCATCACAATGCTCCATGGCCCTTCTCATCACAATGCCCCATGACCCCTTCCATCACAATGCTCCATGACCCCTTTCATCAAAATGCGCCATGAACATTGTCATTACAAAGCTCCATGACCACGTTCATCACAATGCTCCATGACCCCTTTCCTTACAATGCTCCATGGCTCTTGTCATCACAAAGCTCCATGGCGCTTGTCATCACAAGGCTCCATGACCACTGTAATCACAATGATCCATGACCCCTTTGATAACAACTCTCCATTACCCATTTCCTCAAAATGATCCTTGGCGCTTGTCATCACAATGCTCCATGATCCCTGTAATCACAATGATCCTTGACCCCTTTCATCACAATGTTCCATGGCCGCTTTCATCACAATGCTCCATAACCCCTGTCATCACAATGCCCCTTGACCCATTTCCCCACAATGCTCCCTGAGCCATGTCATCACAATGCTACTTGTCTTTCTCATTACAATGCTCCATGTCCTCTGTAATCAGAGTCTTCCATGACCCCTTTCATCACAACTCTCCTTAACATTTTTCTCACAATGCTCCATGACATTGTCATCACAATGTTTCATGCCCCCTGTCACCACAATGCTCTAAGCCCACTCTCAACACAATGCTCCATGAGACTTGTCTCACAATGCTCCATGCCCTTTTCATCACAATGCTCCATGCCCCCTGTCATCACAATGCTCCATGCCCCCTTTCATTACAATATTCCATGCCCCCTGTCATCACAAGGCTCCATGCCCTTATCATCACAATGCTCCATGACACCTGTCTTCACAATGTTCCGTGCACTTATGATCACAATACTCCTTGACCCTTGTCTAAAATGCTACATGGCGGTGACATCACAATGTTCCATGCACCCTGTCATTACAAGGCTCCATGACACTTGTCATCACAATGTTCCATGGCCCCTATCATTCAAAATGCCATATGACCACTTTCATCACAATGCTCCAAGGCCCTTGTCATCACAATGCCCCATGAACCCTGTCATCACGATGCTCCAGGCCCCCTGTCATCACAATGATCCATGGCCCTTGTCATCACAATGCTCCCTGGTGCAGGTCATCACAAAGATCCATGACCACTTTCAGCACAATGCTCCATGACCCCTTTCATCAAAATTCTCCATGACCATTGTCATCACAATGCTCCATGAGCCCTGTCATTACAATGCTCCCTGACCCCTGTCATCACCATGATCCATGGCCCTTGGCATCACAGTGCTCCTTCGCTCTTGTCGTAACAATGCTCCATGATCCCTGTCATCACAATGATCCATGATTCCTTTCATCACAATTCTCCTTTTCCCCTTTCATCACAATGATCCCTGGAGCTTGTCAAAACAATGCTCCTTGATTCCCTGTAATCACAATGATCCATGACCCCTTTCATGACAATGCTCCATTACCCCACTAATCACAATGATCCATGGTGATTGTCATCACAATGCTCCATGAGCCTTGTCATCACAATGCTCCAGGTCATTGTAATCACAAAGTTCCATGACCCCTTTCACCACAAAGCTCCAAGATCCCTGTCATCACAATGCCCCATGACTCCTATCATCACAATGTTCCATGGCGCTTGTCATCACAATGCTCCAGAGCCTTAGTTCCTGAGTTGGGAGTAGTATCATTGCCTCAATTAGGGAAAATGTCAGTGACTGAGTTGGGAGTAGTGTGAGGGCCCTTGTTAGGGACACTGTCAGTGCCTGAGTTAGGTGTAGTGTCAGGGTTTTAGTTACGTACACTGTCAGTGCCTGAGTTGGGAATAGTGTCAGGGCCTTAGTTATGGACTGTGTCATTGCCTGAGTTAGGAGTAGTGTCAGGGCCTTAGTTAGGAGTAGCATCAGTGCCTTCGTTAGGTATTGTATCAGCGCCTCAGTTAGGAATAGATTCAGGGCCTTATTTTGGGACAGTGTCAGTGCCTGAGTTAGGAGTTTTGTCGGCCTTCGTTAGGGACCTTTCCAGGGCCTGAGTTAGGAGTAATGTCAGGGCCTTCCTTAGGTATTGTATCAGTGCCTGAGTTAGGAATAGTGTCAAGGCCTTAGTTAGGGACATTGCCAGGGCATGATTTAGGAGTAGTGTTAGGGTGTGAGTTATGAACAGTGTCAGGGCCTTAGTTAGTGACAGTGTCAGTTCCTGAGTTAGGAGTAGAGTCAGGGCCTAAGTTAGGTACAGTGCCAGTGCTGAGTTCGTAGTAGTATCAGGGCCTGAGTTAGAGACAGTGTCAGGGCCTGAGTTAGGAGTAGTGTCCGAGGCTTTGTTAGGGACAGTGTCAGTGCCTGAGTTAAGAGTAGCGTCACAGCTTTAGTTAGGGCCAGTGTCAGGGCCTTAGTTAAGACCAGTGTCAGGGCCTATGATAGGAATCAGATCAGGGCCTGTGTTACGAGTAGTGTCAGGGCCTTAGTTAAGGACAGTGTCAGGGCCTGAGTCCTGACTTATTCCTAACTTTCCTCACTAAGGATTTTTGACACTACTGCTAATTCAGGACCTGATAATATCCCTTACTAAGGCCCTGACCCTTTCCCTGGCTAAGGCCCTGAACTTCTCCTAAGTCAGGCCCTGATACTGTCCCTAACAATGGCCCTGACACTACACCTAACTTAGGCCCCAAAATGATACCTAACAAAGGCTCTGTTGCTAGTCCAAACTAAAGCCCTAAAATTGGTCTTAAATAAGGCCTTGACACTAATCCTAACTCAGGCCCTAACACTGTCCCTAGCTAAGGCCCTGACAGTACGCCTAACTCAGGCTCTCATACGATTCCTAACAATGGCTCTGATGCTAGTCCAAACTAAGGCCCTGAAATTGGTCCTAAATAAGGCCTTGACACGAATCGTAACTCAGGCCCTAGCACTGTCCCTAACTAGGTCTCTGACAGTACACCTAACTCAGACCCTGACACTGTCCCTAAGCAAGGCCCTGACACTACTCCTAACTCAGTCCCTTACACTGTACCTAACAAAGTCACTGATGCTAGGCCTAACTCAGGCCCTGAAACTGTCTGTAACTAAGGCCCTGCTGCCATCAGCATGTAAAGTCCTGACATTATCCTGAGCTAATATCCTGACCTATGTCTTTCCAAGGTCCTGAAACTGTCCCAAAGTAAGCCCTGACGCTGTCCGTAAGTGAAGACCTGAGGCTGTCCCTAACTCAGGCCCTGAAGCTTTCCTTAACTGAAGCCTTGAAGCTGTGCCTAACTCAGGCCCTGATCATGTATTTCACAAAGACCTTAATGCTGATCCAGCAAAGACGCTGATGCTGCTCCAAAGTCATGCCCTGACAGTGTGCCCAGCAAAGGGCCTGACGCTAGGCCTCACTCAGGCCCTGTCGCTCTCCCGAAGTCGGGCCCTGACACTGTCACTAACTAAGGCCCTGACTCTACTCCTAACTCAGTCCCGTACATTGTACCTAACAACGGCTCTGATGCTAGTCGTAACTCAGGGCCTGACACTGTCTCTAACTAAGGGCTGCTGCCATCAATATCTAAAGTCCTGACATTATCCGGAGCTAATATCCTGACCCATGTCTTACCAAGGTCCTGAAACTGTCCCAAAGTAAGCCCTGACGCTGTCCCTAAGTGAGGCCCTGCAGCTTTCCCTAACTAACTCAGGCCTTGATGATGTGACTAACTCAGACCCTGGTCATGTCTTTAACTAAGACCCTAAGGCTGATCCAAAAGAGGCCCTGATGCTGCTCCTAAGTCATGCCCTGACAATGTCCCCAGCTAAGGGTCTGATGCTAGGCCTCACTCAGACCCTATCACTCTCCCTAAGTCAGGCCCTGATACTGTCCCTACCTGAAGCCCTAACACTGGTTCTGAATAAGGCCCTGATATTCTCAGTAACAAAGGTCTTCACACTATCCTTAGGTCATTTCCTGACACGATTCCTAGCCTTCAACCTAACCCTGTCCCGAGTTAATATCCTACCTCTTATGCTAACTAAAGATGTTATGCTGTGCCTACCTCAGGCATTGAATTTAGTCCCAAGACCGCTAGACTGTCCCTCACTGGGCTCCATGCCCTTATCGTCACAATGTTCCGTGACCACTGTCATCACAATGCTCCACGCCCTTATCATCACAATGCCCCATGAACCCTGTCATCACAATGTCCCATGACCACTTACATCACAATGCTCCACGCCCTTATCATCACAATGCCCCATGACCCCTGTCATCACAATGCCCCATGACCCCTTTTCATCACAATGCTCCATGACCATTTTCATCACAAGGCTCCATGCCCTTATCATCACAGTGCTCCATGAACCCTTTCATCACAATGCTCCATGGCCCTTCTCATCACAATGCCCCATGACCCCTTCCATCACAATGCTCCATGACCCCTTTCATCAAAATGCGCCATGAACATTGTCATTACAAAGCTCCATGACCACGTTCATCACAATGCTCCATGACCCCTTTCCTTACAATGCTCCATGGCTCTTGTCATCACAAAGCTCCATGGCGCTTGTCATCACAAGGCTCCATGACCACTGTAATCACAATGATCCATGACCCCTTTGATAACAACTCTCCATTACCCATTTCCTCAAAATGATCCTTGGCGCTTGTCATCACAATGCTCCATGATCCCTGTAATCACAATGATCCTTGACCCCTTTCATCACAATGTTCCATGGCCGCTTTCATCACAATGCTCCATAACCCCTGTCATCACAATGCCCCTTGACCCATTTCCCCACAATGCTCCCTGAGCCATGTCATCACAATGCTACTTGTCTTTCTCATTACAATGCTCCATGTCCTCTGTAATCAGAGTCTTCCATGACCCCTTTCATCACAACTCTCCTTAACATTTTTCTCACAATGCTCCATGACATTGTCATCACAATGTTTCATGCCCCCTGTCACCACAATGCTCTAAGCCCACTCTCAACACAATGCTCCATGAGACTTGTCTCACAATGCTCCATGCCCTTTTCATCACAATGCTCCATGCCCCCTGTCATCACAATGCTCCATGCCCCCTTTCATTACAATATTCCATGCCCCCTGTCATCACAAGGCTCCATGCCCTTATCATCACAATGCTCCATGACACCTGTCTTCACAATGTTCCGTGCACTTATGATCACAATACTCCTTGACCCTTGTCTAAAATGCTACATGGCGGTGACATCACAATGTTCCATGCACCCTGTCATTACAAGGCTCCATGACACTTGTCATCACAATGTTCCATGGCCCCTATCATTCAAAATGCCATATGACCACTTTCATCACAATGCTCCAAGGCCCTTGTCATCACAATGCCCCATGAACCCTGTCATCACAATGCTCCAGGCCCCCTGTCATCACAATGATCCATGGCCCTTGTCATCACAATGCTCCCTGGTGCAGGTCATCACAAAGATCCATGACCACTTTCAGCACAATGCTCCATGACCCCTTTCATCAAAATTCTCCATGACCATTGTCATCACAATGCTCCATGAGCCCTGTCATTACAATGCTCCCTGACCCCTGTCATCACCATGATCCATGGCCCTTGGCATCACAGTGCTCCTTCGCTCTTGTCGTAACAATGCTCCATGATCCCTGTCATCACAATGATCCATGATTCCTTTCATCACAATTCTCCTTTTCCCCTTTCATCACAATGATCCCTGGAGCTTGTCAAAACAATGCTCCTTGATTCCCTGTAATCACAATGATCCATGACCCCTTTCATGACAATGCTCCATTACCCCACTAATCACAATGATCCATGGTGATTGTCATCACAATGCTCCATGAGCCTTGTCATCACAATGCTCCAGGTCGTTGTAATCACAAAGTTCCATGACCCCTTTCACCACAAAGCTCCAAGATCCCTGTCATCACAATGCCCCATGACTCCTATCATCACAATGTTCCATGGCGCTTGTCATCACAATGCTCCAGAGCCTTAGTTCCTGAGTTGGGAGTAGTATCATTGCCTCAATTAGGGAAAATGTCAGTGACTGAGTTGGGAGTAGTGTGAGGGCCCTTGTTAGGGACACTGTCAGTGCCTGAGTTAGGTGTAGTGTCAGGGTTTTAGTTACGTACACTGTCAGTGCCTGAGTTGGGAATAGTGTCAGGGCCTTAGTTATGGACTGTGTCATTGCCTGAGTTAGGAGTAGTGTCAGGGCCTTAGTTAGGAGTAGCATCAGTGCCTTCGTTAGGTATTGTATCAGCGCCTCAGTTAGGAATAGATTCAGGGCCTTATTTTGGGACAGTGTCAGTGCCTGAGTTAGGAGTTTTGTCGGCCTTAGTTAGGGACCTTTCCAGGGCCTGAGATAGGAGTAATGTCAGGGCCTTCCTTAGGTATTGTATCAGTGCCTGAGTTAGGAATAGTGTCAAGGCCTTAGTTAGGGACATTGCCAGGGCATGATTTAGGAGTAGTGTTAGGGTGTGAGTTATGAACAGTGTCAGGGCCTTAGTTAGTGACAGTGTCAGTTCCTGAGTTAGGAGTAGAGTCAGGGCCTAAGTTAGGGACAGTGCCAGTGCTGAGTTCGTAGTAGTATCAGGGCCTTAGTTAGAGACAGTGTCAGGGCCTGAGTTAGGAGTAGTGTCCGAGGCTTTGTTAGGGACAGTGTCAGTGCCTGAGTTAAGAGTAGCGTCACAGCTTTAGTTAGGGCCAGTGTCAGGGCCTTAGTTAAGACCAGTGTCAGGGCCTATGATAGGAATCAGATCAGGGCCTGTGTTACGAGTAGTGTCAGGGCCTTAGTTAAGGACAGTGTCAGGGCCTGAGTCCTGACTTATTCCTAACTTTCCTCACTAAGGATTTTTGACACTACTGCTAATTCAGGACCTGATAATATCCCTTACTAAGGCCCTGACCCTTTCCCTGGCTAAGGCCCTGAACTTCTCCTAAGTCAGGCCCTGATACTGTCCCTAACAATGGCCCTGACACTACACCTAACTTAGGCCCCGAAATGATACCTAACAAAGGCTCTGTTGCTAGTCCAAACTAAAGCCCTAAAATTGGTCTTAAATAAGGCCTTGACACTAATCCTAACTCAGGCCCTAACACTGTCCCTAGCTAAGGCCCTGACAGTACGCCTAACTCAGGCTCTCATACGATTCCTAACAATGGCTCTGATGCTAGTCCAAACTAAGGCCCTGAAATTGGTCCTAAATAAGGCCTTGACACGAATCGTAACTCAGGCCCTAGCACTGTCCCTAACTAGGTCTCTGACAGTACACCTAACTCAGACCCTGACACTGTCCCTAAGCAAGGCCCTGACACTACTCCTAACTCAGTCCCTTACACTGTACCTAACAAAGTCACTGATGCTAGGCCTAACTCAGGCCCTGAAACTGTCTGTAACTAAGGCCCTGCTGCCATCAGCATGTAAAGTCCTGACATTATCCTGAGCTAATATCCTGACCTATGTCTTTCCAAGGTCCTGAAACTGTCCCAAAGTAAGCCCTGACGCTGTCCGTAAGTGAAGACCTGAGGCTGTCCCTAACTCAGGCCCTGAAGCTTTCCTTAACTGAAGCCTTGAAGCTGTGCCTAACTCAGGCCCTGATCATGTATTTCACAAAGACCTTAATGCTGATCCAGCAAAGACGCTGATGCTGCTCCAAAGTCATGCCCTGACAGTGTGCCCAGCAAAGGGCCTGACGCTAGGCCTCACTCAGGCCCTGTCGCTCTCCCGAAGTCAGGCCCTGACACTGTCACTAACTAAGGCCCTGACTCTACTCCTAACTCAGTCCCGTACATTGTACCTAACAACGGCTCTGATGCTAGTCGTAACTCAGGGCCTGACACTGTCTCTAACTAAGGGCTGCTGCCATCAATATCTAAAGTCCTGACATTATCCGGAGCTAATATCCTGACCCATGTCTTACCAAGGTCCTGAAACTGTCCCAAAGTAAGCCCTGACGCTGTCCCTAAGTGAGGCCCTGCAGCTTTCCCTAACTAACTCAGTCCTTGATGATGTGACTAACTCAGACCCTGGTCATGTCTTTAACTAAGACCCTAAGGCTGACCCAAAAGAGGCCCTGATGCTGCTCCTAAGTCATGCCCTGACAATGTCCCCAGCTAAGGGTCTGATGCTAGGCCTCACTCAGACCCTATCACTCTCCCTAAGTCAGGCCCTGATACTGTCCCTACCTGAAGCCCTAACACTGGTTCTGAATAAGGCCCTGATATTCTCAGTAACAAAGGTCTTCACACTATCCTTAGGTCATTTCCTGACACGATTCCTAGCCTTCACCCTAACCCTGTCCCGAGTTAATATCCTACCTCTTATGCTAACTAAAGATGTTATGCTGTGCCTACCTCAGGCATTGAATTTAGTCCCAAGACCGCTAGACTGTCCCTCACTGGGCTCCATGCCCTTATCGTCACAATGTTCCGTGACCACTGTCATCACAATGCTCCACGCCCTTATCATCACAATGCCCCATGAACCCTGTCATCACAATGCCCCATGACCACTTACATCACAATGCTCCACGCCCTTATCATCACAATGCCCCATGACCCCTGTCATCACAATGCCCCATGACCCCTTTTCATCACAATGCTCCATGACCATTTTCATCACAAGGCTCCATGCCCTTATCATCACAGTGCTCCATGAACCCTTTCATCACAATGCTCCATGGCCCTTCTCATCACAATGCCCCATGACCCCTTGCATCACAATGCTCCATGACCCCTTTCATCAAAATGCGCCATGAACATTGTCATTACAAAGCTCCATGACCACGTTCATCACAATGCTCCATGACCCCTTTCCTTACAATGCTCCATGGCTCTTGTCATCACAAAGCTCCATGGCGCTTGTCATCACAAGGCTCCATGACCACTGTAATCACAATGATCCATGACCCCTTTGATAACAACTCTCCATTACCCATTTCCTCAAAATGATCCTTGTCGCTTGTCATCACAATGCTCCATGATCCCTGTAATCACAATGATCCTTGACCCCTTTCATCACAATGTTCCATGGCCGCTTTCATCACAATGCTCCATAACCCCTGTCATCACAATGCCCCTTGACCCATTTCCCCACAATGCTCCCTGAGCCATGTCATCACAATGCTACTTGTCTTTCTCATTACAATGCTCCATGTCCTCTGTAATCAGAGTCTTCCATGACCCCTTTCATCACAACTCTCCTTAACATTTTTCTCACAATGCTCCATGACATTGTCATCACAATGTTTCATGACCCATGTCACCACAATGCTCTAAGCCCACTCTCAACACAATGCTCCATGAGACTTGTCTCACAATGCTCCATGCCCTTTTCATCACAATGCTCCATGCCCCCTGTCATCACAATGCTCCATGCCCCCTTTCATTACAATATTCCATGCCCCCTGTCATCACAAGGCTCCATGCCCTTATCATCACAATGCTCCATGACACCTGTCTTCACAATGTTCCGTGCACTTATCATCACAATACTCCTTGACCCTTGTCTAAAATGCTACATGGCGGTGACATCACAATGTTCCATGCACCCTGTCATTACAAGGCTCCATGACACTTGTCATCACAATGTTCCATGGCCCCTATCATTCAAAATGCCATATGACCACTTTCATTCACAATGCTCCAAGGCCCTTGTCATCACAATGCCCCATGAACCCTGTCATCACAATGCTCCAGGCCCCTGTCATCACAATGATCCATGGCCCTTGTCATCACAATGCTCCCTGGTGCATGTCATCACAAAGATCCATGACCACTTTCAGCACAATGCTCCATGACCCCTTTCATCAAAATTCTCCATGACCATTGTCATCACAATGCTCCATGATCCCTGTCATCACAATGATCCATGATTCCTTTCATCACAATTCTCCTTTTCCCCTTTCATCACAATGATCCCTGGAGTTTGTCAAAACAATGCTCCTTGATTCCCTGTAATCACAATGATCCATGACCCCTTTCATGACAATGCTCCATTACCCCACTAATCACAATGATCCATGGTGATTGTCATCACAATGCTCCATGAGCCTTGTCATCACAATGCTCCAGGTCGTTGTAATCACAAAGTTCCATGACCCCTTTCACCACAAAGCTCCAAGATCCCTGTCATCACAATGCCCCATGACTCCTATCATCACAATGCTCCATGGCGCTTGTCATCACAATGATCCAGAGCCTTAGTTCCTGAGTTGGGAGTAGTATCATTGCCTCAATTAGGGAAAATGTCAGTGACTGAGTTGGGAGTAGTGTGAGGGCCCTTGTTAGGGACACTGTCAGTGCCTGAGTTAGGTGTAGTGTCAGGGTTTTAGTTACGTACACTGTCAGTGCCTGAGTTGGGAATAGTGTCAGGGCCTTAGTTATGGACTGTGTCATTGCCTGAGTTAGGAGTAGTGTCAGGGCCTTAGTTAGGAGTAGCATCAGTGCCTTCGTTAGGTATTGTATCAGCGCCTCAGTTAGGAAGAGATTCAGGGCCTTATTTTGGGACAGTGTCAGTGCCTGAGTTAGGAGTTTTGTCGGCCTTCGTTAGGGACCTTTCCAGGGCCTGAGTTAGGAGTAATGTCAGGGCCTTCCTTAGGTATTGTATCAGTGCCTGAGTTAGGAATAGTGTCAAGGCCGTAGTTAGGGACATTGCCAGGGCATGATTTAGGAGTAGTGTTAGGGTGTGAGTTATGAACAGTGTCAGGGCCTTAGTTAGTGACAGTGTCAGTTCCTGAGTTAGGAGTAGAGTCAGGGCCTAAGTTAGGGACAGTGCCAGTGCTGAGTTCGTAGTAGTATCAGGGCCTTAGTTAGAGACAGTGTCAGGGCCTGAGTTAGGAGTAGTGTCCGAGGCTTTGTTAGGGACAGTGTCAGTGCCTGAGTTAAGAGTAGCGTCACAGCTTTAGTTAGGGCCAGTGTCAGGGCCTTAGTTAAGACCAGTGTCAGGGCCTATGATAGGAATCAGATCAGGGCCTGTGTTACGAGTAGTGTCAGGGCCTTAGTTAAGGACAGTGTCAGGGCCTGAGTCCTGACTTATTCCTAACTTTCCTCACTAAGGATTTTTGACACTACTGCTAATTCAGGACCTGATAATATCCCTTACTAAGGCCCTGACCCTTTCCCTGGCTAAGGCCCTGAACTTCTCCTAAGTCAGGCCCTGATACTGTCCCTAACAATGGCCCTGACACTACACCTAACTTAGGCCCCGAAATGATACCTAACAAAGGCTCTGTTGCTAGTCCAAACTAAAGCCCTAAAATTGGTCTTAAATAAGGCCTTGACACTAATCCTAACTCAGGCCCTAACACTGTCCCTAGCTAAGGCCCTGACAGTACGCCTAACTCAGGCCCTCATACGATTCCTAACAATGGCTCTGATGCTAGTCCAAACTAAGGCCCTGAAATTGGTCCTAAATAAGGCCTTGACACGAATCGTAACTCAGGCCCTAGCACTGTCCCTAACTAGGTCTCTGACAGTACACCTAACTCAGACCCTGACACTGTCCCTAAGCAAGGCCCTGACACTACTCCTAACTCAGTCCCTTACACTGTACCTAACAAAGTCACTGATGCTAGGCCTAACTCAGGCCCTGAAACTGTCTGTAACTAAGGCCCTGCTGCCATCAGCATGTAAAGTCCTGACATTATCCTGAGCTAATATCCTGACCTATGTCTTTCCAAGGTCCTGAAACTGTCCCAAAGTAAGCCCTGACGCTGTCCGTAAGTGAAGACCTGAGGCTGTCCCTAACTCAGGCCCTGAAGCTTTCCTTAACTGAAGCCTTGAAGCTGTGCCTAACTCAGGCCCTGATCATGTATTTCACAAAGACCTTAATGCTGATCCAGCAAAGACGCTGATGCTGCTCCAAAGTCATGCCCTGACAGTGTGCCCAGCAAAGGGCCTGACGCTAGGCCTCACTCAGGCCCTGTCGCTCTCCCGAAGTCAGGCCCTGACACTGTCACTAACTAAGGCCCTGACTCTACTCCTAACTCAGTCCCGTACATTGTACCTAACAACGGCTCTGATGCTAGTCGTAACTCAGGGCCTGACACTGTCTCTAACTAAGGGCTGCTGCCATCAATATCTAAAGTCCTGACATTATCCGGAGCTAATATCCTGACCCATGTCTTACCAAGGTCCTGAAACTGTCCCAAAGTAAGCCCTGACGCTGTCCCTAAGTGAGGCCCTGCAGCTTTCCCTAACTAACTCAGGCCTTGATGATGTGACTAACTCAGACCCTGGTCATGTCTTTAACTAAGACCCTAAGGCTGATCCAAAAGAGGCCCTGATGCTGCTCCTAAGTCATGCCCTGACAATGTCCCCAGCTAAGGGTCTGATGCTAGGCCTCACTCAGACCCTATCACTCTCCCTAAGTCAGGCCCTGATACTGTCCCTACCTGAAGCCCTAACACTGGTTCTGAATAAGGCCCTGATATTCTCAGTAACAAAGGTCTTCACACTATCCTTAGGTCATTTCCTGACACGATTCCTAGCCTTCACCCTAACCCTGTCCCGAGTTAATATCCTACCTCTTATGCTAACTAAAGATGTTATGCTGTGCCTACCTCAGGCATTGAATTTAGTCCCAAGACCGCTAGACTGTCCCTCACTGGGCTCCATGCCCTTATCGTCACAATGTTCCATGACCACTGTCATCACAATGCTCCACGCCCTTATCATCACAATGCCCCATGAACCCTGTCATCACAATGCCCCATGACCACTTACATCACAATGCTCCACGCCCTTATCATCACAATGCCCCATGACCCCTGTCATCACAATGCCCCATGACCCCTTTTCATCACAATGCTCCATGACCATTTTCATCACAAGGCTCCATGCCCTTATCATCACAGTGCTCCATGAACCCTTTCATCACAATGCTCCATGGCCCTTCTCATCACAATGCCCCATGAGCCCTTCCATCACAATGCTCCATGACCCCTTTCATCAAAATGCGCCATGAACATTGTCATTACAAAGCTCCATGACCACGTTCATCACAATGCTCCGTGACCCCTTTCCTTACAATGCTCCATGGCTCTTGTCATCACAAAGCTCCATGGCGCTTGTCATCACAAGGCTCCATGACCACTGTAATCACAATGATCCATGACCCCTTTGATAACAACTCTCCATTACCCATTTCCTCAAAATGATCCTTGGCGCTTGTCATCACAATGCTCCATGATCCCTGTAATCACAATGATCCTTGACCCCTTTCATCACAATGTTCCATGGCCGCTTTCATCACAATGCTCCATAACCCCTGTCATCACAATGCCCCTTGACCCATTTCCCCACAATGCTCCCTGAGCCATGTCATCACAATGCTACTTGTCTTTCTCATTACAATGCTCCATGTCCTCTGTAATCAGAGTCTTCCATGACCCCTTTCATCACAACTCTCCTTAACATTTTTCTCACAATGCTCCATGACATTGTCATCACAAAGTTTCATGCCCCCTGTCACCACAATGCTCTAAGCCCACTCTCAACACAATGCTCCATGAGACTTGTCTCACAATGCTCCATGCCCTTTTCATCACAATGCTCCATGCCCCCTGTCATCACAATGCTCCATGCCCCCTTTCATTACAATATTCCATGCCCCCTGTCATCACAAGGCTCCATGCCCTTATCATCACAATGCTCCATGACACCTGTCTTCACAATGTTCCGTGCACTTATCATCACAATACTCCTTGACCCTTGTCTAAAATGCTACATGGCAGTGACATCACAATATTCCATGCACCCTGTCATTAGAAGGCTCCATGACACTTGTCATCACAATGTTCCATGGCCCCTATCATTCAAAATGCCATATGACCACTTTCATTCACAATGCTCCAAGGCCCTTGTCATCACAATGCCCCATGAACCCTGTCATCACAATGCTCCAGGCCCCTGTCATCACAATGATCCATGGCCCTTGTCATCACAATGCTCCCTGGTGCATGTCATCACAAAGATCCATGACCACTTTCAGCACAATGCTCCATGACCCCTTTCATCAAAATTCTCCATGACCATTGTCATCACAATGCTCCATGACCCTGTCGTTACAATGCTCCCTGACCCCTGTCATCACCATGATCCATGGCCCTTGGCATCACAGTGCTCCTTCGCTCTTGTCGTAACAATGCTCCATGATCCCTGTCATCACAATGATCCATGATTCCTTTCATCACAATTCTCCTTTTCCCCTTTCATCACAATGATCCCTGGAGCTTGTCAAAACAATGCTCCTTGATTCCCTGTAATCACAATGATCCATGACCCCTTTCATGACAATGCTCCATTACCCCACTAATCACAATGATCCATGGTGATTGTCATCACAATGCTCCATGACCCTTGTCATCACAATGCTCCAGGTCGTTGTAATCACAAAGTTCCATGACCCCTTTCACCACAAAGCTCCAAGATCCCTGTCATCACAATGCCCCATGACTCCTATCATCACAATGCTCCATGGCGCTTGTCATCACAATGATCCAGAGCCTTAGTTCCTGAGTTGGGAGTAGTATCATTGCCTCAATTAGGGAAAATGTCAGTGACTGAGTTGGGAGTAGTGTGAGGGCCCTTGTTAGGGACACTGTCAGTGCCTGAGTTAGGTGTAGTGTCAGGGTTTTAGTTATGTACACTGTCAGTGCCTGAGTTGGGAATAGTGTCAGGGCCTTAGTTATGGACTGTGTCATTGCCTGAGTTAGGAGTAGTGTCAGGGCCTTAGTTAGGAGTAGCATCAGTGCCTTCGTTAGGTATTGTATCAGCGCCTCAGTTAGGAATAGATTCAGGGCCTTATTTTGGGACAGTGTCAGTGCCTGAGTTAGGAGTTTTGTCGGCCTTAGTTAGGGACCTTTCCAGGGCCTGAGTTAGGAGTAATGTCAGGGCCTTCCTTAGGTATTGTATCAGTGCCTGAGTTAGGAATAGTGTCAAGGCCTTAGTTAGGGACATTGCCAGGGCATGATTTAGGAGTAGTGTTAGGGTGTGAGTTATGAACAGTGTCAGGGCCTTAGTTAGTGACAGTGTCAGTTCCTGAGTTAGGAGTAGAGTCAGGGCCTAAGTTAGGGACAGTGCCAGTGCTGAGTTCGTAGTAGTATCAGGGCCTTAGTTAGAGACAGTGTCAGGGCCTGAGTTAGGAGTAGTGTCCGAGGCTTTGTTAGGGACAGTGTCAGTGCCTGAGTTAAGAGTAGCGTCACAGCTTTAGTTAGGGCCAGTGTCAGGGCCTTAGTTAAGACCAGTGTCAGGGCCTATGATAGGAATCAGATCAGGGCCTGTGTTACGAGTAGTGTCAGGGCCTTAGTTAAGGACAGTGTCAGGGCCTGAGTCCTGACTTATTCCTAACTTTCCTCACTAAGGATTTTTGACACTACTGCTAATTCAGGACCTGATAATATCCCTTACTAAGGCCCTGACCCTTTCCCTGGCTAAGGCCCTGAACTTCTCCTAAGTCAGGCCCTGATACTGTCCCTAACAATGGCCCTGACACTACACCTAACTTAGGCCCCAAAATGATACCTAACAAAGGCTCTGTTGCTAGTCCAAACTAAAGCCCTAAAATTGGTCTTAAATAAGGCCTTGACACTAATCCTAACTCAGGCCCTAACACTGTCCCTTGCTAAGGCCCTGACAGTACGCCTAACTCAGGCCCTCATACGATTCCTAACAATGGCTCTGATGCTAGTCCAAACTAAGGCCCTGAAATTGGTCCTAAATAAGGCCTTGACACGAATCGTAACTCAGGCCCTAGCACTGTCCCTAACTAGGTCTCTGACAGTACACCTAACTCAGACCCTGACACTGTCCCTAAGCAAGGCCCTGACACTACTCCTAACTCAGTCCCTTACACTGTACCTAACAAAGTCACTGATGCTAGGCCTAACTCAGGCCCTGAAACTGTCTGTAACTAAGGCCCTGCTGCCATCAGCATGTAAAGTCCTGACATTATCCTGAGCTAATATCCTGACCTATGTCTTTCCAAGGTCCTGAAACTGTCCCAAAGTAAGCCCTGACGCTGTCCGTAAGTGAAGACCTGAGGCTGTCCCTAACTCAGGCCCTGAAGCTTTCCTTAACTGAAGCCTTGAAGCTGTGACTAACTGAGGCCCTGATCATGTATTTCACAAAGACCTTAATGCTGATCCAGCAAAGACGCTGATGCTGCTCCAAAGTCATGCCCTGACAGTGTGCCCAGCAAAGGGCCTGACGCTAGGCCTCACTCAGGCCCTGTCGCTCTCCCGAAGTCAGGCCCTGACACTGTCACTAACTAAGGCCCTGACTCTACTCCTAACTCAGTCCCGTACATTGTACCTAACAACGGCTCTGATGCTAGTCGTAACTCAGGGCCTGACACTGTCTCTAACTAAGGGCTGCTGCCATCAATATCTAAAGTCCTGACATTATCCGGAGCTAATATCCTGACCCATGTCTTACCAAGGTCCTGAAACTGTCCCAAAGTAAGCCCTGACGCTGTCCCTAAGTGAGGCCCTGCAGCTTTCCCTAACTAACTCAGGCCTTGATGATGTGACTAACTCAGACCCTGGTCATGTCTTTAACTAAGACCCTAAGGCTGATCCAAAAGAGGCCCTGATGCTGCTCCTAAGTCATGCCCTGACAATGTCCCCAGCTAAGGGTCTGATGCTAGGCCTCACTCAGACCCTATCACTCTCCCTAAGTCACGCCCTGATACTGTCCCTACCTGAAGCCCTAACACTGGTTCTGAATAAGGCCCTGATATTCTCAGTAACAAAGGTCTTCACACTATCCTTAGGTCATTTCCTGACACGATTCCTAGCCTTCACCCTAACCCTGTCCCGAGTTAATATCCTACCTCTTATGCTAACTAAAGATGTTATGCTGTGCCTACCTCAGGCATTGAATTTAGTCCCAAGACCGCTAGACTGTCCCTCACTGGGCTCCATGCCCTTATCGTCACAATGTTCCGTGACCACTGTCATCACAATGCTCCACGCCCTTATCATCACAATGCCCCATGAACCCTGTCATCACAATGCCCCATGACCACTTACATCACAATGCTCCACGCCCTTATCATCACAATGCCCCATGACCCCTGTCATCACAATGCCCCATGACCCCTTTTCATCACAATGCTCCATGACCATTTTCATCACAAGGCTCCATGCCCTTATCATCACAGTGCTCCATGAACCCTTTCATCACAATGCTCCATGGCCCTTCTCATCACAATGCCCCATGACCCCTTCCATCACAATGCTCCATGACCCCTTTCATCAAAATGCGCCATGAACATTGTCATTACAAAGCTCCATGACCACGTTCATCACAATGCTCCGTGACCCCTTTCCTTACAATGCTCCATGGCTCTTGTCATCACAAAGCTCCATGGCGCTTGTCATCACAAGGCTCCATGACCACTGTAATCACAATGATCCATGACCCCTTTGATAACAACTCTCCATTACCCATTTCCTCAAAATGATCCTTGGCGCTTGTCATCACAATGCTCCATGATCCCTGTAATCACAATGATCCTTGACCCCTTTCATCACAATGTTCCATGGCCGCTTTCATCACAATGCTCCATAACCCCTGTCATCACAATGCCCCTTGACCCATTTCCCCACAATGCTCCCTGAGCCATGTCATCACAATGCTACTTGTCTTTCTCATTACAATGCTCCATGTCCTCTGTAATCAGAGTCTTCCATGACCCCTTTCATCACAACTCTCCTTAACATTTTTCTCACAATGCTCCATGACATTGTCATCACAATGTTTCATGCCCCCTGTCACCACATTGCTCTAAGCCCACTCTCAACACAATGCTCCATGAGACTTGTCTCACAATGCTCCATGCCCTTTTCATCACAATGCTCCATGCCCCCTGTCATCACAAGGCTCCATGCCCTTATCATCACAATGCTCCATGACACCTGTCTTCACAATGTTCCGTGCACTTATCATCACAATACTCCTTGACCCTTGTCTAAAATGCTACATGGCGGTGACATCACAATGTTCCATGCACCCTGTCATTACAAGGCTCCATGACACTTGTCATCACAATGTTCCATGGCCCCTATCATTCAAAATGCCATATGACCACTTTCATTCACAATGCTCCAAGGCCCTTGTCATCACAATGCCCCATGAACCCTCTCATCACAATGCTCCAGGCCCCTGTCATCACAATGATCCATGGCCCTTGTCATCACAATGCTCCCTGGTGCATGTCATCACAAAGATCCATGACCACTTTCAGCACAATGCTCCATGACCCCTTTAATCAAAATTCTCCATGACCATTGTCATCACAATGCTCCATGACCCTGTCATTACAATGCTCCCTGACCCCTGTCATCACCATGATCCATGGCCCTTGGCATCACAGTGCTCCTTCGCTCTTGTCGTAACAATGCTCCATGATCCCTGTCATCACAATGATCCATGATTCCTTTCATCACAATTCTCCTTTTCCCCTTTCATCACAATGATCCCTGGAGCTTGTCAAAACAATGCTCCTTGATTCCCTGTAATCACAATGATCCATGACCCCTTTCATGACAATGCTCCATTACCCCACTAATCACAATGATCCATGGTGATTGTCATCACAATGCTCCATGAGCCTTGTCATCACAATGCTCCAGGTCGTTGTAATCACAAAGTTCCATGACCCCTTTCACCACAAAGCTCCAAGATCCCTGTCATCACAATGCCCCATGACTCCTATCATCACAATGCTCCATGGCGCTTGTCATCACAATGATCCAGAGCCTTAGTTCCTGAGTTGGGAGTAGTATCATTGCCTCAATTAGGGAAAATGTCAGTGACTGAGTTGGGAGTAGTGTGAGGGCCCTTGTTAGGGACACTGTCAGTGCCTGAGTTAGGTGTAGTGTCAGGGTTTTAGTTACGTACACTGTCAGTGCCTGAGTTGGGAATAGTGTCAGGGCCTTAGTTATGGACTGTGTCATTGCCTGAGTTAGGAGTAGTGTCAGGGCCTTAGTTAGGAGTAGCATCAGTGCCTTCGTTAGGTATTGTATCAGCGCCTCAGTTAGGAAGAGATTCAGGGCCTTATTTTGGGACAGTGTCAGTGCCTGAGTTAGGAGTTTTGTCGGCCTTCGTTAGGGACCTTTCCAGGGCCTGAGTTAGGAGTAATGTCAGGGCCTTCCTTAGGTATTGTATCAGTGCCTGAGTTAGGAATAGTGTCAAGGCCTTAGTTAGGGACATTGCCAGGGCATGATTTAGGAGTAGTGTTAGGGTGTGAGTTATGAACAGTGTCAGGGCCTTAGTTAGTGACAGTGTCAGTTCCTGAGTTAGGAGTAGAGTCAGGGCCTAAGTTAGGGACAGTGCCAGTGCTGAGTTCGTAGTAGTATCAGGGCCTTAGTTAGAGACAGTGTCAGGGCCTGAGTTAGGAGTAGTGTCCGAGGCTTTGTTAGGGACAGTGTCAGTGCCTGAGTTAAGAGTAGCGTCACAGCTTTAGTTAGGGCCAGTGTCAGGGCCTTAGTTAAGACCAGTGTCAGGGCCTATGATAGGAATCAGATCAGGGCCTGTGTTACGAGTAGTGTCAGGGCCTTAGTTAAGGACAGTGTCAGGGCCTGAGTCCTGACTTATTCCTAACTTTCCTCACTAAGGATTTTTGACACTACTGCTAATTCAGGACCTGATAATATCCCTTACTAAGGCCCTGACCCTTTCCCTGGCTAAGGCCCTGAACTTCTCCTAAGTCAGGCCCTGATACTGTCCCTAACAATGGCCCTGACACTACACCTAACTTAGGCCCCAAAATGATACCTAACAAAGGCTCTGTTGCTAGTCCAAACTAAAGCCCTAAAATTGGTCTTAAATAAGGCCTTGACACTAATCCTAACTCAGGCCCTAACACTGTCCCTTGCTAAGGCCCTGACAGTACGCCTAACTCAGGCCCTCATACGATTCCTAACAATGGCTCTGATGCTAGTCCAAACTAAGGCCCTGAAATTGGTCCTAAATAAGGCCTTGACACGAATCGTAACTCAGGCCCTAGCACTGTCCCTAACTAGGTCTCTGACAGTACACCTAACTCAGACCCTGACACTGTCCCTAAGCAAGGCCCTGACACTACTCCTAACTCAGTCCCTTACACTGTACCTAACAAAGTCACTGATGCTAGGCCTAACTCAGGCCCTGAAACTGTCTGTAACTAAGGCCCTGCTGCCATCAGCATGTAAAGTCCTGACATTATCCTGAGCTAATATCCTGACCTATGTCTTTCCAAGGTCCTGAAACTGTCCCAAAGTAAGCCCTGACGCTGTCCGTAAGTGAAGACCTGAGGCTGTCCCTAACTCAGGCCCTGAAGCTTTCCTTAACTGAAGCCTTGAAGCTGTGACTAACTGAGGCCCTGATCATGTATTTCACAAAGACCTTAATGCTGATCCAGCAAAGACGCTGATGCTGCTCCAAAGTCATGCCCTGACAGTGTGCCCAGCAAAGGGCCTGACGCTAGGCCTCACTCAGGCCCTGTCGCTCTCCCGAAGTCAGGCCCTGACACTGTCACTAACTAAGGCCCTGACTCTACTCCTAACTCAGTCCCGTACATTGTACCTAACAACGGCTCTGATGCTAGTCGTAACTCAGGGCCTGACACTGTCTCTAACTAAGGGCTGCTGCCATCAATATCTAAAGTCCTGACATTATCCGGAGCTAATATCCTGACCCATGTCTTACCAAGGTCCTGAAACTGTCCCAAAGTAAGCCCTGACGCTGTCCCTAAGTGAGGCCCTGCAGCTTTCCCTAACTAACTCAGGCCTTGATGATGTGACTAACTCAGACCCTGGTCATGTCTTTAACTAAGACCCTAAGGCTGATCCAAAAGAGGCCCTGATGCTGCTCCTAAGTCATGCCCTGACAATGTCCCCAGCTAAGGGTCTGATGCTAGGCCTCACTCAGACCCTATCACTCTCCCTAAGTCAGGCCCTGATACTGTCCCTACCTGAAGCCCTAACACTGGTTCTGAATAAGGCCCTGATATTCTCAGTAACAAAGGTCTTCACACTATCCTTAGGTCATTTCCTGACACGATTCCTAGCCTTCACCCTAACCCTGTCCCGAGTTAATATCCTACCTCTTATGCTAACTAAAGATGTTATGCTGTGCCTACCTCAGGCATTGAATTTAGTCCCAAGACCGCTAGACTGTCCCTCACTGGGCTCCATGCCCTTATCGTCACAATGTTCCGTGACCACTGTCATCACAATGCTCCACGCCCTTATCATCACAATGCCCCATGAACCCTGTCATCACAATGCCCCATGACCACTTACATCACAATGCTCCACGCCCTTATCATCACAATGCCCCATGACCCCTGTCATCACAATGCCCCATGACCCCTTTTCATCACAATGCTCCATGACCATTTTCATCACAAGGCTCCATGCCCTTATCATCACAGTGCTCCATGAACCCTTTCATCACAATGCTCCATGGCCCTTCTCATCACAATGCCCCATGACCCCTTCCATCACAATGCTCCATGACCCCTTTCATCAAAATGCGCCATGAACATTGTCATTACAAAGCTCCATGACCACGTTCATCACAATGCTCCGTGACCCCTTTCCTTACAATGCTCCATGGCTCTTGTCATCACAAAGCTCCATGGCGCTTGTCATCACAAGGCTCCATGACCACTGTAATCACAATGATCCATGACCCCTTTGATAACAACTCTCCATTACCCATTTCCTCAAAATGATCCTTGGCGCTTGTCATCACAATGCTCCATGATCCCTGTAATCACAATGATCCTTGACCCCTTTCATCACAATGTTCCATGGCCGCTTTCATCACAATGCTCCATAACCCCTGTCATCACAATGCCCCTTGACCCATTTCCCCACAATGCTCCCTGAGCCATGTCATCACAATGCTACTTGTCTTTCTCATTACAATGCTCCATGTCCTCTGTAATCAGAGTCTTCCATGACCCCTTTCATCACAACTCTCCTTAACATTTTTCTCACAATGCTCCATGACATTGTCATCACAATGTTTCATGCCCCCTGTCACCACAATGCTCTAAGCCCACTCTCAACACAATGCTCCATGAGACTTCTCTCACAATGCTCCATGCCCTTTTCATCACAATGCTCCATGCCCCCTGTCATCACAAGGCTCCATGCCCTTATCATCACAATGCTCCATGACACCTGTCTTCACAATGTTCCGTGCACTTATCATCACAATACTCCTTGACCCTTGTCTAAAATGCTACATGGCGGTGACATCACAATGTTCCATGCACCCTGTCATTACAAGGCTCCATGACACTTGTCATCACAATGTTCCATGGCCCCTATCATTCAAAATGCCATATGACCACTTTCATTCACAATGCTCCAAGGCCCTTGTCATCACAATGCCCCATGAACCCTGTCATCACAATGCTCCAGGCCCCTGTCATCACAATGATCCATGGCCCTTGTCATCACAATGCTCCCTGGTGCATGTCATCACAAAGATCCATGACCACTTTCAGCACAATGCTCCATGACCCCTTTCATCAAAATTCTCCATGACCATTGTCATCACAATGCTCCATGAGCCCTGTCATTACAATGCTCCCTGACCCCTGTCATCACCATGATCCATGGCCCTTGGCATCACAGTGCTCCTTCGCTCTTGTCGTAACAATGCTCCATGATCCCTGTCATCACAATGATCCATGATTCCTTTCATCACAATTCTCCTTTTCCCCTTTCATCACAATGATCCCTGGAGCTTGTCAAAACAATGCTCCTTGATTCCCTGTAATCACAATGATCCATGACCCCTTTCATGACAATGCTCCATTACCCCACTAATCACAATGATCCATGGTGATTGTCATCACAATGCTCCATGAGCCCTGTCATCACAATGCTCCAGGTCGTTGTAATCACAAAGTTCCATGACCCCTTTCACCACAAAGCTCCAAGATCCCTGTCATCACAATGCCCCATGACTCCTATCATCACAATGCTCCATGGCGCTTGTCATCACAATGATCCAGAGCCTTAGTTCCTGAGTTGGGAGTAGTATCATTGCCTCAATTAGGGAAAATGTCAGTGACTGAGTTGGGAGTAGTGTGAGGGCCCTTGTTAGGGACACTGTCAGTGCCTGAGTTAGGTGTAGTGTCAGGGTTTTAGTTACGTACACTGTCAGTGCCTGAGTTGGGAATAGTGTCAGGGCCTTAGTTATGGACTGTGTCATTGCCTGAGTTAGGAGTAGTGTCAGGGCCTTAGTTAGGAGTAGCATCAGTGCCTTCGTTAGGTATTGTATCAGCGCCTCAGTTAGGAAGAGATTCAGGGCCTTATTTTGGGACAGTGTCAGTGCCTGAGTTAGGAGTTTTGTCGGCCTTCGTTAGGGACCTTTCCAGGGCCTGAGTTAGGAGTAATGTCAGGGCCTTCCTTAGGTATTGTATCAGTGCCTGAGTTAGGAATAGTGTCAAGGCCTTAGTTAGGGACATTGCCAGGGCATGATTTAGGAGTAGTGTTAGGGTGTGAGTTATGAACAGTGTCAGGGCCTTAGTTAGTGACAGTGTCAGTTCCTGAGTTAGGAGTAGAGTCAGGGCCTAAGTTAGGGACAGTGCCAGTGCTGAGTTCGTAGTAGTATCAGGGCCTTAGTTAGAGACAGTGTCAGGGCCTGAGTTAGGAGTAGTGTCCGAGGCTTTGTTAGGGACAGTGTCAGTGCCTGAGTTAAGAGTAGCGTCACAGCTTTAGTTAGGGCCAGTGTCAGGGCCTTAGTTAAGACCAGTGTCAGGGCCTATGATAGGAATCAGATCAGGGCCTGTGTTACGAGTAGTGTCAGGGCCTTAGTTAAGGACAGTGTCAGGGCCTGAGTCCTGACATTCCTAACTTTCCTCACTAAGGATTTTTGACACTACTGCTAATTCAGGTCCTGATAATATCCCTTACTAAGGCCCTGACCCTTTCCCTGGCTAAGGCCCTGAACTTCTCCTAAGTCAGGCCCTGATACTGTCCGTAACAATGGCCCTGACACTACACCTAACTTAGGCCCCGAAATGATACCTAACAAAGGCTCTGTTGCTAGTCCAAACTAAAGCCCTAAAATTGGTCTTAAATAAGGCCTTGACACTAATCCTAACTCAGGCCCTAACACTGTCCCTTGCTAAGGCCCTGACAGTACGCCTAACTCAGGCCCTCATACGATTCCTAACAATGGCTCTGATGCTAGTCCAAACTAAGGCCCTGAAATTGGTCCTAAATAAGGCCTTGACACGAATCGTAACTCAGGCCCTAGCACTGTCCCTAACTAGGTCTCTGACAGTACACCTAACTCAGACCCTGACACTGTCCCTAAGCAATGCCCTGACACTACTCCTAACTCAGTCCCTTACACTGTACCTAACAAAGTCACTGATGCTAGGCCTAACTCAGGCCCTGAAACTGTCTGTAACTAAGGCCCTGCTGCCATCAGCATGTAAAGTCCTGACATTATCCTGAGCTAATATCCTGACCTATGTCTTTCCAAGGTCCTGAAACTGTCCCTAAGTAAGCCCTGACGCTGTCCGTAAGTGAAGACCTGAGGCTGTCCCTAACTCAGGCCCTGAAGCTTTCCTTAACTGAAGCCTTGAAGCTGTGCCTAACTCAGGCCCTGATCATGTATTTCACAAAGACCTTAATGCTGATCCAGCAAAGACGCTGATGCTGCTCCAAAGTCATGCCCTGACAGTGTGCCCAGCAAAGGGCCTGACGCTAGGCCTCACTCAGGCCCTGTCGCTCTCCCGAAGTCAGGCCCTGACACTGTCACTAACTAAGGCCCTGACTCTACTCCTAACTCAGTCCCGTACATTGTACCTAACAACGGCTCTGATGCTAGTCGTAACTCAGGGCCTGACACTGTCTCTAACTAAGGGCTGCTGCCATCAATATCTAAAGTCCTGACATTATCCGGAGCTAATATCCTGACCCATGTCTTACCAAGGTCCTGAAACTGTCCCAAAGTAAGCCCTGACGCTGTCCCTAAGTGAGGCCCTGCAGCTTTCCCTAACTAACTCAGGCCTTGATGCTGTGACTAACTCAGACCCTGGTCATGTCTTTAACTAAGACCCTAAGGCTGATCCAAAAGAGGCCCTGATGCTGCTCCTAAGTCATGCCCTGACAATGTCCCCAGCTAAGGGTCTGATGCTAGGCCTCACTCAGACCCTATCACTCTCCCTAAGTCAGGCCCTGATACTGTCCCTACCTGAAGCCCTAACACTGGTTCTGAATAAGGCCCTGATATTCTCAGTAACAAAGGTCTTCACACTATCCTTAGGTCATTTCCTGACACGATTCCTAGCCTTCAACCTAACCCTGTCCCGAGTTAATATCCTACCTCTTATTCTAACTAACGATATTATGCTGTGCCTACCTCAGGCATTGAATTTAGTCCCAAGACCGCTAGACTGTCCCTCACTGGGCTCCATGCCCTTATCGTCACAATGTTCCGTGACCACTGTCATCACAATGCTCAACGCCCTTATCATCACAATGCCCCATGAACCCTGTCATCACAATGTCCCATGACCACTTACATCACAATGCTCCACGCCCTTATCATCACAATGCCCCATGACCCCTGTCATCACAATGCCCCATGACCCCTTTTCATCACAATGCTCCATGACCATTTTCATCACAAGGCTCCATGCCCTTATCATCACAATGCCCCATGACCCCTTCCATCACAATGCTCCATGACCCCTTTCATCAAAATGCGCCATGAACATTGTCATTACAAAGCTCCATGACCACGTTCATCACAATGCTCCGTGACCCCTTTCCTTACAATGCTCCATGGCTCTTGTCATCACAAAGCTCCATGGCGCTTGTCATCACAAGGCTCCATGACCACTGTAATCACAATGATCCATGACCCCTTTGATAACAACTCTCCATTACCCATTTCCTCAAAATGATCCTTGGCGCTTGTCATCACAATGCTCCATGATCCCTGTAATCACAATGATCCTTGACCCCTTTCATCACAATGTTCCATGGCCGCTTTCATCACAATGCTCCATAACCCCTGTCATCACAATGCCCCTTGACCCATTTCCCCACAATGCTCCCTGAGCCATGTCATCACAATGCTACTTGTCTTTCTCATTACAATGCTCCATGTCCTCTGTAATCAGAGTCTTCCATGACCCCTTTCATCACAACTCTCCTTAACATTTTTCTCACAATGCTCCATGACATTGTCATCACAATGTTTCATGCCCCCTGTCACCACAATGCTCTAAGCCCACTCTCAACACAATGCTCCATGAGACTTGTCTCACAATGCTCCATGCCCTTTTCATCACAATGCTCCATGCCCCCTGTCATCACAATGCTCCATGCCCCCTTTCATTACAATATTCCATGCCCCCTGTCATCACAAGGCTCCATGCCCTTATCATCACAATGCTCCATGACACCTGTCTTCACAATGTTCCGTGCACTTATCATCACAATACTCCTTGACCCTTGTCTAAAATGCTACATGGCGGTGACATCACAATGTTCCATGCACCCTGTCATTACAAGGCTCCATGACACTTGTCATCACAATGTTCCATGGCCCCTATCATTCAAAATGCTATATGACCACTTTCATTCACAATGCTCCAAGGCCCTTGTCATCACAATGCCCCATGAACCCTGTCATCACAATGCTCCAGGCCCCTGTCATCACAATGATCCATGGCCCTTGTCATCACAATGCTCCCTGGTGCATGTCATCACAAAGATCCATGACCACTTTCAGCACAATGCTCCATGACCACTTTCATCAAAATTCTCCATGACCATTGTCATCACAATGCTCCATGAGCCCTGTCATTACAATGCTCCCTGACCCCTGTCATCACCATGATCCATGGCCCTTGGCATCACAGTGCTCCTTCGCTCTTGTCGTAACAATGCTCCATGATCCCTGTCATCACAATGATCCATGATTCCTTTCATCACAATTCTCCTTTTCCCCTTTCATCACAATGATCCCTGGAACTTGTCAAAACAATGCTCCTTGATTCCCTGTAATCACAATGATCCATGACCCCTTTCATGACAATGCTCCATTACCCCACTAATCACAATGATCCATGGTGATTGTCATCACAATGCTCCATGACCCTTGTCATCACAATGCTCCAGGTCGTTGTAATCACAAAGTTCCATGACCCCTTTCACCACAAAGCTCCAAGATCCCTGTCATCACAATGCCCCATGACTCCTATCATCACAATGCTCCATGGCGCTTGTCATCACAATGATCCAGAGCCTTAGTTCCTGAGTTGGGAGTAGTATCATTGCCTCAATTAGGGAAAATGTCAGTGACTGAGTTGGGAGTAGTGTGAGGGCCCTTGTTAGGGACACTGTCAGTGCCTGAGTTAGGTGTAGTGTCAGGGTTTTAGTTACGTACACTGTCAGTGCCTGAGTTGGGAATAGTGTCAGGGCCTTAGTTATGGACTGTGTCATTGCCTGAGTTAGGAGTAGTGTCAGGGCCTTAGTTAGGAGTAGCATCAGTGCCTTCGTTAGGTATTGTATCAGCGCCTCAGTTAGGAATAGATTCAGGGCCTTATTTTGGGACAGTGTCAGTGCCTGAGTTAGGAGTTTTGTCGGCCTTAGTTAGGGACCTTTCCAGGGCCTGAGTTAGGAGTAATGTCAGGGCCTTCCTTAGGTATTGTATCAGTGCCTGAGTTAGGAATAGTGTCAAGGCCTTAGTTAGGGACATTGCCAGGGCATGATTTAGGAGTAGTGTTAGGGTGTGAGTTATGAACAGTGTCAGGGCCTTAGTTAGTGACAGTGTCAGTTCCTGAGTTAGGAGTAGAGTCAGGGCCTAAGTTAGGGACAGTGCCAGTGCTGAGTTCGTAGTAGTATCAGGGCCTTAGTTAGAGACAGTGCCAGGGCCTGAGTTAGGAGTAGTGTCCGAGGCTTTGTTAGGGACAGTGTCAGTGCCTGAGTTAAGAGTAGCGTCACAGCTTTAGTTAGGGCCAGTGTCAGGGCCTTAGTTAAGACCAGTGTCAGGGCCTATGATAGGAATCAGATCAGGGCCTGTGTTACGAGTAGTGTCAGGGCCTTAGTTAAGGACAGTGTCAGGGCCTGAGTCCTGACTTATTCCTAACTTTCCTCACTAAGGATTTTTGACACTACTGCTAATTCAGGTCCTGATAATATCCCTTACTAAGGCCCTGACCCTTGCCCTGGCTAAGGCCCTGAACTTCTCCTAAGTCAGGCCCTGATACTGTCCCTAACAATGGCCCTGACACTACACCTAACTTAGGCCCCGAAATGATACCTAACAAAGGCTCTGTTGCTAGTCCAAACTAAAGCCCTAAAATTGGTCTTAAAAAAGGCCTTGACACTAATCCTAACTCAGGCCCTAACACTGTCCCTAGCTAAGGCCCTGACAGTACGCCTAACTCAGGCCCTCATACGATTCCTAACAATGGCTCTGATGCTAGTCCAAACTAAGGCCCTGAAATTGGTCCTAAATAAGGCCTTTACACGAATCGTAACTCAGGCCCTAGCACTGTCCCTAACTAGGTCTCTGACAGTACACCTAACTCAGACCCTGACACTGTCCCTAAGCAAGGCCCTGACACTACTCCTAACTCAGTCCCTTACACTGTACCTAACAAAGTCACTGATGCTAGGCCTAACTCAGGCCCTGAAACTGTCTGTAACTAAGGCCCTGCTGCCATCAGCATGTAAAGTCCTGACATTATCCTGAGCTAATATCCTGACCTATGTCTTTCCACGGTCCTGAAACTGTCCCAAAGTAAGCCCTGACGCTGTCCGTAAGTGAAGACCTGAGGCTGTCCCTAACTCAGGCCCTGAAGCTTTCCTTAACTGAAGCCTTGAAGCTGTGCCTAACTCAGGCCCTGATCATGTATTTCACAAAGACCTTAATGCTGATCCAGCAAAGACGCTGATGCTGCTCCAAAGTCATGCCCTGACAGTGTGCCCAGCAAAGGGCCTGACGCTAGGCCTCACTCAGGCCCTGTCGCTCTCCCGAAGTCAGGCCCTGACACTGTCACTAACTAAGGCCCTGACTCTACTCCTAACTCAGTCCCGTACATTGTACCTAACAACGGCTCTGATGCTAGTCGTAACTCAGGGCCTGACACTGTCTCTAACTAAGGGCTGCTGCCATCAATATCTAAAGTCCTGACATTATCCGGAGCTAATATCCTGACCCATGTCTTACCAAGGTCCTGAAACTGTCCCAAAGTAAGCCCTGACGCTGTCCCTAAGTGAGGCCCTGCAGCTTTCCCTAACTAACTCAGGCCTTGATGATGTGACTAACTCAGACCCTGGTCATGTCTTTAACTAAGACCCTAAGGCTGATCCAAAAGAGGCCCTGATGCTGCTCCTAAGTCATGCCCTGACAGTGTCCCCAGCTAAGGGTCTGATGCTAGGCCTCACTCAGACCCTATCACTCTCCCTAAGTCAGGCCCTGATACTGTCCCTACCTGAAGCCCTAACACTGGTTCGGAATAAGGCCCTGATATTCTCAGTAACAAAGGTCTTCACACTATCCTTAGGTCATTTCCTGACACGATTCCTAGCCTTCAACCTAACCCTGTCCCGAGTTAATATCCTACCTCTTATTCTAACTAAAGATGTTATGCTGTGCCTACCTCAGGCATTGAATTTAGTCCCAAGACCGCTAGACTGTCCCTCACTGGGCTCCATGCCCTTATCGTCACAATGTTCCGTGACCACTGTCATCACAATGCTCCACGCCCTTATCATCACAATGCCCCATGAACCCTGTCATCACAATGTCCCATGACCACTTACATCACAATGCTCCACGCCCTTATCATCACAATGCCCCATGACCCCTGTCATCACAAGGCCCCATGACCCCTTTTCATCACAATGCTCCATGACCATTTTCATCACAAGGCTCCATGCCCTTATCATCACAGTGCTCCATGAACCCTTTCATCACAATGCTCCATGGCCCTTCTCATCACAATGCCCCATGACCCCTTCCATCACAATGCTCCATGACCCCTTTCATCAAAATGCGCCATGAACATTGTCATTACAAAGCTCCATGACCACGTTCATCACAATGCTCCGTGACCCCTTTCCTTACAATGCTCCATGGCTCTTGTCATCACAAAGCTCCATGGCGCTTGTCATCACAATGATCCAGAGCCTTAGTTCCTGAGTTGGGAGTAGTATCATTGCCTCAATTAGGGAAAATGTCAGTGACTGAGTTGGGAGTAGTGTGAGGGCCCTTGTTAGGGACACTGTCAGTGCCTGAGTTAGGTGTAGTGTCAGGGTTTTAGTTACGTACACTGTCAGTGCCTGAGTTGGGAATAGTGTCAGGGCCTTAGTTATGGACTGTGTCATTGCCTGAGTTAGGAGTAGTGTCAGGGCCTTAGTTAGGAGTAGCATCAGTGCCTTCGTTAGGTATTGTATCAGCGCCTCAGTTAGGAATAGATTCAGGGCCTTATTTTGGGACAGTGTCAGTGCCTGAGTTAGGAGTTTTGTCGGCCTTAGTTAGGGACCTTTCCAGGGCCTGAGTTAGGAGTAATGTCAGGGCCTTCCTTAGGTATTGTATCAGTGCCTGAGTTAGGAATAGTGTCAAGGCCTTAGTTAGGGACATTGCCAGGGCATGATTTAGGAGTAGTGTTAGGGTGTGAGTTATGAACAGTGTCAGGGCCTTAGTTAGTGACAGTGTCAGTTCCTGAGTTAGGAGTAGAGTCAGGGCCTAAGTTAGGGACAGTGCCAGTGCTGAGTTCGTAGTAGTATCAGGGCCTTAGTTAGAGACAGTGTCAGGGCCTGAGTTAGGAGTAGTGTCCGAGGCTTTGTTAGGGACAGTGTCAGTGCCTGAGTTAAGAGTAGCGTCACAGCTTTAGTTAGGGCCAGTGTCAGGGCCTTAGTTAAGACCAGTGTCAGGGCCTATGATAGGAATCAGATCAGGGCCTGTGTTACGAGTAGTGTCAGGGCCTTAGTTAAGGACAGTGTCAGGGCCTGAGTCCTGACTTATTCCTAACTTTCCTCACTAAGGATTTTTGACACTACTGCTAATTCAGGTCCTGATAATATCCCTTACTAAGGCCCTGACCCTTTCCCTGGCTAAGGCCCTGAACTTCTCCTAAGTCAGGCCCTGATACTGTCCCTAACAATGGCCCTGACACTACACCTAACTTAGGCCCCGAAATGATACCTAACAAAGGCTCTGTTGCTAGTCCAAACTAAAGCCCTAAAGTTGGTCTTAAATAAGGCCTTGACACTAATCCTAACTCAGGCCCTAACACTGTCCCTAGCTAAGGCCCTGACAGTAAGCCTAACTCAGGCCCTCATACGATTCCTAACAATGCTCTGATGCTAGTTCAAACTAAGGCCCTGAAATTGGTCCTAAATAAGGCCTTGACACGAATCGTAACTCAGGCCCTAGCACTGTCCCTAACTAGGTCTCTGACAGTACACCTAACTCAGACCCTGACACTGTCCCTAAGCAAGGCCCTGACACTACTCCTAACTCAGTCCCTTACACTGTACCTAACAAAGTCACTGATGCTAGGCCTAACTCAAGCCCTGAAACTGTCTGTAACTAAGGCCCTGCTGCCATCAGCATGTAAAGTCCTGACATTATCCTGAGCTAATATCCTGACCTATGTCTTTCCAAGGTCCTGAAACTGTCCCAAAGTAAGCCCTGACGCTGTCCGTAAGTGAAGACCTGAGGCTGTCCCTAACTCAGGCCCTGAAGCTTTCCTTAACTGAAGCCCTGAAGCTGTGCCTAACTCAGGCCCTGATCATGTATTTCACAAAGACCTTAATGCTGATCCAGCAAAGACGCTGATGCTGCTCCAAAGTCATGCCCTGACAGTGTGCCCAGCAAAGGGCCTGACGCTAGGCCTCACTCAGGCCCTGTCGCTCTCCCGAAGTCAGGCCCTGACACTGTCACTAACTAAGGCCCTGACTCTACTCCTAACTCAGTCCCGTACATTGTACCTAACAACGGCTCTGATGCTAGTCGTAACTCAGGGCCTGACACTGTCTCTAACTAAGGGCTGCTGCCATCAATATCTAAAGTCCTGACATTATCCGGAGCTAATATCCTGACCCATGTCTTACCAAGGTCCTGAAACTGTCCCAAAGTAAGCCCTGACGCTGTCCCTAAGTGAGGCCCTGCAGCTTTCCCTAACTAACTCAGGCCTTGATGATGTGACTAACTCAGACCCTGGTCATGTCTTTAACTAAGACCCTAAGGCTGATCCAAAAGAGGCCCTGATGCTGCTCCTAAGTCATGCCCTGACAGTGTCCCCAGCTAAGGGTCTGATGCTAGGCCTCACTCAGACCCTATCACTCTCCCTAAGTCAGGCCCTGATACTGTCCCTACCTGAAGCCCTAACACTGGTTCTGAATAAGGCCCTGATATTCTCAGTAACAAAGGTCTTCACACTATCCTTAGGTCATTTCCTGACACGATTCCTAGCCTTCAACCTAACCCTGTCCCGAGTTAATATCCTACCTCTTATTCTAACTAAAGATGTTATGCTGTGCCTACCTCAGGCATTGAATTTAGTCCCAAGACCGCTAGACTGTCCCTCACTGGGCTCCATGCCCTTATCGTCACAATGTTCCGTGACCACTGTCATCACAATGCTCCACGCCCTTATCATCACAATGCCCCATGAACCCTGTCATCACAATGTCCCATGACCACTTACATCACAATGCTCCACGCCCTTATCATCACAATGCCCCATGACCCCTGTCATCACAAGGCCCCATGACCCCTTTTCATCACAATGCTCCATGACCATTTTCATCAGAAGGCTCCATGCCCTTATCATCACAGTGCTCCATGAACCCTTTCATCACAATGCTCCATGGCCCTTCTCATCACAATGCCCCATGACCCCTTCCATCACAATGCTCCATGACCCCTTTCATCAAAATGCGCCATGAACATTGTCATTACAAAGCTCCATGACCACGTTCATCACAATGCTCCATGACCCCTTTCCTTACAATGCTCCATGGCTCTTGTCATCACAAAGCTCCATGGCGCTTGTCATCACAATGATCCAGAGCCTTAGTTCCTGAGTTGGGAGTAGTATCATTGCCTCAATTAGGGAAAATGTCAGTGACTGAGTTGGGAGTAGTGTGAGGGCCCTTGTTAGGGACACTGTCAGTGCCTGAGTTAGGTGTAGTGTCAGGGTTTTAGTTACGTACACTGTCAGTGCCTGAGTTGGGAATAGTGTCAGGGCCTTAGTTATGGACTGTGTCATTGCCTGAGTTAGGAGTAGTGTCAGGGCCTTAGTTAGGAGTAGCATCAGTGCCTTCGTTAGGTATTGTATCAGCGCCTCATTTAGGAAGAGATTCAGGGCCTTATTTTGGGACAGTGTCAGTGCCTGAGTTAGGAGTTTTGTCGGCCTTCGTTAGGGACCTTTCCAGGGCCTGAGTTAGGAGTAATGTCAGGGCCTTCCTTAGGTATTGTATCAGTGCCTGAGTTAGGAATAGTGTCAAGGCCTTAGTTAGGGACATTGCCAGGGCATGATTTAGGAGTAGTGTTAGGGTGTGAGTTATGAACAGTGTCAGGGCCTTAGTTAGTGACAGTGTCAGTTCCTGAGTTAGGAGTAGAGTCAGGGCCTAAGTTAGGGACAGTGCCAGTGCTGAGTTCGTAGTAGTATCAGGGCCTTAGTTAGAGACAGTGTCAGGGCCTGAGTTAGGAGTAGTGTCCGAGGCTTTGTTAGGGACAGTGTCAGTGCCTGAGTTAAGAGTAGCGTCACAGCTTTAGTTAGGGCCAGTGTCAGGGCCTTAGTTAAGACCAGTGTCAGGGCCTATGATAGGAATCAGATCAGGGCCTGTGTTACGAGTAGTGTCAGGGCCTTAGTTAAGGACAGTGTCAGGGCCTGAGTCCTGACTTATTCCTAACTTTCCTCACTAAGGATTTTTGACACTACTGCTAATTCAGGTCCTGATAATATCCCTTACTAAGGCCCTGACCCTTTCCCTGGCTAAGGCCCTGAACTTCTCCTAAGTCAGGCCCTGATACTGTCCCTAACAATGGCCCTGACACTACACCTAACTTAGGCCCCGAAATGATACCTAACAAAGGCTCTGTTGCTAGTCCAAACTAAAGCCCTAAAGTTGGTCTTAAATAAGGCCTTGACACTAATCCTAACTCAGGCCCTAACACTGTCCCTAGCTAAGGCCCTGACAGTAAGCCTAACTCAGGCCCTCATACGATTCCTAACAATGCTCTGATGCTAGTTCAAACTAAGGCCCTGAAATTGGTCCTAAATAAGGCCTTGACACGAATCGTAACTCAGGCCCTAGCACTGTCCCTAACTAGGTCTCTGACAGTACACCTAACTCAGACCCTGACACTGTCCCTAAGCAAGGCCCTGACACTACTCCTAACTCAGTCCCTTACACTGTACCTAACAAAGTCACTGATGCTAGGCCTAACTCAAGCCCTGAAACTGTCTGTAACTAAGGCCCTGCTGCCATCAGCATGTAAAGTCCTGACATTATCCTGAGCTAATATCCTGACCTATGTCTTTCCAAGGTCCTGAAACTGTCCCAAAGTAAGCCCTGACGCTGTCCGTAAGTGAAGACCTGAGGCTGTCCCTAACTCAGGCCCTGAAGCTTTCCTTAACTGAAGCCCTGAAGCTGTGCCTAACTCAGGCCCTGATCATGTATTTCACAAAGACCTTAATGCTGATCCAGCAAAGACGCTGATGCTGCTCCAAAGTCATGCCCTGACAGTGTGCCCAGCAAAGGGCCTGACGCTAGGCCTCACTCAGGCCCTGTCGCTCTCCCGAAGTCAGGCCCTGACACTGTCACTAACTAAGGCCCTGACTCTACTCCTAACTCAGTCCCGTACATTGTACCTAACAACGGCTCTGATGCTAGTCGTAACTCAGGGCCTGACACTGTCTCTAACTAAGGGCTGCTGCCATCAATATCTAAAGTCCTGACATTATCCGGAGCTAATATCCTGACCCATGTCTTACCAAGGTCCTGAAACTGTCCCAAAGTAAGCCCTGACGCTGTCCCTAAGTGAGGCCCTGCAGCTTTCCCTAACTAACTCAGGCCTTGATGATGTGACTAACTCAGACCCTGGTCATGTCTTTAACTAAGACCCTAAGGCTGATCCAAAAGAGGCCCTGATGCTGCTCCTAAGTCATGCCCTGACAGTGTCCCCAGCTAAGGGTCTGATGCTAGGCCTCACTCAGACCCTATCACTCTCCCTAAGTCAGGCCCTGATACTGTCCCTACCTGAAGCCCTAACACTGGTTCTGAATAAGGCCCTGATATTCTCAGTAACAAAGGTCTTCACACTATCCTTAGGTCATTTCCTGACACGATTCCTAGCCTTCAACCTAACCCTGTCCCGAGTTAATATCCTACCTCTTATTCTAACTAAAGATGTTATGCTGTGCCTACCTCAGGCATTGAATTTAGTCCCAAGACCGCTAGACTGTCCCTCACTGGGCTCCATGCCCTTATCGTCACAATGTTCCGTGACCACTGTCATCACAATGCTCCACGCCCTTATCATCACAATGCCCCATGAACCCTGTCATCACAATGTCCCATGACCACTTACATCACAATGCTCCACGCCCTTATCATCACAATGCCCCATGACCCCTGTCATCACAAGGCCCCATGACCCCTTTTCATCACAATGCTCCATGACCATTTTCATCAGAAGGCTCCATGCCCTTATCATCACAGTGCTCCATGAACCCTTTCATCACAATGCTCCATGGCCCTTCTCATCACAATGCCCCATGACCCCTTCCATCACAATGCTCCATGACCCCTTTCATCAAAATGCGCCATGAACATTGTCATTACAAAGCTCCATGACCACGTTCATCACAATGCTCCATGACCCCTTTCCTTACAATGCTCCATGGCTCTTGTCATCACAAAGCTCCATGGCGCTTGTCATCACAATGATCCAGAGCCTTAGTTCCTGAGTTGGGAGTAGTATCATTGCCTCAATTAGGGAAAATGTCAGTGACTGAGTTGGGAGTAGTGTGAGGGCCCTTGTTAGGGACACTGTCAGTGCCTGAGTTAGGTGTAGTGTCAGGGTTTTAGTTACGTACACTGTCAGTGCCTGAGTTGGGAATAGTGTCAGGGCCTTAGTTATGGACTGTGTCATTGCCTGAGTTAGGAGTAGTGTCAGGGCCTTAGTTAGGAGTAGCATCAGTGCCTTCGTTAGGTATTGTATCAGCGCCTCAGTTAGGAATAGATTCAGGGCCTTATTTTGGGACAGTGTCAGTGCCTGAGTTAGGAGTTTTGTCGGCCTTAGTTAGGGACCTTTCCAGGGCCTGAGTTAGGAGTAATGTCAGGGCCTTCCTTAGGTATTGTATCAGTGCCTGAGTTAGGAATAGTGTCAAGGCCTTAGTTAGGGACATTGCCAGGGCATGATTTAGGAGTAGTGTTAGGGTGTGAGTTATGAACAGTGTCAGGGCCTTAGTTAGTGACAGTGTCAGTTCCTGAGTTAGGAGTAGAGTCAGGGCCTAAGTTAGGGACAGTGCCAGTGCTGAGTTCGTAGTAGTATCAGGGCCTTAGTTAGAGACAGTGTCAGGGCCTGAGTTAGGAGTAGTGTCCGAGGCTTTGTTAGGGACAGTGTCAGTGCCTGAGTTAAGAGTAGCGTCACAGCTTTAGTTAGGGCCAGTGTCAGGGCCTTAGTTAAGACCAGTGTCAGGGCCTATGATAGGAATCAGATCAGGGCCTGTGTTACGAGTAGTGTCAGGGCCTTAGTTAAGGACAGTGTCAGGGCCTGAGTCCTGACTTATTCCTAACTTTCCTCACTAAGGATTTTTGACACTACTGCTAATTCAGGTCCTGATAATATCCCTTACTAAGGCCCTGACCCTTTCCCTGGCTAAGGCCCTGAACTTCTCCTAAGTCAGGCCCTGATACTGTCCCTAACAATGGCCCTGACACTACACCTAACTTAGGCCCCGAAATGATACCTAACAAAGGCTCTGTTGCTAGTCCAAACTAAAGCCCTAAAGTTGGTCTTAAATAAGGCCTTGACACTAATCCTAACTCAGGCCCTAACACTGTCCCTAGCTAAGGCCCTGACAGTAAGCCTAACTCAGGCCCTCATACGATTCCTAACAATGCTCTGATGCTAGTCCAAACTAAGGCCCTGAAATTGGTCCTAAATAAGGCCTTGACACGAATCGTAACTCAGGCCCTAGCACTGTCCCTAACTAGGTCTCTGACAGTACACCTAACTCAGACCCTGACACTGTCCCTAAGCAAGGCCCTGACACTACTCCTAACTCAGTCCCTTACACTGTACCTAACAAAGTCACTGATGCTAGGCCTAACTCAAGCCCTGAAACTGTCTGTAACTAAGGCCCTGCTGCCATCAGCATGTAAAGTCCTGACATTATCCTGAGCTAATATCCTGACCTATGTCTTTCCAAGGTCCTGAAACTGTCCCAAAGTAAGCCCTGACGCTGTCCGTAAGTGAAGACCTGAGGCTGTCCCTAACTCAGGCCCTGAAGCTTTCCTTAACTGAAGCCCTGAAGCTGTGCCTAACTCAGGCCCTGATCATGTATTTCACAAAGACCTTAATGCTGATCCAGCAAAGACGCTGATGCTGCTCCAAAGTCATGCCCTGACAGTGTGCCCAGCAAAGGGCCTGACGCTAGGCCTCACTCAGGCCCTGTCGCTCTCCCGAAGTCAGGCCCTGACACTGTCACTAACTAAGGCCCTGACTCTACTCCTAACTCAGTCCCGTACATTGTACCTAACAACGGCTCTGATGCTAGTCGTAACTCAGGGCCTGACACTGTCTCTAACTAAGGGCTGCTGCCATCAATATCTAAAGTCCTGACATTATCCTGAGCTAATATCCTGACCCATGTCTTACCAAGGTCCTGAAACTGTCCCAAAGTAAGCCCTGACGCTGTCCCTAAGTGAGGCCCTGCAGCTTTCCCTAACTAACTCAGGCCTTGATGATGTGACTAACTCAGACCCTGGTCATGTCTTTAACTAAGACCCTAAGGCTGATCCAAAAGAGGCCCTGATGCTGCTCCTAAGTCATGCCCTGACAGTGTCCCCAGCTAAGGGTCTGATGCTAGGCCTCACTCAGACCCTATCACTCTCCCTAAGTCAGGCCCTGATACTGTCCCTACCTGAAGCCCTAACACTGGTTCTGAATAAGGCCCTGATATTCTCAGTAACAAAGGTCTTCACACTATCCTTAGGTCATTTCCTGACACGATTCCTAGCCTTCAACCTAACCCTGTCCCGAGTTAATATCCTACCTCTTATTCTAACTAAAGATGTTATGCTGTGCCTACCTCAGGCATTGAATTTAGTCCCAAGACCGCTAGACTGTCCCTCACTGGGCTCCATGCCCTTATCGTCACAATGTTCCGTGACCACTGTCATCACAATGCTCCACGCCCTTATCATCACAATGCCCCATGAACCCTGTCATCACAATGTCCCATGACCACTTACATCACAATGCTCCACGCCCTTATCATCACAATGCCCCATGACCCCTGTCATCACAAGGCCCCATGACCCCTTTTCATCACAATGCTCCATGACCATTTTCATCAGAAGGCTCCATGCCCTTATCATCACAGTGCTCCATGAACCCTTTCATCACAATGCTCCATGGCCCTTCTCATCACAATGCCCCATGACCCCTTCCATCACAATGCTCCATGACCCCTTTCATCAAAATGCGCCATGAACATTGTCATTACAAAGCTCCATGACCACGTTCATCACAATGCTCCGTGACCCCTTTCCTTACAATGCTCCATGGCTCTTGTCATCACAAAGCTCCATGGCGCTTGTCATCACAAGGCTCCATGACCACTGTAATCACAATGATCCATGACCCCTTTGATAACAACTCTCCATTACCCATTTCCTCAAAATGATCCTTGGCGCTTGTCATCACAATGCTCCATGATCCCTGTAATCACAATGATCCTTGACCCCTTTCATCACAATGTTCCATGGCCGCTTTCATCACAATGCTCCATAACCCCTGTCATCACAATGCCCCTTGACCCATTTCCCCACAATGCTCCCTGAGCCATGTCATCACAATGCTACTTGTCTTTCTCATTACAATGCTCCATGTCCTCTGTAATCAGAGTCTTCCATGACCCCTTTCATCACAACTCTCCTTAACATTTTTCTCACAATGCTCCATGACATTGTCATCACAAAGTTTCATGCCCCCTGTCACCACAATGCTCTAAGCCCACTCTCAACACAATGCTCCATGAGACTTGTCTCACAATGCTCCATGCCCTTTTCATCACAATGCTCCATGCCCCCTGTCATCACAAGGCTCCATGCCCCCTTTCATTACAATATTCCATGCCCCCTGTCATCACAAGGCTCCATGCCCTTATCATCACAATGCTCCATGACACCTGTCTTCACAATGTTCCGTGCACTTATCATCACAATACTCCTTGACCCTTGTCTAAAATGCTACATGGCGGTGACATCACAATGTTCCATGCACCCTGTCATTACAAGGCTCCATGACACTTGTCATCACAATGTTCCATGGCCCCTATCATTCAAAATGCCATATGACCACTTTCATCACAATGCTCCAAGGCCCTTGTCATCACAATGCCCCATGAACCCTGTCATCACAATGCTCCAGGCCCCCTGTCATCACAATGATCCATGGCCCTTGTCATCACAATGCTCCCTGGTGCATGTCATCACAAAGATCCATGACCACTTTCAGCACAATGCTCCATGACCCCTTTCATCAAAATTCTCCATGACCATTGCCATCACAATGCTCCATGAGCCCTGTCATTACAATGCTCCCTGACCCCTGTCATCACCATGATCCATGGCCCTTGGCATCACAGTGCTCCTTCGCTCTTGTCGTAACAATGCTCCATGATCCCTGTCATCACAATGATCCATGATTCCTTTCATCACAATTCTCCTTTTCCCCTTTCATCACAATGATCCCTGGAGCTTGTCAAAACAATGCTCCTTGATTCCCTGTAATCACAATGATCCATGACCCCTTTCATGACAATGCTCCATTACCCCACTAATCACAATGATCCATGGTGATTGTCATCACAATGCTCCATGACCCTTGTCATCACAATGCTCCAGGTCGTTGTAATCACAAAGTTCCATGACCCCTTTCACCACAAAGCTCCAAGATCCCTGTCATCACAATGCCCCATGACTCCTATCATCACAATGCTCCATGGCGCTTGTCATCACAATGATCCAGAGCCTTAGTTCCTGAGTTGGGAGTAGTATCATTGCCTCAATTAGGGAAAATGTCAGTGACTGAGTTGGGAGTAGTGTGAGGGCCCTTGTTAGGGACACTGTCAGTGCCTGAGTTAGGTGTAGTGTCAGGGTTTTAGTTACGTACACTGTCAGTGCCTGAGTTGGGAATAGTGTCAGGGCCTTAGTTATGGACTGTGTCATTGCCTGAGTTAGGAGTAGTGTCAGGGCCTTAGTTAGGAGTAGCATCAGTGCCTTCGTTAGGTATTGTATCAGCGCCTCATTTAGGAAGAGATTCAGGGCCTTATTTTGGGACAGTGTCAGTGCCTGAGTTAGGAGTTTTGTCGGCCTTCGTTAGGGACCTTTCCAGGGCCTGAGTTAGGAGTAATGTCAGGGCCTTCCTTAGGTATTGTATCAGTGCCTGAGTTAGGAATAGTGTCAAGGCCTTAGTTAGGGACATTGCCAGGGCATGATTTAGGAGTAGTGTTAGGGTGTGAGTTATGAACAGTGTCAGGGCCTTAGTTAGTGACAGTGTCAGTTCCTGAGTTAGGAGTAGAGTCAGGGCCTAAGTTAGGGACAGTGCCAGTGCTGAGTTCGTAGTAGTATCAGGGCCTTAGTTAGAGACAGTGTCAGGGCCTGAGTTAGGAGTAGTGTCCGAGGCTTTGTTAGGGACAGTGTCAGTGCCTGAGTTAAGAGTAGCGTCACAGCTTTAGTTAGGGCCAGTGTCAGGGCCTTAGTTAAGACCAGTGTCAGGGCCTATGATAGGAATCAGATCAGGGCCTGTGTTACGAGTAGTGTCAGGGCCTTAGTTAAGGACAGTGTCAGGGCCTGAGTCCTGACTTATTCCTAACTTTCCTCACTAAGGATTTTTGACACTACTGCTAATTCAGGTCCTGATAATATCCCTTACTAAGGCCCTGACCCTTTCCCTGGCTAAGGCCCTGAACTTCTCCTAAGTCAGGCCCTGATACTGTCCCTAACAATGGCCCTGACACTACACCTAACTTAGGCCCCGAAATGATACCTAACAAAGGCTCTGTTGCTAGTCCAAACTAAAGCCCTAAAATTGGTCTTAAATAAGGCCTTGACACTAATCCTAACTCAGGCCCTAACACTGTCCCTAGCTAAGGCCCTGACAGTACGCCTAACTCAGGCCCTCATACGATTCCTAACAATGGCTCTGATGCTAGTCCAAACTAAGGCCCTGAAATTGGTCCTAAATAAGGCCTTGACACGAATCGTAACTCAGGCCCTAGCACTGTCCCTAACTAGGTCCCTGACAGTACACATAACTCAGACCCTGACACTGTCCCTAAGCAAGGCCCTGACACTACTCCTAACTCAGTCCCTTACACTGTACCTAACAAAGTCACTGATGCTAGGCCTAACTCAGGCCCTGAAACTGTCTGTAACTAAGGCCCTGCTGCCATCAGCATGTAAAGTCCTGACATTATCCTGAGCTAATATCCTGACCTATGTCTTTCCAAGGTCCTGAAACTGTCCCAAAGTAAGCCCTGACGCTGTCCGTAAGTGAAGACCTGAGGCTGTCCCTAACTCAGGCCCTGAAGCTTTCCTTAACTGAAGCCTTGAAGCTGTGACTAACTCAGGCACTGATCATGTATTTCACAAAGACCTTAATGCTGATCCAGCAAAGACGCTGATGCTGCTCCAAAGTCATGCCCTGACAGTGTGCCCAGCAAAGGGCCTGACGCTAGGCCTCACTCAGGCCCTGTCGCTCTCCCGAAGTCAGGCCCTGACACTGTCACTAACTAAGGCCCTGACTCTACTCCTAACTCAGTCCCGTACATTGTACCTAACAACGGCTCTGATGCTAGTCGTAACTCAGGGCCTGACACTGTCTCTAACTAAGGGCTGCTGCCATCAATATCTAAAGTCCTGACATTATCCGGAGCTAATATCCTGACCCATGTCTTACCAAGGTCCTGAAACTGTCCCAAAGTAAGCCCTGACGCTGTCCCTAAGTGAGGCCCTGCAGCTTTCCCTAACTAACTCAGGCCTTGATGATGTCACTAACTCAGACCCTGGTCATGTCTTTAACTAAGACCCTAAGGCTGATCCAAAAGAGGCCCTGATGCTGCTCCTAAGTCATGCCCTGACAATGTCCCCAGCTAAGGGTCTGATGCTAGGCCTCACTCAGACCCTATCACTCTCCCTAAGTCAGGCCCTGATACTGTCCCTACCTGAAGCCCTAACACTGGTTCTGAATAAGGCCCTGATATTCTCAGTAACAAAGGTCTTCACACTATCCTTAGGTCATTTCCTGACACGATTCCTAGCCTTCACCCTAACCCTGTCCCGAGTTAATATCCTACCTCTTATGCCAACTAAAGATGTTATGCTGTGCCTACCTCAGGCATTGAATTTAGTCCCAAGACCGCTAGACTGTCCCTCACTGGGCTCCATGCCCTTATCGTCACAATGTTCCGTGACCACTGTCATCACAATGCTCCACGCCCTTATCATCACAATGCCCCATGAACCCTGTCATCACAATGTCCCATGACCACTTACATCACAATGCTCCACGCCCTTATCATCACAATGCCCCATGACCCCTGTCATCACAATGCCCCATGACCCCTTTTCATCACAATGCTCCATGACCATTTTCATCACAAGGCTCCATGCCCTTATCATCACAGTGCTCCATGAACACTTTCATCACAATGCTCCATGGCCCTTCTCATCACAATGCCCCATGACCCCTTCCATCACAATGCTCCATGACCCCTTTCATCAAAATGCGCCATGAACATTGTCATTACAAAGCTCCATGACCACGTTCATCACAATGCTCCATGACCCCTTTCCTTACAATGCTCCATGGCTCTTGTCATCACAAAGCTCCATGGCGCTTGTCATCACAAGGCTCCATGACCACTGTAATCACAATGATCCATGACCCCTTTGATAACAACTCTCCATTACCCATTTCCTCAAAATGATCCTTGGCGCTTGTCATCACAATGCTCCATGATCCCTGTAATCACAATGATCCTTGACCCCTTTCATCACAATGTTCCATGGCCGCTTTCATCACAATGCTCCATAACCCCTGTCATCACAATGCCCCTTGACCCATTTCCCCACAATGCTCCCTGAGCCATGTCATCACAATGCTACTTGTCTTTCTCATTACAATGCTCCATGTCCTCTGTAATCAGAGTCTTCCATGACCCCTTTCATCACAACTCTCCTTAACATTTTTCTCACAATGCTCCATGACATTGTCATCACAATGTTTCATGCCCCCTGTCACCACAATGCTCTAAGCCCACTCTCAACACAATGCTCCATGAGACTTGTCTCACAATGCTCCATGCCCTTTTCATCACAATGCTCCATGCCCCCTGTCATCACAATGCTCCATGCCCCCTTTCATTACAATATTCCATGCCCCCTGTCATCACAAGGCTCCATGCCCTTATCATCACAATGCTCCATGACACCTGTCTTCACAATGTTCCGTGCACTTATCATCACAATACTCCTTGACCCTTGTCTAAAATGCTACATGGCGGTGACATCACAATGTTCCATGCACCCTGTCATTACAAGGCTCCATGACACTTGTCATCACAATGTTCCATGGCCCCTATCATTCAAAATGCCATATGACCACTTTCATCACAATGCTCCAAGGCCCTTGTCATCACAATGCCCCATGAACCCTGTCATCACAATGCTCCAGGCCCCCTGTCATCACAATGATCCATGGCCCTTGTCATCACAATGCTCCCTGGTGCATGTCATCACAAAGATCCATGACCACTGTCAGCACAATGCTCCATGACCCCTTTCATCAAAATTCTCCATGACCATTGTCATCACAATGCTCCATGAGCCCTGTCATTACAATGCTCCCTGACCCCTGTCATCACCATGATCCATGGCCCTTGGCATCACAGTGCTCCTTCGCTCTTGTCGTAACAATGCTCCATGATCCCTGTCATCACAATGATCCATGATTCCTTTCATCACAATTCTCCTTTTCCCCTTTCATCACAATGATCCCTGGAGCTTGTCAAAACAATGCTCCTTGATTCCCTGTAATCACAAAGATCCATGACCCCTTTCATGACAATGCTCCATTACCCCACTAATCACATTGATCCATGGTGATTGTCATCACAATGCTCCATGACCCTTGTCATCACAATGCTCCAGGTCGTTGTAATCACAAAGTTCCATGACCCCTTTCACCACAAAGCTCCAAGATCCCTGTCATCACAATGCCCCATGACTCCTATCATCACAATGCTCCATGGCGCTTGTCATCACAATGATCCAGAGCCTTAGTTCCTGAGTTGGGAGTAGTATCATTGCCTCAATTAGGGAAAATGTCAGTGACTGAGTTGGGAGTAGTGTGAGGGCCCTTGTTAGGGACACTGTCAGTGCCTGAGTTAGGTGTAGTGTCAGGGTTTTAGTTACGTACACTGTCAGTGCCTGAGTTGGGAATAGTGTCAGGGCCTTAGTTATGGACTGTGTCATTGCCTGAGTTAGGAGTAGTGTCAGGGCCTTAGTTAGGAGTAGCATCAGTGCCTTCGTTAGGTATTGTATCAGCGCCTCAGTTAGGAAGAGATTCAGGGCCTTATTTTGGGACAGTGTCAGTGCCTGAGTTAGGAGTTTTGTCGGCCTTCGTTAGGGACCTTTCCAGGGCCTGAGTTAGGAGTAATGTCAGGGCCTTCCTTAGGTATTGTATCAGTGCCTGAGTTAGGAATAGTGTCAAGGCCTTAGTTAGGGACATTGCCAGGGCATGATTTAGGAGTAGTGTTAGGGTGTGAGTTATGAACAGTGTCAGGGCCTTAGTTAGTGACAGTGTCAGTTCCTGAGTTAGGAGTAGAGTCAGGGCCTAAGTTAGGGACAGTGCCAGTGCTGAGTTCGTAGTAGTATCAGGGCCTTAGTTAGAGACAGTGTCAGGGCCTGAGTTAGGAGTAGTGTCCGAGGCTTTGTTAGGGACAGTGTCAGTGCCTGAGTTAAGAGTAGCGTCACAGCTTTAGTTAGGGCCAGTGTCAGGGCCTTAGTTAAGACCAGTGTCAGGGCCTATGATAGGAATCAGATCAGGGCCTGTGTTACGAGTAGTGTCAGGGCCTTAGTTAAGGACAGTGTCAGGGCCTGAGTCCTGACTTATTCCTAACTTTCCTCACTAAGGATTTTTGACACTACTGCTAATTCAGGTCCTGATAATATCCCTTACTAAGGCCCTGACCCTTTCCCTGGCTAAGGCCCTGAACTTCTCCTAAGTCAGGCCCTGATACTGTCCCTAACAATGGCCCTGACACTACACCTAACTTAGGCCCCGAAATGATACCTAACAAAGGCTCTGTTGCTAGTCCAAACTAAAGCCCTAAAATTGGTCTTAAATAAGGCCTTGACACTAATCCTAACTCAGGCCCTAACACTGTCCCTAGCTAAGGCCCTGACAGTACGCCTAACTCAGGCCCTCATACGATTCCTAACAATGGCTCTGATGCTAGTCCAAACTAAGGCCCTGAAATTGGTCCTAAATAAGGCCTTGACACGAATCGTAACTCAGGCCCTAGCACTGTCCCTAACTAGGTCCCTGACAGTACACCTAACTCAGACCCTGACACTGTCCCTAAGCAAGGCCCTGACACTACTCCTAACTCAGTCCCTTACACTGTACCTAACAAAGTCACTGATGCTAGGCCTAACTCAGGCCCTGAAACTGTCTGTAACTAAGGCCCTGCTGCCATCAGCATGTAAAGTCCTGACATTATCCTGAGCTAATATCCTGACCTATGTCTTTCCAAGGTCCTGAAACTGTCCCAAAGTAAGCCCTGACGCTGTCCGTAAGTGAAGACCTGAGGCTGTCCCTAACTCAGGCCCTGAAGCTTTCCTTAACTGAAGCCTTGAAGCTGTGACTAACTCAGGCACTGATCATGTATTTCACAAAGACCTTAATGCTGATCCAGCAAAGACGCTGATGCTGCTCCAAAGTCATGCCCTGACAGTGTGCCCAGCAAAGGGCCTGACGCTAGGCCTCACTCAGGCCCTGTCGCTCTCCCGAAGTCAGGCCCTGACACTGTCACTAACTAAGGCCCTGACTCTACTCCTAACTCAGTCCCGTACATTGTACCTAACAACGGCTCTGATGCTAGTCGTAACTCAGGGCCTGACACTGTCTCTAACTAAGGGCTGCTGCCATCAATATCTAAAGTCCTGACATTATCCGGAGCTAATATCCTGACCCATGTCTTACCAAGGTCCTGAAACTGTCCCAAAGTAAGCCCTGACGCTGTCCCTAAGTGAGGCCCTGCAGCTTTCCCTAACTAACTCAGGCCTTGATGATGTCACTAACTCAGACCCTGGTCATGTCTTTAACTAAGACCCTAAGGCTGATCCAAAAGAGGCCCTGATGCTGCTCCTAAGTCATGCCCTGACAATGTCCCCAGCTAAGGGTCTGATGCTAGGGCTCACTCAGACCCTATCACTCTCCCTAAGTCAGGCCCTGATACTGTCCCTACCTGAAGCCCTAACACTGGTTCTGAATAAGGCCCTGATATTCTCAGTAACAAAGGTCTTCACACTATCCTTAGGTCATTTCCTGACACGATTCCTAGCCTTCACCCTAACCCTGTCCCGAGTTAATATCCTACCTCTTATGCCAACTAAAGATGTTATGCTGTGCCTACCTCAGGCATTGAATTTAGTCCCAAGACCGCTAGACTGTCCCTCACTGGGCTCCATGCCCTTATCGTCACAATGTTCCATGACCACTGTCATCACAATGCTCCACGCCCTTATCATCACAATGCCCCATGAACCCTGTCATCACAATGCCCCATGACCCCTGTCATCACAATGCTCCATGACCCCTTCCATCAAAATGCCCCATGTCCCCTTTCATCACAATGCTCCCAGACATCTTTCATCACAATGCCCCATGACCACTTACATCACAATGCTCCACGCCCTTATCATCACAATGCCCCATGACCCCTGTCATCACAATGCCCCATGACCCCTTTTCATCACAATGCTCCATGACCATTTTCATCACAAGGCTCCATGCCCTTATCATCACAGTGCTCCATGAACACTTTCATCACAATGCTCCATGGCCCTTCTCATCACAATGCCCCATGACCCCTTCCATCACAATGCTCCATGACCCCTTTCATCAAAATGCGCCATGAACATTGTCATTACAAAGCTCCATGACCACGTTCATCACAATGCTCCATGACCCCTTTCCTTACAATGCTCCATGGCTCTTGTCATCACAAAGCTCCATGGCGCTTGTCATCACAAGGCTCCATGACCACTGTAATCACAATGATCCATGACCCCTTTGATAACAACTCTCCATTACCCATTTCCTCAAAATGATCCTTGGCGCTTGTCATCACAATGCTCCATGATCCCTGTAATCACAATGATCCTTGACCCCTTTCATCACAATGTTCCATGGCCGCTTTCATCACAATGCTCCATAACCCCTGTCATCACAATGCCCCTTGACCCATTTCCCCACAATGCTCCCTGAGCCATGTCATCACAATGCTACTTGTCTTTCTCATTACAATGCTCCATGTCCTCTGTAATCAGAGTCTTCCATGACCCCTTTCATCACAACTCTCCTTAACATTTTTCTCACAATGCTCCATGACATTGTCATCACAATGTTTCATGCCCCCTGTCACCACAATGCTCTAAGCCCACTCTCAACACAATGCTCCATGAGACTTGTCTCACAATGCTCCATGCCCTTTTCATCACAATGCTCCATGCCCCCTGTCATCACAATGCTCCATGCCCCCTTTCATTACAATATTCCATGCCCCCTGTCATCACAAGGCTCCATGCCCTTATCATCACAATGCTCCATGACACCTGTCTTCACAATGTTCCGTGCACTTATCATCACAATACTCCTTGACCCTTGTCTAAAATGCTACATGGCGGTGACATCACAATGTTCCATGCACCCTGTCATTACAAGGCTCCATGACACTTGTCATCACAATGTTCCATGGCCCCTATCATTCAAAATGCCATATGACCACTTTCATCACAATGCTCCAAGGCCCTTGTCATCACAATGCCCCATGAACCCTGTCATCACAATGCTCCAGGCCCCCTGTCATCACAATGATCCATGGCCCTTGTCATCACAATGCTCCCTGGTGCATGTCATCACAAAGATCCATGACCACTGTCAGCACAATGCTCCATGACCCCTTTCATCAAAATTCTCCATGACCATTGTCATCACAATGCTCCATGAGCCCTGTCATTACAATGCTCCCTGACCCCTGTCATCACCATGATCCATGGCCCTTGGCATCACAGTGCTCCTTCGCTCTTGTCGTAACAATGCTCCATGATCCCTGTCATCACAATGATCCATGATTCCTTTCATCACAATTCTCCTTTTCCCCTTTCATCACAATGATCCCTGGAGCTTGTCAAAACAATGCTCCTTGATTCCCTGTAATCACAAAGATCCATGACCCCTTTCATGACAATGCTCCATTACCCCACTAATCACATTGATCCATGGTGATTGTCATCACAATGCTCCATGACCCTTGTCATCACAATGCTCCAGGTCGTTGTAATCACAAAGTTCCATGACCCCTTTCACCACAAAGCTCCAAGATCCCTGTCATCACAATGCCCCATGACTCCTATCATCACAATGCTCCATGGCGCTTGTCATCACAATGATCCAGAGCCTTAGTTCCTGAGTTGGGAGTAGTATCATTGCCTCAATTAGGGAAAATGTCAGTGACTGAGTTGGGAGTAGTGTGAGGGCCCTTGTTAGGGACACTGTCAGTGCCTGAGTTAGGTGTAGTGTCAGGGTTTTAGTTACGTACACTGTCAGTGCCTGAGTTGGGAATAGTGTCAGGGCCTTAGTTATGGACTGTGTCATTGCCTGAGTTAGGAGTAGTGTCAGGGCCTTAGTTAGGAGTAGCATCAGTGCCTTCGTTAGGTATTGTATCAGCGCCTCAGTTAGGAAGAGATTCAGGGCCTTATTTTGGGACAGTGTCAGTGCCTGAGTTAGGAGTTTTGTCGGCCTTCGTTAGGGACCTTTCCAGGGCCTGAGTTAGGAGTAATGTCAGGGCCTTCCTTAGGTATTGTATCAGTGCCTGAGTTAGGAATAGTGTCAAGGCCTTAGTTAGGGACATTGCCAGGGCATGATTTAGGAGTAGTGTTAGGGTGTGAGTTATGAACAGTGTCAGGGCCTTAGTTAGTGACAGTGTCAGTTCCTGAGTTAGGAGTAGAGTCAGGGCCTAAGTTAGGGACAGTGCCAGTGCTGAGTTCGTAGTAGTATCAGGGCCTTAGTTAGAGACAGTGTCAGGGCCTGAGTTAGGAGTAGTGTCCGAGGCTTTGTTAGGGACAGTGTCAGTGCCTGAGTTAAGAGTAGCGTCACAGCTTTAGTTAGGGCCAGTGTCAGGGCCTTAGTTAAGACCAGTGTCAGGGCCTATGATAGGAATCAGATCAGGGCCTGTGTTACGAGTAGTGTCAGGGCCTTAGTTAAGGACAGTGTCAGGGCCTGAGTCCTGACTTATTCCTAACTTTCCTCACTAAGGATTTTTGACACTACTGCTAATTCAGGTCCTGATAATATCCCTTACTAAGGCCCTGACCCTTTCCCTGGCTAAGGCCCTGAACTTCTCCTAAGTCAGGCCCTGATACTGTCCCTAACAATGGCCCTGACACTACACCTAACTTAGGCCCCGAAATGATACCTAACAAAGGCTCTGTTGCTAGTCCAAACTAAAGCCCTAAAATTGGTCTTAAATAAGGCCTTGACACTAATCCTAACTCAGGCCCTAACACTGTCCCTAGCTAAGGCCCTGACAGTACGCCTAACTCAGGCCCTCATACGATTCCTAACAATGGCTCTGATGCTAGTCCAAACTAAGGCCCTGAAATTGGTCCTAAATAAGGCCTTGACACGAATCGTAACTCAGGCCCTAGCACTGTCCCTAACTAGGTCCCTGACAGTACACCTAACTCAGACCCTGACACTGTCCCTAAGCAAGGCCCTGACACTACTCCTAACTCAGTCCCTTACACTGTACCTAACAAAGTCACTGATGCTAGGCCTAACTCAGGCCCTGAAACTGTCTGTAACTAAGGCCCTGCTGCCATCAGCATGTAAAGTCCTGACATTATCCTGAGCTAATATCCTGACCTATGTCTTTCCAAGGTCCTGAAACTGTCCCAAAGTAAGCCCTGACGCTGTCCGTAAGTGAAGACCTGAGGCTGTCCCTAACTCAGGCCCTGAAGCTTTCCTTAACTGAAGCCTTGAAGCTGTGACTAACTCAGGCACTGATCATGTATTTCACAAAGACCTTAATGCTGATCCAGCAAAGACGCTGATGCTGCTCCAAAGTCATGCCCTGACAGTGTGCCCAGCAAAGGGCCTGACGCTAGGCCTCACTCAGGCCCTGTCGCTCTCCCGAAGTCAGGCCCTGACACTGTCACTAACTAAGGCCCTGACTCTACTCCTAACTCAGTCCCGTACATTGTACCTAACAACGGCTCTGATGCTAGTCGTAACTCAGGGCCTGACACTGTCTCTAACTAAGGGCTGCTGCCATCAATATCTAAAGTCCTGACATTATCCGGAGCTAATATCCTGACCCATGTCTTACCAAGGTCCTGAAACTGTCCCAAAGTAAGCCCTGACGCTGTCCCTAAGTGAGGCCCTGCAGCTTTCCCTAACTAACTCAGGCCTTGATGATGTGACTAACTCAGACCCTGGTCATGTCTTTAACTAAGACCCTAAGGCTGATCCAAAAGAGGCCCTGATGCTGCTCCTAAGTCATGCCCTGACAATGTCCCCAGCTAAGGGTCTGATGCTAGGCCTCACTCAGACCCTATCACTCTCCCTAAGTCAGGCCCTGATACTGTCCCTACCTGAAGCCCTAACACTGGTTCTGAATAAGGCCCTGATATTCTCAGTAACAAAGGTCTTCACACTATCCTTAGGTCATTTCCTGACACGATTCCTAGCCTTCACCCTAACCCTGTCCCGAGTTAATATCCTACCTCTTATGCCAACTAAAGATGTTATGCTGTGCCTACCTCAGGCATTGAATTTAGTCCCAAGACCGCTAGACTGTCCCTCACTGGGCTCCATGCCCTTATCGTCACAATGTTCCGTGACCACTGTCATCACAATGCTCCACGCCCTTATCATCACAATGCCCCATGAACCCTGTCATCACAATGTCCCATGACCACTTACATCACAATGCTCCACGCCCTTATCATCACAATGCCCCATGACCCCTGTCATCACAATGCCCCATGACCCCTTTTCATCACAATGCTCCATGACCATTTTCATCACAAGGCTCCATGCCCTTATCATCACAGTGCTCCATGAACACTTTCATCACAATGCTCCATGGCCCTTCTCATCACAATGCCCCATGACCCCTTCCATCACAATGCTCCATGACCCCTTTCATCAAAATGCGCCATGAACATTGTCATTACAAAGCTCCATGACCACGTTCATCACAATGCTCCATGACCCCTTTCCTTACAATGCTCCATGGCTCTTGTCATCACAAAGCTCCATGGCGCTTGTCATCACAAGGCTCCATGACCACTGTAATCACAATGATCCATGACCCCTTTGATAACAACTCTCCATTACCCATTTCCTCAAAATGATCCTTGGCGCTTGTCATCACAATGCTCCATGATCCCTGTAATCACAATGATCCTTGACCCCTTTCATCACAATGTTCCATGGCCGCTTTCATCACAATGCTCCATAACCCCTGTCATCACAATGCCCCTTGACCCATTTCCCCACAATGCTCCCTGAGCCATGTCATCACAATGCTACTTGTCTTTCTCATTACAATGCTCCATGTCCTCTGTAATCAGAGTCTTCCATGACCCCTTTCATCACAACTCTCCTTAACATTTTTCTCACAATGCTCCATGACATTGTCATCACAATGTTTCATGCCCCCTGTCACCACAATGCTCTAAGCCCACTCTCAACACAATGCTCCATGAGACTTGTCTCACAATGCTCCATGCCCTTTTCATCACAATGCTCCATGCCCCCTGTCATCACAATGCTCCATGCCCCCTTTCATTACAATATTCCATGCCCCCTGTCATCACAAGGCTCCATGCCCTTATCATCACAATGCTCCATGACACCTGTCTTCACAATGTTCCGTGCACTTATCATCACAATACTCCTTGACCCTTGTCTAAAATGCTACATGGCGGTGACATCACAATGTTCCATGCACCCTGTCATTACAAGGCTCCATGACACTTGTCATCACAATGTTCCATGGCCCCTGTCATTCAAAATGCCATATGACCACTTTCATCACAATGCTCCAAGGCCCTTGTCATCACAATGCCCCATGAACCCTGTCATCACAATGCTCCAGGCCCCCTGTCATCACAATGATCCATGGCCCTTGTCATCACAATGCTCCCTGGTGCATGTCATCACAAAGATCCATGACCACTGTCAGCACAATGCTCCATGACCCCTTTCATCAAAATTCTCCATGACCATTGTCATCACAATGCTCCATGAGCCCTGTCATTACAATGCTCCCTGACCCCTGTCATCACCATGATCCATGGCCCTTGGCATCACAGTGCTCCTTCGCTCTTGTCGTAACAATGCTCCATGATCCCTGTCATCACAATGATCCATGATTCCTTTCATCACAATTCTCCTTTTCCCCTTTCATCACAATGATCCCTGGAGCTTGTCAAAACAATGCTCCTTGATTCCCTGTAATCACAAAGATCCATGACCCCTTTCATGACAATGCTCCATTACCCCACTAATCACATTGATCCATGGTGATTGTCATCACAATGCTCCATGACCCTTGTCATCACAATGCTCCAGGTCGTTGTAATCACAAAGTTCCATGACCCCTTTCACCACAAAGCTCCAAGATCCCTGTCATCACAATGCCCCATGACTCCTATCATCACAATGCTCCATGGCGCTTGTCATCACAATGATCCAGAGCCTTAGTTCCTGAGTTGGGAGTAGTATCATTGCCTCAATTAGGGAAAATGTCAGTGACTGAGTTGGGAGTAGTGTGAGGGCCCTTGTTAGGGACACTGTCAGTGCCTGAGTTAGGTGTAGTGTCAGGGTTTTAGTTACGTACACTGTCAGTGCCTGAGTTGGGAATAGTGTCAGGGCCTTAGTTATGGACTGTGTCATTGCCTGAGTTAGGAGTAGTGTCAGGGCCTTAGTTAGGAGTAGCATCAGTGCCTTCGTTAGGTATTGTATCAGCGCCTCAGTTAGGAAGAGATTCAGGGCCTTATTTTGGGACAGTGTCAGTGCCTGAGTTAGGAGTTTTGTCGGCCTTCGTTAGGGACCTTTCCAGGGCCTGAGTTAGGAGTAATGTCAGGGCCTTCCTTAGGTATTGTATCAGTGCCTGAGTTAGGAATAGTGTCAAGGCCTTAGTTAGGGACATTGCCAGGGCATGATTTAGGAGTAGTGTTAGGGTGTGAGTTATGAACAGTGTCAGGGCCTTAGTTAGTGACAGTGTCAGTTCCTGAGTTAGGAGTAGAGTCAGGGCCTAAGTTAGGGACAGTGCCAGTGCTGAGTTCGTAGTAGTATCAGGGCCTTAGTTAGAGACAGTGTCAGGGCCTGAGTTAGGAGTAGTGTCCGAGGCTTTGTTAGGGACAGTGTCAGTGCCTGAGTTAAGAGTAGCGTCACAGCTTTAGTTAGGGCCAGTGTCAGGGCCTTAGTTAAGACCAGTGTCAGGGCCTATGATAGGAATCAGATCAGGGCCTGTGTTACGAGTAGTGTCAGGGCCTTAGTTAAGGACAGTGTCAGGGCCTGAGTCCTGACTTATTCCTAACTTTCCTCACTAAGGATTTTTGACACTACTGCTAATTCAGGTCCTGATAATATCCCTTACTAAGGCCCTGACCCTTTCCCTGGCTAAGGCCCTGAACTTCTCCTAAGTCAGGCCCTGATACTGTCCCTAACAATGGCCCTGACACTACACCTAACTTAGGCCCCGAAATGATACCTAACAAAGGCTCTGTTGCTAGTCCAAACTAAAGCCCTAAAATTGGTCTTAAATAAGGCCTTGACACTAATCCTAACTCAGGCCCTAACACTGTCCCTAGCTAAGGCCCTGACAGTACGCCTAACTCAGGCCCTCATACGATTCCTAACAATGGCTCTGATGCTAGTCCAAACTAAGGCCCTGAAATTGGTCCTAAATAAGGCCTTGACACGAATCGTAACTCAGGCCCTAGCACTGTCCCTAACTAGGTCCCTGACAGTACACCTAACTCAGACCCTGACACTGTCCCTAAGCAAGGCCCTGACACTACTCCTAACTCAGTCCCTTACACTGTACCTAACAAAGTCACTGATGCTAGGCCTAACTCAGGCCCTGAAACTGTCTGTAACTAAGGCCCTGCTGCCATCAGCATGTAAAGTCCTGACATTATCCTGAGCTAATATCCTGACCTATGTCTTTCCAAGGTCCTGAAACTGTCCCAAAGTAAGCCCTGACGCTGTCCGTAAGTGAAGACCTGAGGCTGTCCCTAACTCAGGCCCTGAAGCTTTCCTTAACTGAAGCCTTGAAGCTGTGACTAACTCAGGCACTGATCATGTATTTCACAAAGACCTTAATGCTGATCCAGCAAAGACGCTGATGCTGCTCCAAAGTCATGCCCTGACAGTGTGCCCAGCAAAGGGCCTGACGCTAGGCCTCACTCAGGCCCTGTCGCTCTCCCGAAGTCAGGCCCTGACACTGTCACTAACTAAGGCCCTGACTCTACTCCTAACTCAGTCCCGTACATTGTACCTAACAACGGCTCTGATGCTAGTCGTAACTCAGGGCCTGACACTGTCTCTAACTAAGGGCTGCTGCCATCAATATCTAAAGTCCTGACATTATCCGGAGCTAATATCCTGACCCATGTCTTACCAAGGTCCTGAAACTGTCCCAAAGTAAGCCCTGACGCTGTCCCTAAGTGAGGCCCTGCAGCTTTCCCTAACTAACTCAGGCCTTGATGATGTGACTAACTCAGACCCTGGTCATGTCTTTAACTAAGACCCTAAGGCTGATCCAAAAGAGGCCCTGATGCTGCTCCTAAGTCATGCCCTGACAATGTCCCCAGCTAAGGGTCTGATGCTAGGCCTCACTCAGACCCTATCACTCTCCCTAAGTCAGGCCCTGATACTGTCCCTACCTGAAGCCCTAACACTGGTTCTGAATAAGGCCCTGATATTCTCAGTAACAAAGGTCTTCACACTATCCTTAGGTCATTTCCTGACACGATTCCTAGCCTTCACCCTAACCCTGTCCCGAGTTAATATCCTACCTCTTATGCCAACTAAAGATGTTATGCTGTGCCTACCTCAGGCATTGAATTTAGTCCCAAGACCGCTAGACTGTCCCTCACTGGGCTCCATGCCCTTATCGTCACAATGTTCCGTGACCACTGTCATCACAATGCTCCACGCCCTTATCATCACAATGCCCCATGAACCCTGTCATCACAATGTCCCATGACCACTTACATCACAATGCTCCACGCCCTTATCATCACAATGCCCCATGACCCCTGTCATCACAATGCCCCATGACCCCTTTTCATCACAATGCTCCATGACCATTTTCATCACAAGGCTCCATGCCCTTATCATCACAGTGCTCCATGAACACTTTCATCACAATGCTCCATGGCCCTTCTCATCACAATGCCCCATGACCCCTTCCATCACAATGCTCCATGACCCCTTTCATCAAAATGCGCCATGAACATTGTCATTACAAAGCTCCATGACCACGTTCATCACAATGCTCCATGACCCCTTTCCTTACAATGCTCCATGGCTCTTGTCATCACAAAGCTCCATGGCGCTTGTCATCACAAGGCTCCATGACCACTGTAATCACAATGATCCATGACCCCTTTGATAACAACTCTCCATTACCCATTTCCTCAAAATGATCCTTGGCGCTTGTCATCACAATGCTCCATGATCCCTGTAATCACAATGATCCTTGACCCCTTTCATCACAATGTTCCATGGCCGCTTTCATCACAATGCTCCATAACCCCTGTCATCACAATGCCCCTTGACCCATTTCCCCACAATGCTCCCTGAGCCATGTCATCACAATGCTACTTGTCTTTCTCATTACAATGCTCCATGTCCTCTGTAATCAGAGTCTTCCATGACCCCTTTCATCACAACTCTCCTTAACATTTTTCTCACAATGCTCCATGACATTGTCATCGCAATGTTTCATGCCCCCTGTCACCACAATGCTCTAAGCCCACTCTCAACACAATGCTCCATGAGACTTGTCTCACAATGCTCCATGCCCTTTTCATCACAATGCTCCATGCCCCCTGTCATCACAATGCTCCATGCCCCCTTTCATTACAATATTCCATGCCCCCTGTCATCACAAGGCTCCATGCCCTTATCATCACAATGCTCCATGACACCTGTCTTCACAATGTTCCGTGCACTTATGATCACAATACTCCTTGACCCTTGTCTAAAATGCTACATGGCGGTGACATCACAATGTTCCATGCACCCTGTCATTACAAGGCTCCATGACACTTGTCATCACAATGTTCCATGGCCCCTATCATTCAAAATGCCATATGACCACTTTCATCACAATGCTCCAAGGCCCTTGTCATCACAATGCCCCATGAACCCTGTCATCACAATGCTCCAGGCCCCCTGTCATCACAATGATCCATGGCCCTTGTCATCACAATGCTCCCTGGTGCATGTCATCACAAAGATCCATGACCACTGTCAGCACAATGCTCCATGACCCCTTTCATCAAAATTCTCCATGACCATTGTCATCACAATGCTCCATGAGCCCTGTCATTACAATGCTCCCTGACCCCTGTCATCACCATGATCCATGGCCCTTGGCATCACAGTGCTCCTTCGCTCTTGTCGTAACAATGCTCCATGATCCCTGTCATCACAATGATCCATGATTCCTTTCATCACAATTCTCCTTTTCCCCTTTCATCACAATGATCCCTGGAGCTTGTCAAAACAATGCTCCTTGATTCCCTGTAATCACAAAGATCCATGACCCCTTTCATGACAATGCTCCATTACCCCACTAATCACATTGATCCATGGTGATTGTCATCACAATGCTCCATGACCCTTGTCATCACAATGCTCCAGGTCGTTGTAATCACAAAGTTCCATGACCCCTTTCACCACAAAGCTCCAAGATCCCTGTCATCACAATGCCCCATGACTCCTATCATCACAATGCTCCATGGCGCTTGTCATCACAATGATCCAGAGCCTTAGTTCCTGAGTTGGGAGTAGTATCATTGCCTCAATTAGGGAAAATGTCAGTGACTGAGTTGGGAGTAGTGTGAGGGCCCTTGTTAGGGACACTGTCAGTGCCTGAGTTAGGTGTAGTGTCAGGGTTTTAGTTACGTACACTGTCAGTGCCTGAGTTGGGAATAGTGTCAGGGCCTTAGTTATGGACTGTGTCATTGCCTGAGTTAGGAGTAGTGTCAGGGCCTTAGTTAGGAGTAGCATCAGTGCCTTCGTTAGGTATTGTATCAGCGCCTCAGTTAGGAAGAGATTCAGGGCCTTATTTTGGGACAGTGTCAGTGCCTGAGTTAGGAGTTTTGTCGGCCTTCGTTAGGGACCTTTCCAGGGCCTGAGTTAGGAGTAATGTCAGGGCCTTCCTTAGGTATTGTATCAGTGCCTGAGTTAGGAATAGTGTCAAGGCCTTAGTTAGGGACATTGCCAGGGCATGATTTAGGAGTAGTGTTAGGGTGTGAGTTATGAACAGTGTCAGGGCCTTAGTTAGTGACAGTGTCAGTTCCTGAGTTAGGAGTAGAGTCAGGGCCTAAGTTAGGGACAGTGCCAGTGCTGAGTTCGTAGTAGTATCAGGGCCTTAGTTAGAGACAGTGTCAGGGCCTGAGTTAGGAGTAGTGTCCGAGGCTTTGTTAGGGACAGTGTCAGTGCCTGAGTTAAGAGTAGCGTCACAGCTTTAGTTAGGGCCAGTGTCAGGGCCTTAGTTAAGACCAGTGTCAGGGCCTATGATAGGAATCAGATCAGGGCCTGTGTTACGAGTAGTGTCAGGGCCTTAGTTAAGGACAGTGTCAGGGCCTGAGTCCTGACTTATTCCTAACTTTCCTCACTAAGGATTTTTGACACTACTGCTAATTCAGGTCCTGATAATATCCCTTACTAAGGCCCTGACCCTTTCCCTGGCTAAGGCCCTGAACTTCTCCTAAGTCAGGCCCTGATACTGTCCCTAACAATGGCCCTGACACTACACCTAACTTAGGCCCCGAAATGATACCTAACAAAGGCTCTGTTGCTAGTCCAAACTAAAGCCCTAAAATTGGTCTTAAATAAGGCCTTGACACTAATCCTAACTCAGGCCCTAACACTGTCCCTAGCTAAGGCCCTGACAGTACGCCTAACTCAGGCCCTCATACGATTCCTAACAATGGCTCTGATGCTAGTCCAAACTAAGGCCCTGAAATTGGTCCTAAATAAGGCCTTGACACGAATCGTAACTCAGGCCCTAGCACTGTCCCTAACTAGGTCTCTGACAGTACACCTAACTCAGACCCTGACACTGTCCCTAAGCAAGGCCCTGACACTACTCCTAACTCAGTCCCTTACACTGTACCTAACAAAGTCACTGATGCTAGGCCTAACTCAGGCCCTGAAACTGTCTGTAACTAAGGCCCTGCTGCCATCAGCATGTAAAGTCCTGACATTATCCTGAGCTAATATCCTGACCTATGTCTTTCCAAGGTCCTGAAACTGTCCCAAAGTAAGCCCTGACGCTGTCCGTAAGTGAAGACCTGAGGCTGTCCCTAACTCAGGCCCTGAAGCTTTCCTTAACTGAAGCCTTGAAGCTGTGACTAACTCAGGCACTGATCATGTATTTCACAAAGACCTTAATGCTGATCCAGCAAAGACGCTGATGCTGCTCCAAAGTCATGCCCTGACAGTGTGCCCAGCAAAGGGCCTGACGCTAGGCCTCACTCAGGCCCTGTCGCTCTCCCGAAGTCAGGCCCTGACACTGTCACTAACTAAGGCCCTGACTCTACTCCTAACTCAGTCCCGTACATTGTACCTAACAACGGCTCTGATGCTAGTCGTAACTCAGGGCCTGACACTGTCTCTAACTAAGGGCTGCTGCCATCAATATCTAAAGTCCTGACATTATCCGGAGCTAATATCCTGACCCATGTCTTACCAAGGTCCTGAAACTGTCCCAAAGTAAGCCCTGACGCTGTCCCTAAGTGAGGCCCTGCAGCTTTCCCTAACTAACTCAGGCCTTGATGATGTGACTAACTCAGACCCTGGTCATGTCTTTAACTAAGACCCTAAGGCTGATCCAAAAGAGGCCCTGATGCTGCTCCTAAGTCATGCCCTGACAATGTCCCCAGCTAAGGGTCTGATGCTAGGCCTCACTCAGACCCTATCACTCTCCCTAAGTCAGGCCCTGATACTGTCCCTACCTGAAGCCCTAACACTGGTTCTGAATAAGGCCCTGATATTCTCAGTAACAAAGGTCTTCACACTATCCTTAGGTCATTTCCTGACACGATTCCTAGCCTTCACCCTAACCCTGTCCCGAGTTAATATCCTACCTCTTATGCCAACTAAAGATGTTATGCTGTGCCTACCTCAGGCATTGAATTTAGTCCCAAGACCGCTAGACTGTCCCTCACTGGGCTCCATGCCCTTATCGTCACAATGTTCCGTGACCACTGTCATCACAATGCTCCACGCCCTTATCATCACAATGCCCCATGAACCCTGTCATCACAATGTCCCATGACCACTTACATCACAATGCTCCACGCCCTTATCATCACAATGCCCCATGACCCCTGTCATCACAATGCCCCATGACCCCTTTTCATCACAATGCTCCATGACCATTTTCATCACAAGGCTCCATGCCCTTATCATCACAGTGCTCCATGAACACTTTCATCACAATGCTCCATGGCCCTTCTCATCACAATGCCCCATGACCCCTTCCATCACAATGCTCCATGACCCCTTTCATCAAAATGCGCCATGAACATTGTCATTACAAAGCTCCATGACCACGTTCATCACAATGCTCCATGACCCCTTTCCTTACAATGCTCCATGGCTCTTGTCATCACAAAGCTCCATGGCGCTTGTCATCACAAGGCTCCATGACCACTGTAATCACAATGATCCATGACCCCTTTGATAACAACTCTCCATTACCCATTTCCTCAAAATGATCCTTGGCGCTTGTCATCACAATGCTCCATGATCCCTGTAATCACAATGATCCTTGACCCCTTTCATCACAATGTTCCATGGCCGCTTTCATCACAATGCTCCATAACCCCTGTCATCACAATGCCCCTTGACCCATTTCCCCACAATGCTCCCTGAGCCATGTCATCACAATGCTACTTGTCTTTCTCATTACAATGCTCCATGTCCTCTGTAATCAGAGTCTTCCATGACCCCTTTCATCACAACTCTCCTTAACATTTTTCTCACAATGCTCCATGACATTGTCATCACAATGTTTCATGCCCCCTGTCACCACAATGCTCTAAGCCCACTCTCAACACAATGCTCCATGAGACTTGTCTCACAATGCTCCATGCCCTTTTCATCACAATGCTCCATGCCCCCTGTCATCACAATGCTCCATGCCCCCTTTCATTACAATATTCCATGCCCCCTGTCATCACAAGGCTCCATGCCCTTATCATCACAATGCTCCATGACACCTGTCTTCACAATGTTCCGTGCACTTATCATCACAATACTCCTTGACCCTTGTCTAAAATGCTACATGGCGGTGACATCACAATGTTCCATGCACCCTGTCATTACAAGGCTCCATGACACTTGTCATCACAATGTTCCATGGCCCCTATCATTCAAAATGCCATATGACCACTTTCATCACAATGCTCCAAGGCCCTTGTCATCACAATGCCCCATGAACCCTGTCATCACAATGCTCCAGGCCCCCTGTCATCACAATGATCCATGGCCCTTGTCATCACAATGCTCCCTGGTGCATGTCATCACAAAGATCCATGACCACTGTCAGCACAATGCTCCATGACCCCTTTCATCAAAATTCTCCATGACCATTGTCATCACAATGCTCCATGAGCCCTGTCATTACAATGCTCCCTGACCCCTGTCATCACCATGATCCATGGCCCTTGGCATCACAGTGCTCCTTCGCTCTTGTCGTAACAATGCTCCATGATCCCTGTCATCACAATGATCCATGATTCCTTTCATCACAATTCTCCTTTTCCCCTTTCATCACAATGATCCCTGGAGCTTGTCAAAACAATGCTCCTTGATTCCCTGTAATCACAAAGATCCATGACCCCTTTCATGACAATGCTCCATTACCCCACTAATCACATTGATCCATGGTGATTGTCATCACAATGCTCCATGACCCTTGTCATCACAATGCTCCAGGTCGTTGTAATCACAAAGTTCCATGACCCCTTTCACCACAAAGCTCCAAGATCCCTGTCATCACAATGCCCCATGACTCCTATCATCACAATGCTCCATGGCGCTTGTCATCACAATGATCCAGAGCCTTAGTTCCTGAGTTGGGAGTAGTATCATTGCCTCAATTAGGGAAAATGTCAGTGACTGAGTTGGGAGTAGTGTGAGGGCCCTTGTTAGGGACACTGTCAGTGCCTGAGTTAGGTGTAGTGTCAGGGTTTTAGTTACGTACACTGTCAGTGCCTGAGTTGGGAATAGTGTCAGGGCCTTAGTTATGGACTGTGTCATTGCCTGAGTTAGGAGTAGTGTCAGGGCCTTAGTTAGGAGTAGCATCAGTGCCTTCGTTAGGTATTGTATCAGCGCCTCAGTTAGGAAGAGATTCAGGGCCTTATTTTGGGACAGTGTCAGTGCCTGAGTTAGGAGTTTTGTCGGCCTTCGTTAGGGACCTTTCCAGGGCCTGAGTTAGGAGTAATGTCAGGGCCTTCCTTAGGTATTGTATCAGTGCCTGAGTTAGGAATAGTGTCAAGGCCTTAGTTAGGGACATTGCCAGGGCATGATTTAGGAGTAGTGTTAGGGTGTGAGTTATGAACAGTGTCAGGGCCTTAGTTAGTGACAGTGTCAGTTCCTGAGTTAGGAGTAGAGTCAGGGCCTAAGTTAGGGACAGTGCCAGTGCTGAGTTCGTAGTAGTATCAGGGCCTTAGTTAGAGACAGTGTCAGGGCCTGAGTTAGGAGTAGTGTCCGAGGCTTTGTTAGGGACAGTGTCAGTGCCTGAGTTAAGAGTAGCGTCACAGCTTTAGTTAGGGCCAGTGTCAGGGCCTTAGTTAAGACCAGTGTCAGGGCCTATGATAGGAATCAGATCAGGGCCTGTGTTACGAGTAGTGTCAGGGCCTTAGTTAAGGACAGTGTCAGGGCCTGAGTCCTGACTTATTCCTAACTTTCCTCACTAAGGATTTTTGACACTACTGCTAATTCAGGTCCTGATAATATCCCTTACTAAGGCCCTGACCCTTTCCCTGGCTAAGGCCCTGAACTTCTCCTAAGTCAGGCCCTGATACTGTCCCTAACAATGGCCCTGACACTACACCTAACTTAGGCCCCGAAATGATACCTAACAAAGGCTCTGTTGCTAGTCCAAACTAAAGCCCTAAAATTGGTCTTAAATAAGGCCTTGACACTAATCCTAACTCAGGCCCTAACACTGTCCCTAGCTAAGGCCCTGACAGTACGCCTAACTCAGGCCCTCATACGATTCCTAACAATGGCTCTGATGCTAGTCCAAACTAAGGCCCTGAAATTGGTCCTAAATAAGGCCTTGACACGAATCGTAACTCAGGCCCTAGCACTGTCCCTAACTAGGTCCCTGACAGTACACCTAACTCAGACCCTGACACTGTCCCTAAGCAAGGCCCTGACACTACTCCTAACTCAGTCCCTTACACTGTACCTAACAAAGTCACTGATGCTAGGCCTAACTCAGGCCCTGAAACTGTCTGTAACTAAGGCCCTGCTGCCATCAGCATGTAAAGTCCTGACATTATCCTGAGCTAATATCCTGACCTATGTCTTTCCAAGGTCCTGAAACTGTCCCAAAGTAAGCCCTGACGCTGTCCGTAAGTGAAGACCTGAGGCTGTCCCTAACTCAGGCCCTGAAGCTTTCCTTAACTGAAGCCTTGAAGCTGTGACTAACTCAGGCACTGATCATGTATTTCACAAAGACCTTAATGCTGATCCAGCAAAGACGCTGATGCTGCTCCAAAGTCATGCCCTGACAGTGTGCCCAGCAAAGGGCCTGACGCTAGGCCTCACTCAGGCCCTGTCGCTCTCCCGAAGTCAGGCCCTGACACTGTCACTAACTAAGGCCCTGACTCTACTCCTAACTCAGTCCCGTACATTGTACCTAACAACGGCTCTGATGCTAGTCGTAACTCAGGGCCTGACACTGTCTCTAACTAAGGGCTGCTGCCATCAATATCTAAAGTCCTGACATTATCCGGAGCTAATATCCTGACCCATGTCTTACCAAGGTCCTGAAACTGTCCCAAAGTAAGCCCTGACGCTGTCCCTAAGTGAGGCCCTGCAGCTTTCCCTAACTAACTCAGGCCTTGATGATGTGACTAACTCAGACCCTGGTCATGTCTTTAACTAAGACCCTAAGGCTGATCCAAAAGAGGCCCTGATGCTGCTCCTAAGTCATGCCCTGACAATGTCCCCAGCTAAGGGTCTGATGCTAGGCCTCACTCAGACCCTATCACTCTCCCTAAGTCAGGCCCTGATACTGTCCCTACCTGAAGCCCTAACACTGGTTCTGAATAAGGCCCTGATATTCTCAGTAACAAAGGTCTTCACACTATCCTTAGGTCATTTCCTGACACGATTCCTAGCCTTCACCCTAACCCTGTCCCGAGTTAATATCCTACCTCTTATGCCAACTAAAGATGTTATGCTGTGCCTACCTCAGGCATTGAATTTAGTCCCAAGACCGCTAGACTGTCCCTCACTGGGCTCCATGCCCTTATCGTCACAATGTTCCGTGACCACTGTCATCACAATGCTCCACGCCCTTATCATCACAATGCCCCATGAACCCTGTCATCACAATGTCCCATGACCACTTACATCACAATGCTCCACGCCCTTATCATCACAATGCCCCATGACCCCTGTCATCACAATGCCCCATGACCCCTTTTCATCACAATGCTCCATGACCATTTTCATCACAAGGCTCCATGCCCTTATCATCACAGTGCTCCATGAACACTTTCATCACAATGCTCCATGGCCCTTCTCATCACAATGCCCCATGACCCCTTCCATCACAATGCTCCATGACCCCTTTCATCAAAATGCGCCATGAACATTGTCATTACAAAGCTCCATGACCACGTTCATCACAATGCTCCATGACCCCTTTCCTTACAATGCTCCATGGCTCTTGTCATCACAAAGCTCCATGGCGCTTGTCATCACAAGGCTCCATGACCACTGTAATCACAATGATCCATGACCCCTTTGATAACAACTCTCCATTACCCATTTCCTCAAAATGATCCTTGGCGCTTGTCATCACAATGCTCCATGATCCCTGTAATCACAATGATCCTTGACCCCTTTCATCACAATGTTCCATGGCCGCTTTCATCACAATGCTCCATAACCCCTGTCATCACAATGCCCCTTGACCCATTTCCCCACAATGCTCCCTGAGCCATGTCATCACAATGCTACTTGTCTTTCTCATTACAATGCTCCATGTCCTCTGTAATCAGAGTCTTCCATGACCCCTTTCATCACAACTCTCCTTAACATTTTTCTCACAATGCTCCATGACATTGTCATCACAATGTTTCATGCCCCCTGTCACCACAATGCTCTAAGCCCACTCTCAACACAATGCTCCATGAGACTTGTCTCACAATGCTCCATGCCCTTTTCATCACAATGCTCCATGCCCCCTGTCATCACAATGCTCCATGCCCCCTTTCATTACAATATTCCATGCCCCCTGTCATCACAAGGCTCCATGCCCTTATCATCACAATGCTCCATGACACCTGTCTCCACAATGTTCCGTGCACTTATCATCACAATACTCCTTGACCCTTGTCTAAAATGCTACATGGCGGTGACATCACAATGTTCCATGCACCCTGTCATTACAAGGCTCCATGACACTTGTCATCACAATGTTCCATGGCCCCTATCATTCAAAATGCCATATGACCACTTTCATCACAATGCTCCAAGGCCCTTGTCATCACAATGCCCCATGAACCCTGTCATCACAATGCTCCAGGCCCCCTGTCATCACAATGATCCATGGCCCTTGTCATCACAATGCTCCCTGGTGCATGTCATCACAAAGATCCATGACCACTGTCAGCACAATGCTCCATGACCCCTTTCATCAAAATTCTCCATGACCATTGTCATCACAATGCTCCATGAGCCCTGTCATTACAATGCTCCCTGACCCCTGTCATCACCATGATCCATGGCCCTTGGCATCACAGTGCTCCTTCGCTCTTGTCGTAACAATGCTCCATGATCCCTGTCATCACAATGATCCATGATTCCTTTCATCACAATTCTCCTTTTCCCCTTTCATCACAATGATCCCTGGAGCTTGTCAAAACAATGCTCCTTGATTCCCTGTAATCACAAAGATCCATGACCCCTTTCATGACAATGCTCCATTACCCCACTAATCACAATGATCCATGGTGATTGTCATCACAATGCTCCATGACCCTTGTCATCACAATGCTCCAGGTCGTTGTAATCACAAAGTTCCATGACCCCTTTCACCACAAAGCTCCAAGATCCCTGTCATCACAATGCCCCATGACTCCTCTCATCACAATGCTCCATGGCGCTTGTCATCACAATGATCCAGAGCCTTAGTTCCTGAGTTGGGAGTAGTATCATTGCCTCAATTAGGGAAAATGTCAGTGACTGAGTTGGGAGTAGTGTGAGGGCCCTTGTTAGGGACACTGTCAGTGCCTGAGTTAGGTGTAGTGTCAGGGTTTTAGTTACGTACACTGTCAGTGCCTGAGTTGGGAATAGTGTCAGGGCCTTAGTTATGGACTGTGTCATTGCCTGAGTTAGGAGTAGTGTCAGGGCCTTAGTTAGGAGTAGCTTCAGTGCCTTCGTTAGGTATTGTATCAGCGCCTCAGTTAGGAATAGATTCAGGGCCTTATTTTGGGACAGTGTCAGTGCCTGAGTTAGGAGTTTTGTCGGCCTTTGTTAGGGACCTTTCCAGGGCCTGAGTTAAGAGTAATGTCAGGGCCTTCCTTAGGTATTGTATCAGTGCCTGAGTTAGGAATAGTGTCAAGGCCTTAGTTAGGGACATTGCCAGGGCATGATTTAGGAGTAGTGTTAGGGTGTGAGTTATGAACAGTGTCAGGGCCTTAGTTAGTGACAGTGTCAGTTCCTGAGTTAGGAGTAGAGTCAGGGCCTAAGTTAGGGACAGTGCCAGTGCTGAGTTCGTAGTAGTATCAGGGCCTTAGTTAGAGACAGTGTCAGGGCCTGAGTTAGGAGTAGTGTCCGAGGCTTTGTTAGGGACAGTGTCAGTGCCTGAGTTAAGAGTAGCGTCACAGCTTTAGTTAGGGCCAGTGTCAGGGCCTTAGTTAAGACCAGTGTCAGGGCCTATGATAGGAATCAGATCAGGGCCTGTGTTACGAGTAGTGTCAGGGCCTTAGTTAAGGACAGTGTCAGGGCCTGAGTCCTGACTTATTCCTAACTTTCCTCACTAAGGATTTTTGACACTACTGCTAATTCAGGTCCTGATAATATCCCTTACTAAGGCCCTGACCCTTTCCCTGGCTAAGGCCCTGAACTTCTCCTAAGTCAGGCCCTGATACTGTCCCTAACAATGGCCCTGACACTACACCTAACTTAGGCCCCGAAATGATACCTAACAAAGGCTCTGTTGCTAGTCCAAACTAAAGCCCTAAAATTGGTCTTAAATAAGGCCTTGACACTAATCCTAACTCAGGCCCTAACACTGTCCCTAGCTAAGGCCCTGACAGTACGCCTAACTCAGGCCCTCATACGATTCCTAACAATGGCTCTGATGCTAGTCCAAACTAAGGCCCTGAAATTGGTCCTAAATAAGGCCTTGACACGAATCGTAACTCAGGCCCTAGCACTGTCCCTAACTAGGTCTCTGACAGTACACCTAACTCAGACCCTGACACTGTCCCTAAGCAAGGCCCTGACACTACTCCTAACTCAGTCCCTTACACTGTACCTAACAAAGTCACTGATGCTAGGCCTAACTCAGGCCCTGAAACTGTCTGTAACTAAGGCCCTGCTGCCTTCAGCATGTAAAGTCCTGACATTATCCTGAGCTAATATCCTGACCTATGTCTTTCCAAGGTCCTGAAACTGTCCCAAAGTAAGCCCTGACGCTGTCCGTAAGTGAAGACCTGAGGCTGTCCCTAACTCAGGCCCTGAAGCTTTCCTTAACTGAAGCCTTGAAGCTGTGACTAACTCAGGCACTGATCATGTATTTCACAAAGACCTTAATGCTGATCCAGCAAAGACGCTGATGCTGCTCCAAAGTCATGCCCTGACAGTGTGCCCAGCAAAGGGCCTGACGCTAGGCCTCACTCAGGCCCTGTCGCTCTCCCGAAGTCAGGCCCTGACACTGTCACTAACTAAGGCCCTGACTCTACTCCTAACTCAGTCCCGTACATTGTACCTAACAACGGCTCTGATGCTAGTCGTAACTCAGGGCCTGACACTGTCTCTAACTAAGGGCTGCTGCCATCAATATCTAAAGTCCTGACATTATCCGGAGCTAATATCCTGACCCATGTCTTACCAAGGTCCTGAAACTGTCCCAAAGTAAGCCCTGACGCTGTCCCTAAGTGAGGCCCTGCAGCTTTCCCTAACTAACTCAGGCCTTGATGATGTGACTAACTCAGACCCTGGTCATGTCTTTAACTAAGACCCTAAGGCTGATCCAAAAGAGGCCCTGATGCTGCTCCTAAGTCATGCCCTGACAATGTCCCCAGCTAAGGGTCTGATGCTAGGCCTCACTCAGACCCTATCACTCTCCCTAAGTCAGGCCCTGATACTGTCCCTACCTGAAGCCCTAACACTGGTTCTGAATAAGGCCCTGATATTCTCAGTAACAAAGGTCTTCACACTATCCTTAGGTCATTTCCTGACACGATTCCTAGCCTTCACCCTAACCCTGTCCCGAGTTAATATCCTACCTCTTATGCCAACTAAAGATGTTATGCTGTGCCTACCTCAGGCATTGAATTTAGTCCCAAGACCGCTAGACTGTCCCTCACTGGGCTCCATGCCCTTATCGTCACAATGTTCCGTGACCACTGTCATCACAATGCTCCACGCCCTTATCATCACAATGCCCCATGAACCCTGTCATCACAATGTCCCATGACCACTTACATCACAATGCTCCACGCCCTTATCATCACAATGCCCCATGACCCCTGTCATCACAATGCCCCATGACCCCTTTTCATCACAATGCTCCATGACCATTTTCATCACAAGGCTCCATGCCCTTATCATCACAGTGCTCCATGAACCCTTTCATCACAATGCTCCATGGCCCTTCTCATCACAATGCCCCATGACCCCTTCCATCACAATGCTCCATGACCCCTTTCATCAAAATGCGCCATGAACATTGTCATTACAAAGCTCCATGACCACGTTCATCACAATGCTCCATGACCCCTTTCCTTACAATGCTCCATGGCTCTTGTCATCACAAAGCTCCATGGCGCTTGTCATCACAAGGCTCCATGACCACTGTAATCACAATGATCCATGACCCCTTTGATAACAACTCTCCATTACCCATTTCCTCAAAATGATCCTTGGCGCTTGTCATCACAATGCTCCATGATCCCTGTAATCACAATGATCCTTGACCCCTTTCATCACAATGTTCCATGGCCGCTTTCATCACAATGCTCCATAACCCCTGTCATCACAATGCCCCTTAACCCATTTCCCCACAATGCTCCCTGAGCCATGTCATCACAATGCTACTTGTCTTTCTCATTACAATGCTCCATGTCCTCTGTAATCAGAGTCTTCCATGACCCCTTTCATCACAACTCTCCTTAACATTTTTCTCACAATGCTCCATGACATTGTCATCACAATGTTTCATGCCCCCTGTCACCACAATGCTCTAAGCCCACTCTCAACACAATGCTCCATGAGACTTGTCTCACAATGCTCCATGCCCTTTTCATCACAATGCTCCATGCCCCCTGTCATCACAATGCTCCATGCCCCCTTTCATTACAATATTCCATGCCCCCTGTCATCACAAGGCTCCATGCCCTTATCATCACAATGCTCCATGACACCTGTCTTCACAATGTTCCGTGCACTTATCATCACAATACTCCTTGACCCTTGTCTAAAATGCTACATGGCGGTGACATCACAATGTTCCATGCACCCTGTCATTACAAGGCTCCATGACACTTGTCATCACAATGTTCCATGGCCCCTATCATTCAAAATGCCATATGACCACTTTCATCACAATGCTCCAAGGCCCTTGTCATCACAATGCCCCATGAACCCTGTCATCACAATGCTCCAGGCCCCCTGTCATCACAATGATCCATGGCCCTTGTCATCACAATGCTCCCTGGTGCATGTCATCACAAAGATCCATGACCACTGTCAGCACAATGCTCCATGACCCCTTTCATCAAAATTCTCCATGACCATTGTCATCACAATGCTCCATGAGCCCTGTCATTACAATGCTCCCTGACCCCTGTCATCACCATGATCCATGGCCCTTGGCATCACAGTGCTCCTTCGCTCTTGTCGTAACAATGCTCCATGATCCCTGTCATCACAATGATCCATGATTCCTTTCATCACAAATCTCCTTTTCCCCTTTCATCACAATGATCCCTGGAGCTTGTCAAAACAATGCTCCTTGATTCCCTGTAATCACAAAGATCTATGACCCCTTTCATGACAATGCTCCATTACCCCACTAATCACAATGATCCATGGTGATTGTCATCACAATGCTCCATGACCCTTGTCATCACAATGCTCCAGGTCGTTGTAATCACAAAGTTCCATGACCCCTTTCACCACAAAGCTCCAAGATCCCTGTCATCACAATGCCCCATGACTCCTATCATCACAATGCTCCATGGCGCTTGTCATCACAATGATCCAGAGCCTTAGTTCCTGAGTTGGGAGTAGTATCATTGCCTCAATTAGGGAAAATGTCAGTGACTGAGTTGGGAGTAGTGTGAGGGCCCTTGTTAGGGACACTGTCAGTGCCTGAGTTAGGTGTAGTGTCAGGGTTTTAGTTACGTACACTGTCAGTGCCTGAGTTGGGAATAGTGTCAGGGCCTTAGTTATGGACTGTGTCATTGCCTGAGTTAGGAGTAGTGTCAGGGCCTTAGTTAGGAGTAGCATCAGTGCCTTCGTTAGGTATTGTATCAGCGCCTCAGTTAGGAATAGATTCAGGGCCTTATTTTGGGACAGTGTCAGTGCCTGAGTTAGGAGTTTTGTCGGCCTTCGTTAGGGACCTTTCCAGGGCCTGAGTTAGGAGTAATGTCAGGGCCTTCCTTAGGTATTGTATCAGTGCCTGAGTTAGGAATAGTGTCAAGGCCTTAGTTAGGGACATTGCCAGGGCATGATTTAGGAGTAGTGTTAGGGTGTGAGTTATGAACAGTGTCAGGGCCTTAGTTAGTGACAGTGTCAGTTCCTGAGTTAGGAGTAGAGTCAGGGCCTAAGTTAGGGACAGTGCCAGTGCTGAGTTCGTAGTAGTATCAGGGCCTTAGTTAGAGACAGTGTCAGGGCCTGAGTTAGGAGTAGTGTCCGAGGCTTTGTTAGGGACAGTGTCAGTGCCTGAGTTAAGAGTAGCGTCACAGCTTTAGTTAGGGCCAGTGTCAGGGCCTTAGTTAAGACCAGTGTCAGGGCCTATGATAGGAATCAGATCAGGGCCTGTGTTACGAGTAGTGTCAGGGCCTTAGTTAAGGACAGTGTCAGGGCCTGAGTCCTGACTTATTCCTAACTTTCCTCACTAAGGATTTTTGACACTACTGCTAATTCAGGTCCTGATAATATCCCTTACTAAGGCCCTGACCCTTTCCCTGGCTAAGGCCCTGAACTTCTCCTAAGTCAGGCCCTGATACTGTCCCTAACAATGGCCCTGACACTACACCTAACTTAGGCCCCGAAATGATACCTAACAAAGGCTCTGTTGCTAGTCCAAACTAAAGCCCTAAAATTGGTCTTAAATAAGGCCTTGACACTAATCCTAACTCAGGCCCTAACACTGTCCCTAGCTAAGGCCCTGACAGTACGCCTAACTCAGGCCCTCATACGATTCCTAACAATGGCTCTGATGCTAGTCCAAACTAAGGCCCTGAAATTGGTCCTAAATAAGGCCTTGACACGAATCGTAACTCAGGCCCTAGCACTGTCCCTAACTAGGTCCCTGACAGTACACCTAACTCAGACCCTGACACTGTCCCTAAGCAAGGCCCTGACACTACTCCTAACTCAGTCCCTTACACTGTACCTAACAAAGTCACTGATGCTAGGCCTAACTCAGGCCCTGAAACTGTCTGTAACTAAGGCCCTGCTGCCATCAGCATGTAAAGTCCTGACATTATCCTGAGCTAATATCCTGACCTATGTCTTTCCAAGGTCCTGAAACTGTCCCAAAGTAAGCCCTGACGCTGTCCGTAAGTGAAGACCTGAGGCTGTCCCTAACTCAGGCCCTGAAGCTTTCCTTAACTGAAGCCTTGAAGCTGTGCCTAACTCAGGCCCTGATCATGTATTTCACAAAGACCTTAATGCTGATCCAGCAAAGACGCTGTAGCTGCTCCAAAGTCATGCCCTGACAGTGTGCCCAGCAAAGGGCTTGACGCTAGGCCTCACTCAGGCCCTGTCGCTCTCCCGAAGTCAGGCCCTGACACTGTCACTAACTAAGGCCCTGACTCTACTCCTAACTCAGTCCCGTACATTGTACCTAACAACGGCTCTGATGCTAGTCGTAACTCAGGGCCTGACACTGTCTCTAACTAAGGGCTGCTGCCATAAATATCTAAAGTCCTGACATTATCCGGAGCTAATATCCTGACCCATGTCTTACCAAGGTCCTGAAACTGTCCCAAAGTAAGCCCTGACGCTGTCCCTAAGTGAGGCCCTGCAGCTTTCCCTAACTAACTCAGGCCTTGATGATGTGACTAACTCAGACCCTGGTCATGTCTTTAACTAAGACCCTAAGGCTGATCCAAAAGAGGCCCTGATGCTGCTCCTAAGTCATGCCCTGACAATGTCCCCAGCTAAGGGTCTGATGCTAGGCCTCACTCAGACCCTATCACTCTCCCTAAGTCAGGCCCTGATACTGTCCCTACCTGAAGCCCTAACACTGGTTCTGAATAAGGCCCTGATATTCTCAGTAACAAAGGTCTTCACACTATCCTTAGGTCATTTCCTGACACGATTCCTAGCCTTCACCCTAACCCTGTCCCGAGTTAATATCCTACCTCTTATGCCAACTAAAGATGTTATGCTGTGCCTACCTCAGGCATTGAATTTAGTCCCAAGACCGCTAGACTGTCCCTCACTGGGCTCCATGCCCTTATCGTCACAATGTTCCGTGACCACTGTCATCACAATGCTCCACGCCCTTATCATCACAATGCCCCATGAACCCTGTCATCACAATGCCCCATGACCACTTACATCACAATGCTCCACGCCCTTATCATCACAATGCCCCATGACCCCTGTCATCACAATGCCCCATGACCCCTTTTCATCACAATTCTCCATGACCATTTTCATCACAAGGCTCCATGCCCTTATCATCACAGTGCTCCATGAACCCTTTCATCACAATGCTCCATGGCCCTTCTCATCACAATGCCCCATGACCCCTTCCATCACAATGCTCCATGACCCCTTTCATCAAAATGCACCATGAACATTGTCATTACAAAGCTCCATGACCACGTTCATCACAATGCTCCATGACCCCTTTCCTTACAATGCTCTATGGCTCTTGGCATCACAAAGCTCCATGGCGCTTGTCATCACAAGGCTCCATGACCACTGTAATCACAATGATCCATGACCCCTTTGATAACAACTCTCCATTACCCATTTCCTCAAAATGATACTTGGCGCTTGTCATCACAATGCTCCATGATTCCTGTAATCACAATGATCCTTGTCCCCTTTCATCACAATGTTCCATGGCCACTTTCATCACAATGCTCCATAACCCCTGTCATCACAATGCCCCTTGACCCATTTCCCCACAATGCTCCCTGAGCCATGTCATCACAATGCTACTTGTCTTTCTCATTACAATGCTCCATGTCCTCTGTAATCAGAGTCTTCCATGAACCTTTTCATCACAACTCTCCTTAATATTTTTCTCACAATGCTCCATGACATTGTCATCACAATGTTTCATGCCCCCTGTCACCACATTGCTCTAAGCCCACTCTCAACACAATGCTCCATGAGACTTGTCTCACAATGCTCCATGCCCTTTTCATCACAATGCTCCATGCCCCCTGTCATCACAATGCTCCATGCCCCCTTTCATTACAATATTCCATGCCCCCTGTCATCACAAGGCTCCATGCCCTTATCATCACAATGCTCCATGACACCTGTCTTCACAATGTTCCGTGCACTTATCATCACAATACTCCTTGACCCTTGTCTAAAATGCTACATGGCGGTGACATCACAATGTTCCATGCACCCTGTCATTACAAGGCTCCATGACACTTGTCATCACAATGTTCCATGGCCCCTATCATTCAAAATGCCATATGACCACTTTCATCACAATGCTCCAAGGCCCTTGTCATCACAATGCCCCATGAACCCTGTCATCACAATGCTCCAGGCCCCCTGTCATCACAATGATCCATGGCCCTTGTCATCACAATGCTCCCTGGTGCATGTCATCACAAAGATCCATGACCACTGTCAGCACAATGCTCCATGACCCCTTTCATCAAAATTCTCCATGACCATTGTCATCACAATGCTCCATGAGCCCTGTCATTACAATGCTCCCTGACCCCTGTCATCACCATGATCCATGGCCCTTGGCATCACAGTGCTCCTTCGCTCTTGTCGTAACAATGCTCCATGATCCCTGTCATCACAATGATCCATGATTCCTTTCATCACAATTCTCCTTTTCCCCTTTCATCACAATGATCCCTGGAGCTTGTCAAAACAATGCTCCTTGATTCCCTGTAATCACAAAGATCCATGACCCCTTTCATGACAATGCTCCATTACCCCACTAATCACATTGATCCATGGTGATTGTCATCACAATGCTCCATGACCCTTGTCATCACAATGCTCCAGGTCGTTGTAATCACAAAGTTCCATGACCCCTTTCACCACAAAGCTCCAAGATCCCTGTCATCACAATGCCCCATGACTCCTATCATCACAATGCTCCATGGCGCTTGTCATCACAATGATCCAGAGCCTTAGTTCCTGAGTTGGGAGTAGTATCATTGCCTCAATTAGGGAAAATGTCAGTGACTGAGTTGGGAGTAGTGTGAGGGCCCTTGTTAGGGACACTGTCAGTGCCTGAGTTAGGTGTAGTGTCAGGGTTTTAGTTACGTACACTGTCAGTGCCTGAGTTGGGAATAGTGTCAGGGCCTTAGTTATGGACTGTGTCATTGCCTGAGTTAGGAGTAGTGTCAGGGCCTTAGTTAGGAGTAGCATCAGTGCCTTCGTTAGGTATTGTATCAGCGCCTCAGTTAGGAAGAGATTCAGGGCCTTATTTTGGGACAGTGTCAGTGCCTGAGTTAGGAGTTTTGTCGGCCTTCGTTAAGGACCTTTCCAGGGCCTGAGTTAGGAGTAATGTCAGGGCCTTCCTTAGGTATTGTATCAGTGCCTGAGTTAGGAATAGTGTCAAGGCCTTAGTTAGGGACATTGCCAGGGCATGATTTAGGAGTAGTGTTAGGGTGTGAGTTATGAACAGTGTCAGGGCCTTAGTTAGTGACAGTGTCAGTTCCTGAGTTAGGAGTAGAGTCAGGGCCTAAGTTAGGGACAGTGCCAGTGCTGAGTTCGTAGTAGTATCAGGGCCTTAGTTAGAGACAGTGTCAGGGCCTGAGTTAGGAGTAGTGTCCGAGGCTTTGTTAGGGACAGTGTCAGTGCCTGAGTTAAGAGTAGCGTCACAGCTTTAGTTAGGGCCAGTGTCAGGGCCTTAGTTAAGACCAGTGTCAGGGCCTATGATAGGAATCAGATCAGGGCCTGTGTTACGAGTAGTGTCAGGGCCTTAGTTAAGGACAGTGTCAGGGCCTGAGTCCTGACTTATTCCTAACTTTCCTCACTAAGGATTTTTGACACTACTGCTAATTCAGGTCCTGATAATATCCCTTACTAAGGCCCTGACCCTTTCCCTGGCTAAGGCCCTGAACTTCTCCTAAGTCAGGCCCTGATACTGTCCCTAACAATGGCCCTGACACTACACCTAACTTAGGCCCCGAAATGATACCTAACAAAGGCTCTGTTGCTAGTCCAAACTAAAGCCCTAAAATTGGTCTTAAATAAGGCCTTGACACTAATCCTAACTCAGGCCCTAACACTGTCCCTAGCTAAGGCCCTGACAGTACGCCTAACTCAGGCCCTCATACGATTCCTAACAATGGCTCTGATGCTAGTCCAAACTAAGGCCCTGAAATTGGTCCTAAATAAGGCCTTGACACGAATCGTAACTCAGGCCCTAGCACTGTCCCTAACTAGGTCCCTGACAGTACACCTAACTCAGACCCTGACACTGTCCCTAAGCAAGGCCCTGACACTACTCCTAACTCAGTCCCTTACACTGTACCTAACAAAGTCACTGATGCTAGGCCTAACTCAGGCCCTGAAACTGTCTGTAACTAAGGCCCTGCTGCCATCAGTATGTAAAGTCCTGACATTATCCTGAGTTAATATCCTGACCTATGTCTTTCCAAGGTCCTGAAACTGTCCCAAAGTAAGCCCTGACGCTGTCCGTAAGTGAAGACCTGAGGCTGTCCCTAACTCAGGCCCTGAAGCTTTCCTTAACTGAAGCCTTGAAGCTGTGCCTAACTCAGGCACTGATCATGTATTTCACAAAGACCTTAATGCTGATCCAGCAAAGACGCTGATGCTGCTCCAAAGTCATGCCCTGACAGTGTGCCCAGCAAAGGGCTTGACGCTAGGCCTCACTCAGGCCCTGTCGCTCTCCCGAAGGCAGGCCCTGACACTGTCACTAACTAAGGCCCTGACTCTACTCCTAACTCAGTCCCGTACATTGTACCTAACAACGGCTCTGATGCTAGTCGTAACTCAGGGCCTGACACTGTCTCTAACTAAGGGCTGCTGCCATCAATATCTAAAGTCCTGACATTATCCGGAGCTAATATCCTGACCCATGTCTTACCAAGGTCCTGAAACTGTCCCAAAGTAAGCCCTGACGCTGTCCCTAAGTGAGGCCCTGCAGCTTTCCCTAACTAACTCAGGCCTTGATGATGTGACTAACTCAGACCCTGGTCATGTCTTTAACTAAGACCCTAAGGCTGATCCAAAAGAGGCCCTGATGCTGCTCCTAAGTCATGCCCTGACAATGTCCCCAGCTAAGGGTCTGATGCTAGGCCTCACTCAGACCCTATCACTCTCCCTAAGTCAGGCCCTGATACTGTCCCTACCTGAAGCCCTAACACTGGTTCTGAATAAGGCCCTGATATTCTCAGTAACAAAGGTCTTCACACTATCCTTAGGTCATTTCCTGACACGATTCCTAGCCTTCACCCTAACCCTGTCCCGAGTTAATATCCTACCTCTTATGCCAACTAAAGATGTTATGCTGTGCCTACCTCAGGCATTGAATTTAGTCCCAAGACCGCTAGACTGTCCCTCACTGGGCTCCATGCCCTTATCGTCACAATGTTCCGTGACCACTGTCATCACAATGCTCCACGCCCTTATCATCACAATGCCCCATGAACCCTGTCATCACAATGTCCCATGACCACTTACATCACAATGCTCCACGCCCTTATCATCACAATGCCCCATGACCCCTGTCATCACAATGCCCCATGACCCCTTTTCATCACAATGCTCCATGACCATTTTCATCACAAGGCTCCATGCCCTTATCATCACAGTGCTCCATGAACCCTTTCATCACAATGCTCCATGGCCCTTCTCATCACAATGCCCCATGACCCCTTCCATCACAATGCTCCATGACCCCTTTCATCAAAATGCGCCATGAACATTGTCATTACAAAGCTCCATGACCACGTTCATCACAATGCTCCATGACCCCTTTCCTTACAATGCTCCATGGCTCTTGTCATCACAAAGCTCCATGGCGCTTGTCATCACAAGGCTCCATGACCACTGTAATCACAATGATCCATGACCCCTTTGATAACAACTCTCCATTACCCATTTCCTCAAAATGATCCTTGGCGCTTGTCATCACAATGCTCCATGATCCCTGTAATCACAATGATCCTTGACCCCTTTCATCACAATGTTCCATGGCCGCTTTCATCACAATGCTCCATAACCCCTGTCATCACAATGCCCCTTAACCCATTTCCCCACAATGCTCCCTGAGCCATGTCATCACAATGCTACTTGTCTTTCTCATTACAATGCTCCATGTCCTCTGTAATCAGAGTCTTCCATGACCCCTTTCATCACAACTCTCCTTAACATTTTTCTCACAATGCTCCATGACATTGTCATCACAATGTTTCATGCCCCCTGTCACCACAATGCTCTAAGCCCACTCTCAACACAATGCTCCATGAGACTTGTCTCACAATGCTCCATGCCCTTTTCATCACAATGCTCCATGCCCCCTGTCATCACAATGCTCCATGCCCCCTTTCATTACAATATTCCATGCCCCCTGTCATCACAAGGCTCCATGCCCTTATCATCACAATGCTCCATGACACCTGTCTTCACAATGTTCCGTGCACTTATCATCACAATACTCCTTGACCCTTGTCTAAAATGCTACATGGCGGTGACATCACAATGTTCCATGCACCCTGTCATTACAAGGCTCCATGACACTTGTCATCACAATGTTCCATGGCCCCTATCATTCAAAATGCCATATGACCACTTTCATCACAATGCTCCAAGGCCCTTGTCATCACAATGCCCCATGAACCCTGTCATCACAATGCTCCAGGCCCCCTGTCATCACAATGATCCATGGCCCTTGTCATCACAATGCTCCCTGGTGCATGTCATCACAAAGATCCATGACCACTTTCAGCACAATGCTCCATGACCCCTTTCATCAAAATTCTCCATGACCATTGTCATCACAATGCTCCATGAGCCCTGTCATTACAATGCTCCCTGACCCCTGTCATCACCATGATCCATGGCCCTTGGCATCACAGTGCTCCTTCGCTCTTGTCGTAACAATGCTCCATGATCCCTGTCATCACAATGATCCATGATTCCTTTCATCACAAATCTCCTTTTCCCCTTTCATCACAATGATCCCTGGAGCTTGTCAAAACAATGCTCCTTGATTCCCTGTAATCACAAAGATCTATGACCCCTTTCATGACAATGCTCCATTACCCCACTAATCACAATGATCCATGGTGATTGTCATCACAATGCTCCATGACCCTTGTCATCACAATGCTCCAGGTCGTTGTAATCACAAAGTTCCATGACCCCTTTCACCACAAAGCTCCAAGATCCCTGTCATCACAATGCCCCATGACTCCTATCATCACAATGCTCCATGGCGCTTGTCATCACAATGATCCAGAGCCTTAGTTCCTGAGTTGGGAGTAGTATCATTGCCTCAATTAGGGAAAATGTCAGTGACTGAGTTGGGAGTAGTGTGAGGGCCCTTGTTAGGGACACTGTCAGTGCCTGAGTTAGGTGTAGTGTCAGGGTTTTAGTTACGTACACTGTCAGTGCCTGAGTTGGGAATAGTGTCAGGGCCTTAGTTATGGACTGTGTCATTGCCTGAGTTAGGAGTAGTGTCAGGGCCTTAGTTAGGAGTAGCATCAGTGCCTTCGTTAGGTATTGTATCAGCGCCTCAGTTAGGAAGAGATTCAGGGCCTTATTTTGGGACAGTGTCAGTGCCTGAGTTAGGAGTTTTGTCGGCCTTCGTTAGGGACCTTTCCAGGGCCTGAGTTAGGAGTAATGTCAGGGCCTTCCTTAGGTATTGTATCAGTGCCTGAGTTAGGAATAGTGTCAAGGCCTTAGTTAGGGACATTGCCAGGGCATGATTTAGGAGTAGTGTTAGGGTGTGAGTTATGAACAGTGTCAGGGCCTTAGTTAGTGACAGTGTCAGTTCCTGAGTTAGGAGTAGAGTCAGGGCCTAAGTTAGGGACAGTGCCAGTGCTGAGTTCGTAGTAGTATCAGGGCCTTAGTTAGAGACAGTGTCAGGGCCTGAGTTAGGAGTAGTGTCCGAGGCTTTGTTAGGGACAGTGTCAGTGCCTGAGTTAAGAGTAGCGTCACAGCTTTAGTTAGGGCCAGTGTCAGGGCCTTAGTTAAGACCAGTGTCAGGGCCTATGATAGGAATCAGATCAGGGCCTGTGTTACGAGTAGTGTCAGGGCCTTAGTTAAGGACAGTGTCAGGGCCTGAGTCCTGACTTATTCCTAACTTTCCTCACTAAGGATTTTTGACACTACTGCTAATTCAGGTCCTGATAATATCCCTTACTAAGGCCCTGACCCTTTCCCTGGCTAAGGCCCTGAACTTCTCCTAAGTCAGGCCCTGATACTGTCCCTAACAATGGCCCTGACACTACACCTAACTTAGGCCCCGAAATGATACCTAACAAAGGCTCTGTTGCTAGTCCAAACTAAAGCCCTAAAATTGGTCTTAAATAAGGCCTTGACACTAATCCTAACTCAGGCCCTAACACTGTCCCTAGCTAAGGCCCTGACAGTACGCCTAACTCAGGCCCTCATACGATTCCTAACAATGGCTCTGATGCTAGTCCAAACTAAGGCCCTGAAATTGGTCCTAAATAAGGCCTTGACACGAATCGTAACTCAGGCCCTAGCACTGTCCCTAACTAGGTCTCTGACAGTACACCTAACTCAGACCCTGACACTGTCCCTAAGCAAGGCCCTGACACTACTCCTAACTCAGTCCCTTACACTGTACCTAACAAAGTCACTGATGCTAGGCCTAACTCAGGCCCTGAAACTGTCTGTAACTAAGGCCCTGCTGCCATCAGCATGTAAAGTCCTGACATTATCCTGAGCTAATATCCTGACCTATGTCTTTCCAAGGTCCTGAAACTGTCCCAAAGTAAGCCCTGACGTTGTCCGTAAGTGAAGACCTGAGGCTGTCCCTAACTCAGGCCCTGAAGCTTTCCTTAACTGAAGCCTTGAAGCTGTGACTAACTCAGGCACTGATCATGTATTTCACAAAGACCTTAATGCTGATCCAGCAAAGACGCTGATGCTGCTCCAAAGTCATGCCCTGACAGTGTGCCCAGCAAAGGGCCTGACGCTAGGCCTCACTCAGGCCCTGTCGCTCTCCCGAAGTCAGGCCCTGACACTGTCACTAACTAAGGCCCTGACTCTACTCCTAACTCAGTCCCGTACATTGTACCTAACAATGGCTCTGATGCTAGTCGTAACTCAGGGCCTGACACTGTCTCTAACTAAGGGCTGCTGCCATCAATATCTAAAGTCCTGACATTATCCGGAGCTAATATCCTGACCCATGTCTTACCAAGGTCCTGAAACTGTCCCAAAGTAAGCCCTGACGCTGTCCCTAAGTGAGGCCCTGCAGCTTTCCCTAACTAACTCAGGCCTTGATGATGTCACTAACTCAGACCCTGGTCATGTCTTTAACTAAGACCCTAAGGCTGATCCAAAAGAGGCCCTGATGCTGCTCCTAAGTCATGCCCTGACAATGTCCCCAGCTAAGGGTCTGATGCTAGGCCTCACTCAGACCCTATCACTCTCCCTAAGTCAGGCCCTGATACTGTCCCTACCTGAAGCCCTAACACTGGTTCTGAATAAGGCCCTGATATTCTCAGTAACAAAGGTCTTCACACTATCCTTAGGTCATTTCCTGACACGATTCCTAGCCTTCACCCTAACCCTGTCCCGAGTTAATATCCTACCTCTTATGCCAACTAAAGATGTTATGCTGTGCCTACCTCAGGCATTGAATTTAGTCCCAAGACCGCTAGACTGTCCCTCACTGGGCTCCATGCCCTTATCGTCACAATGTTCCATGACCACTGTCATCACAATGCTCCACGCCCTTATCATCACAATGCCCCATGAACCCTGTCATCACAATGTCCCATGACCACTTACATCACAATGCTCCACGCCCTTATCATCACAATGCCCCATGACCCCTGTCATCACAATGCCCCATGACCCCTTTTCATCACAATGCTCCATGACCATTTTCATCACAAGGCTCCATGCCCTTATCATCACAGTGCTCCATGAACACTTTCATCACAATGCTCCATGGCCCTTCTCATCACAATGCCCCATGACCCCTTCCATCACAATGCTCCATGACCCCTTTCATCAAAATGCGCCATGAACATTGTCATTACAAAGCTCCATGACCACGTTCATCACAATGCTCCATGACCCCTTTCCTTACAATGCTCCATGGCTCTTGTCATCACAAAGCTCCATGGCGCTTGTCATCACAAGGCTCCATGACCACTGTAATCACAATGATCCATGACCCCTTTGATAACAACTCTCCATTACCCATTTCCTCAAAATGATCCTTGGCGCTTGTCATCACAATGCTCCATGATCCCTGTAATCACAATGATCCTTGACCCCTTTCATCACAATGTTCCATGGCCGCTTTCATCACAATGCTCCATAACCCCTGTCATCACAATGCCCCTTGACCCATTTCCCCACAATGCTCCCTGAGCCATGTCATCACAATGCTACTTGTCTTTCTCATTACAATGCTCCATGTCCTCTGTAATCAGAGTCTTCCATGACCCCTTTCATCACAACTCTCCTTAACATTTTTCTCACAATGCTCCATGACATTGTCATCACAATGTTTCATGCCCCCTGTCACCACAATGCTCTAAGCCCACTCTCAACACAATGCTCCATGAGACTTGTCTCACAATGCTCCATGCCCTTTTCATCACAATGCTCCATGCCCCCTGTCATCACAATGCTCCATGCCCCCTTTCATTACAATATTCCATGCCCCCTGTCATCACAAGGCTCCATGCCCTTATCATCACAATGCTCCATGACACCTGTCTTCACAATGTTCCGTGCACTTATGATCACAATACTCCTTGACCCTTGTCTAAAATGCTACATGGCGGTGACATCACAATGTTCCATGCACCCTGTCATTACAAGGCTCCATGACACTTGTCATCACAATGTTCCATGGCCCCTATCATTCAAAATGCCATATGACCACTTTCATCACAATGCTCCAAGGCCCTTGTCATCACAATGCCCCATGAACCCTGTCATCACAATGCTCCAGGCCCCCTGTCATCACAATGATCCATGGCCCTTGTCATCACAATGCTCCCTGGTGCATGTCATCACAAAGATCCATGACCACTGTCAGCACAATGCTCCATGACCCCTTTCATCAAAATTCTCCATGACCATTGTCATCACAATGCTCCATGAGCCCTGTCATTACAATGCTCCCTGACCCCTGTCATCACCATGATCCATGGCCCTTGGCATCACAGTGCTCCTTCGCTCTTGTCGTAACAATGCTCCATGATCCCTGTCATCACAATGATCCATGATTCCTTTCATCACAATTCTCCTTTTCCCCTTTCATCACAATGATCCCTGGAGCTTGTCAAAACAATGCTCCTTGATTCCCTGTAATCACAAAGATCCATGACCCCTTTCATGACAATGCTCCATTACCCCACTAATCACATTGATCCATGGTGATTGTCATCACAATGCTCCATGACCCTTGTCATCACAATGCTCCAGGTCGTTGTAATCACAAAGTTCCATGACCCCTTTCACCACAAAGCTCCAAGATCCCTGTCATCACAATGCCCCATGACTCCTATCATCACAATGCTCCATGGCGCTTGTCATCACAATGATCCAGAGCCTTAGTTCCTGAGTTGGGAGTAGTATCATTGCCTCAATTAGGGAAAATGTCAGTGACTGAGTTGGGAGTAGTGTGAGGGCCCTTGTTAGGGACACTGTCAGTGCCTGAGTTAGGTGTAGTGTCAGGGTTTTAGTTACGTACACTGTCAGTGCCTGAGTTGGGAATAGTGTCAGGGCCTTAGTTATGGACTGTGTCATTGCCTGAGTTAGGAGTAGTGTCAGGGCCTTAGTTAGGAGTAGCTTCAGTGCCTTCGTTAGGTATTGTATCAGCGCCTCAGTTAGGAATAGATTCAGGGCCTTATTTTGGGACAGTGTCAGTGCCTGAGTTAGGAGTTTTGTCGGCCTTTGTTAGGGACCTTTCCAGGGCCTGAGTTAGGAGTAATGTCAGGGCCTTCCTTAGGTATTGTATCAGTGCCTGAGTTAGGAATAGTGTCAAGGCCTTAGTTAGGGACATTGCCAGGGCATGATTTAGGAGTAGTGTTAGGGTGTGAGTTATGAACAGTGTCAGGGCCTTAGTTAGTGACAGTGTCAGTTCCTGAGTTAGGAGTAGAGTCAGGGCCTAAGTTAGGGACAGTGCCAGTGCTGAGTTCGTAGTAGTATCAGGGCCTTAGTTAGAGACAGTGTCAGGGCCTGAGTTAGGAGTAGTGTCCGAGGCTTTGTTAGGGACAGTGTCAGTGCCTGAGTTAAGAGTAGCGTCACAGCTTTAGTTAGGGCCAGTGTCAGGGCCTTAGTTAAGACCAGTGTCAGGGCCTATGATAGGAATCAGATCAGGGCCTGTGTTACGAGTAGTGTCAGGGCCTTAGTTAAGGACAGTGTCAGGGCCTGAGTCCTGACTTATTCCTAACTTTCCTCACTAAGGATTTTTGACACTACTGCTAATTCAGGTCCTGATAATATCCCTTACTAAGGCCCTGACCCTTTCCCTGGCTAAGGCCCTGAACTTCTCCTAAGTCAGGCCCTGATACTGTCCCTAACAATGGCCCTGACACTACACCTAACTTAGGCCCCGAAATGATACCTAACAAAGGCTCTGTTGCTAGTCCAAACTAAAGCCCTAAAATTGGTCTTAAATAAGGCCTTGACACTAATCCTAACTCAGGCCCTAACACTGTCCCTAGCTAAGGCCCTGACAGTACGCCTAACTCAGGCCCTCATACGATTCCTAACAATGGCTCTGATGCTAGTCCAAACTAAGGCCCTGAAATTGGTCCTAAATAAGGCCTTGACACGAATCGTAACTCAGGCCCTAGCACTGTCCCTAACTAGGTCTCTGACAGTACACCTAACTCAGACCCTGACACTGTCCCTAAGCAAGGCCCTGACACTACTCCTAACTCAGTCCCTTACACTGTACCTAACAAAGTCACTGATGCTAGGCCTAACTCAGGCCCTGAAACTGTCTGTAACTAAGGCCCTGCTGCCTTCAGCATGTAAAGTCCTGACATTATCCTGAGCTAATATCCTGACCTATGTCTTTCCAAGGTCCTGAAACTGTCCCAAAGTAAGCCCTGACGCTGTCCGTAAGTGAAGACCTGAGGCTGTCCCTAACTCAGGCCCTGAAGCTTTCCTTAACTGAAGCCTTGAAGCTGTGACTAACTCAGGCACTGATCATGTATTTCACAAAGACCTTAATGCTGATCCAGCAAAGACGCTGATGCTGCTCCAAAGTCATGCCCTGACAGTGTGCCCAGCAAAGGGCCTGACGCTAGGCCTCACTCAGGCCCTGTCGCTCTCCCGAAGTCAGGCCCTGACACTGTCACTAACTAAGGCCCTGACTCTACTCCTAACTCAGTCCCGTACATTGTACCTAACAACGGCTCTGATGCTAGTCGTAACTCAGGGCCTGACACTGTCTCTAACTAAGGGCTGCTGCCATCAATATCTAAAGTCCTGACATTATCCGGAGCTAATATCCTGACCCATGTCTTACCAAGGTCCTGAAACTGTCCCAAAGTAAGCCCTGACGCTGTCCCTAAGTGAGGCCCTGCAGCTTTCCCTAACTAACTCAGGCCTTGATGATGTGACTAACTCAGACCCTGGTCATGTCTTTAACTAAGACCCTAAGGCTGATCCAAAAGAGGCCCTGATGCTGCTCCTAAGTCATGCCCTGACAATGTCCCCAGCTAAGGGTCTGATGCTAGGCCTCACTCAGACCCTATCACTCTCCCTAAGTCAGGCCCTGATACTGTCCCTACCTGAAGCCCTAACACTGGTTCTGAATAAGGCCCTGATATTCTCAGTAACAAAGGTCTTCACACTATCCTTAGGTCATTTCCTGACACGATTCCTAGCCTTCACCCTAACCCTGTCCCGAGTTAATATCCTACCTCTTATGCCAACTAAAGATGTTATGCTGTGCCTACCTCAGGCATTGAATTTAGTCCCAAGACCGCTAGACTGTCCCTCACTGGGCTCCATGCCCTTATCGTCACAATGTTCCGTGACCACTGTCATCACAATGCTCCACGCCCTTATCATCACAATGCCCCATGAACCCTGTCATCACAATGTCCCATGACCACTTACATCACAATGCTCCACGCCCTTATCATCACAATGCCCCATGACCCCTGTCATCACAATGCCCCATGACCCCTTTTCATCACAATGCTCCATGACCATTTTCATCACAAGGCTCCATGCCCTTATCATCACAGTGCTCCATGAACCCTTTCATCACAATGCTCCATGGCCCTTCTCATCACAATGCCCCATGACCCCTTCCATCACAATGCTCCATGACCCCTTTCATCAAAATGCGCCATGAACATTGTCATTACAAAGCTCCATGACCACGTTCATCACAATGCTCCGTGACCCCTTTCCTTACAATGCTCCATGGCTCTTGTCATCACAAAGCTCCATGGCGCTTGTCATCACAAGGCTCCATGACCACTGTAATCACAATGATCCATGACCCCTTTGATAACAACTCTCCATTACCCATTTCCTCAAAATGATCCTTGGCGCTTGTCATCACAATGCTCCATGATCCCTGTAATCACAATGATCCTTGACCCCTTTCATCACAATGTTCCATGGCCGCTTTCATCACAATGCTCCATAACCCCTGTCATCACAATGCCCCTTAACCCATTTCCCCACAATGCTCCCTGAGCCATGTCATCACAATGCTACTTGTCTTTCTCATTACAATGCTCCATGTCCTCTGTAATCAGAGTCTTCCATGACCCCTTTCATCACAACTCTCCTTAACATTTTTCTCACAATGCTCCATGACATTGTCATCACAATGTTTCATGCCCCCTGTCACCACAATGCTCTAAGCCCACTCTCAACACAATGCTCCATGAGACTTGTCTCACAATGCTCCATGCCCTTTTCATCACAATGCTCCATGCCCCCTGTCATCACAATGCTCCATGCCCCCTTTCATTACAATATTCCATGCCCCCTGTCATCACAAGGCTCCATGCCCTTATCATCACAATGCTCCATGACACCTGTCTTCACAATGTTCCGTGCACTTATCATCACAATACTCCTTGACCCTTGTCTAAAATGCTACATGGCGGTGACATCACAATGTTCCATGCACCCTGTCATTACAAGGCTCCATGACACTTGTCATCACAATGTTCCATGGCCCCTATCATTCAAAATGCCATATGACCACTTTCATCACAATGCTCCAAGGCCCTTGTCATCACAATGCCCCATGAACCCTGTCATCACAATGCTCCAGGCCCCCTGTCATCACAATGATCCATGGCCCTTGTCATCACAATGCTCCCTGGTGCATGTCATCACAAAGATCCATGACCACTGTCAGCACAATGCTCCATGACCCCTTTCATCAAAATTCTCCATGACCATTGTCATCACAATGCTCCATGAGCCCTGTCATTACAATGCTCCCTGACCCCTGTCATCACCATGATCCATGGCCCTTGGCATCACAGTGCTCCTTCGCTCTTGTCGTAACAATGCTCCATGATCCCTGTCATCACAATGATCCATGATTCCTTTCATCACAAATCTCCTTTTCCCCTTTCATCACAATGATCCCTGGAGCTTGTCAAAACAATGCTCCTTGATTCCCTGTAATCACAAAGATCTATGACCCCTTTCATGACAATGCTCCATTACCCCACTAATCACAATGATCCATGGTGATTGTCATCACAATGCTCCATGACCCTTGTCATCACAATGCTCCAGGTCGTTGTAATCACAAAGTTCCATGACCCCTTTCACCACAAAGCTCCAAGATCCCTGTCATCACAATGCCCCATGACTCCTATCATCACAATGCTCCATGGCGCTTGTCATCACAATGATCCAGAGCCTTAGTTCCTGAGTTGGGAGTAGTATCATTGCCTCAATTAGGGAAAATGTCAGTGACTGAGTTGGGAGTAGTGTGAGGGCCCTTGTTAGGGACACTGTCAGTGCCTGAGTTAGGTGTAGTGTCAGGGTTTTAGTTACGTACACTGTCAGTGCCTGAGTTGGGAATAGTGTCAGGGCCTTAGTTATGGACTGTGTCATTGCCTGAGTTAGGAGTAGTGTCAGGGCCTTAGTTAGGAGTAGCATCAGTGCCTTCGTTAGGTATTGTATCAGCGCCTCAGTTAGGAATAGATTCAGGGCCTTATTTTGGGACAGTGTCAGTGCCTGAGTTAGGAGTTTTGTCGGCCTTCGTTAGGGACCTTTCCAGGGCCTGAGTTAGGAGTAATGTCAGGGCCTTCCTTAGGTATTGTATCAGTGCCTGAGTTAGGAATAGTGTCAAGGCCTTAGTTAGGGACATTGCCAGGGCATGATTTAGGAGTAGTGTTAGGGTGTGAGTTATGAACAGTGTCAGGGCCTTAGTTAGTGACAGTGTCAGTTCCTGAGTTAGGAGTAGAGTCAGGGCCTAAGTTAGGGACAGTGCCAGTGCTGAGTTCGTAGTAGTATCAGGGCCTTAGTTAGAGACAGTGTCAGGGCCTGAGTTAGGAGTAGTGTCCGAGGCTTTGTTAGGGACAGTGTCAGTGCCTGAGTTAAGAGTAGCGTCACAGCTTTAGTTAGGGCCAGTGTCAGGGCCTTAGTTAAGACCAGTGTCAGGGCCTATGATAGGAATCAGATCAGGGCCTGTGTTACGAGTAGTGTCAGGGCCTTAGTTAAGGACAGTGTCAGGGCCTGAGTCCTGACTTATTCCTAACTTTCCTCACTAAGGATTTTTGACACTACTGCTAATTCAGGTCCTGATAATATCCCTTACTAAGGCCCTGACCCTTTCCCTGGCTAAGGCCCTGAACTTCTCCTAAGTCAGGCCCTGATACTGTCCCTAACAATGGCCCTGACACTACACCTAACTTAGGCCCCGAAATGATACCTAACAAAGGCTCTGTTGCTAGTCCAAACTAAAGCCCTAAAATTGGTCTTAAATAAGGCCTTGACACTAATCCTAACTCAGGCCCTAACACTGTCCCTAGCTAAGGCCCTGACAGTACGCCTAACTCAGGCCCTCATACGATTCCTAACAATGGCTCTGATGCTAGTCCAAACTAAGGCCCTGAAATTGGTCCTAAATAAGGCCTTGACACGAATCGTAACTCAGGCCCTAGCACTGTCCCTAACTAGGTCCCTGACAGTACACCTAACTCAGACCCTGACACTGTCCCTAAGCAAGGCCCTGACACTACTCCTAACTCAGTCCCTTACACTGTACCTAACAAAGTCACTGATGCTAGGCCTAACTCAGGCCCTGAAACTGTCTGTAACTAAGGCCCTGCTGCCATCAGCATGTAAAGTCCTGACATTATCCTGAGCTAATATCCTGACCTATGTCTTTCCAAGGTCCTGAAACTGTCCCAAAGTAAGCCCTGACGCTGTCCGTAAGTGAAGACCTGAGGCTGTCCCTAACTCAGGCCCTGAAGCTTTCCTTAACTGAAGCCTTGAAGCTGTGCCTAACTCAGGCCCTGATCATGTATTTCACAAAGACCTTAATGCTGATCCAGCAAAGACGCTGTAGCTGCTCCAAAGTCATGCCCTGACAGTGTGCCCAGCAAAGGGCTTGACGCTAGGCCTCACTCAGGCCCTGTCGCTCTCCCGAAGTCAGGCCCTGACACTGTCACTAACTAAGGCCCTGACTCTACTCCTAACTCAGTCCCGTACATTGTACCTAACAACGGCTCTGATGCTAGTCGTAACTCAGGGCCTGACACTGTCTCTAACTAAGGGCTGCTGCCATAAATATCTAAAGTCCTGACATTATCCGGAGCTAATATCCTGACCCATGTCTTACCAAGGTCCTGAAACTGTCCCAAAGTAAGCCCTGACGCTGTCCCTAAGTGAGGCCCTGCAGCTTTCCCTAACTAACTCAGGCCTTGATGATGTGACTAACTCAGACCCTGGTCATGTCTTTAACTAAGACCCTAAGGCTGATCCAAAAGAGGCCCTGATGCTGCTCCTAAGTCATGCCCTGACAATGTCCCCAGCTAAGGGTCTGATGCTAGGCCTCACTCAGACCCTATCACTCTCCCTAAGTCAGGCCCTGATACTGTCCCTACCTGAAGCCCTAACACTGGTTCTGAATAAGGCCCTGATATTCTCAGTAACAAAGGTCTTCACACTATCCTTAGGTCATTTCCTGACACGATTCCTAGCCTTCACCCTAACCCTGTCCCGAGTTAATATCCTACCTCTTATGCCAACTAAAGATGTTATGCTGTGCCTACCTCAGGCATTGAATTTAGTCCCAAGACCGCTAGACTGTCCCTCACTGGGCTCCATGCCCTTATCGTCACAATGTTCCGTGACCACTGTCATCACAATGCTCCACGCCCTTATCATCACAATGCCCCATGAACCCTGTCATCACAATGCCCCATGACCACTTACATCACAATGCTCCACGCCCTTATCATCACAATGCCCCATGACCCCTGTCATCACAATGCCCCATGACCCCTTTTCATCACAATTCTCCATGACCATTTTCATCACAAGGCTCCATGCCCTTATCATCACAGTGCTCCATGAACCCTTTCATCACAATGCTCCATGGCCCTTCTCATCACAATGCCCCATGACCCCTTCCATCACAATGCTCCATGACCCCTTTCATCAAAATGCACCATGAACATTGTCATTACAAAGCTCCATGACCACGTTCATCACAATGCTCCATGACCCCTTTCCTTACAATGCTCTATGGCTCTTGGCATCACAAAGCTCCATGGCGCTTGTCATCACAAGGCTCCATGACCACTGTAATCACAATGATCCATGACCCCTTTGATAACAACTCTCCATTACCCATTTCCTCAAAATGATACTTGGCGCTTGTCATCACAATGCTCCATGATTCCTGTAATCACAATGATCCTTGTCCCCTTTCATCACAATGTTCCATGGCCACTTTCATCACAATGCTCCATAACCCCTGTCATCACAATGCCCCTTGACCCATTTCCCCACAATGCTCCCTGAGCCATGTCATCACAATGCTACTTGTCTTTCTCATTACAATGCTCCATGTCCTCTGTAATCAGAGTCTTCCATGAACCTTTTCATCACAACTCTCCTTAATATTTTTCTCACAATGCTCCATGACATTGTCATCACAATGTTTCATGCCCCCTGTCACCACATTGCTCTAAGCCCACTCTCAACACAATGCTCCATGAGACTTGTCTCACAATGCTCCATGCCCTTTTCATCACAATGCTCCATGCCCCCTGTCATCACAATGCTCCATGCCCCCTTTCATTACAATATTCCATGCCCCCTGTCATCACAAGGCTCCATGCCCTTATCATCACAATGCTCCATGACACCTGTCTTCACAATGTTCCGTGCACTTATCATCACAATACTCCTTGACCCTTGTCTAAAATGCTACATGGCGGTGACATCACAATGTTCCATGCACCCTGTCATTACAAGGCTCCATGACACTTGTCATCACAATGTTCCATGGCCCCTATCATTCAAAATGCCATATGACCACTTTCATCACAATGCTCCAAGGCCCTTGTCATCACAATGCCCCATGAACCCTGTCATCACAATGCTCCAGGCCCCCTGTCATCACAATGATCCATGGCCCTTGTCATCACAATGCTCCCTGGTGCATGTCATCACAAAGATCCATGACCACTGTCAGCACAATGCTCCATGACCCCTTTCATCAAAATTCTCCATGACCATTGTCATCACAATGCTCCATGAGCCCTGTCATTACAATGCTCCCTGACCCCTGTCATCACCATGATCCATGGCCCTTGGCATCACAGTGCTCCTTCGCTCTTGTCGTAACAATGCTCCATGATCCCTGTCATCACAATGATCCATGATTCCTTTCATCACAATTCTCCTTTTCCCCTTTCATCACAATGATCCCTGGAGCTTGTCAAAACAATGCTCCTTGATTCCCTGTAATCACAAAGATCCATGACCCCTTTCATGACAATGCTCCATTACCCCACTAATCACATTGATCCATGGTGATTGTCATCACAATGCTCCATGACCCTTGTCATCACAATGCTCCAGGTCGTTGTAATCACAAAGTTCCATGACCCCTTTCACCACAAAGCTCCAAGATCCCTGTCATCACAATGCCCCATGACTCCTATCATCACAATGCTCCATGGCGCTTGTCATCACAATGATCCAGAGCCTTAGTTCCTGAGTTGGGAGTAGTATCATTGCCTCAATTAGGGAAAATGTCAGTGACTGAGTTGGGAGTAGTGTGAGGGCCCTTGTTAGGGACACTGTCAGTGCCTGAGTTAGGTGTAGTGTCAGGGTTTTAGTTACGTACACTGTCAGTGCCTGAGTTGGGAATAGTGTCAGGGCCTTAGTTATGGACTGTGTCATTGCCTGAGTTAGGAGTAGTGTCAGGGCCTTAGTTAGGAGTAGCATCAGTGCCTTCGTTAGGTATTGTATCAGCGCCTCAGTTAGGAAGAGATTCAGGGCCTTATTTTGGGACAGTGTCAGTGCCTGAGTTAGGAGTTTTGTCGGCCTTCGTTAAGGACCTTTCCAGGGCCTGAGTTAGGAGTAATGTCAGGGCCTTCCTTAGGTATTGTATCAGTGCCTGAGTTAGGAATAGTGTCAAGGCCTTAGTTAGGGACATTGCCAGGGCATGATTTAGGAGTAGTGTTAGGGTGTGAGTTATGAACAGTGTCAGGGCCTTAGTTAGTGACAGTGTCAGTTCCTGAGTTAGGAGTAGAGTCAGGGCCTAAGTTAGGGACAGTGCCAGTGCTGAGTTCGTAGTAGTATCAGGGCCTTAGTTAGAGACAGTGTCAGGGCCTGAGTTAGGAGTAGTGTCCGAGGCTTTGTTAGGGACAGTGTCAGTGCCTGAGTTAAGAGTAGCGTCACAGCTTTAGTTAGGGCCAGTGTCAGGGCCTTAGTTAAGACCAGTGTCAGGGCCTATGATAGGAATCAGATCAGGGCCTGTGTTACGAGTAGTGTCAGGGCCTTAGTTAAGGACAGTGTCAGGGCCTGAGTCCTGACTTATTCCTAACTTTCCTCACTAAGGATTTTTGACACTACTGCTAATTCAGGTCCTGATAATATCCCTTACTAAGGCCCTGACCCTTTCCCTGGCTAAGGCCCTGAACTTCTCCTAAGTCAGGCCCTGATACTGTCCCTAACAATGGCCCTGACACTACACCTAACTTAGGCCCCGAAATGATACCTAACAAAGGCTCTGTTGCTAGTCCAAACTAAAGCCCTAAAATTGGTCTTAAATAAGGCCTTGACACTAATCCTAACTCAGGCCCTAACACTGTCCCTAGCTAAGGCCCTGACAGTACGCCTAACTCAGGCCCTCATACGATTCCTAACAATGGCTCTGATGCTAGTCCAAACTAAGGCCCTGAAATTGGTCCTAAATAAGGCCTTGACACGAATCGTAACTCAGGCCCTAGCACTGTCCCTAACTAGGTCCCTGACAGTACACCTAACTCAGACCCTGACACTGTCCCTAAGCAAGGCCCTGACACTACTCCTAACTCAGTCCCTTACACTGTACCTAACAAAGTCACTGATGCTAGGCCTAACTCAGGCCCTGAAACTGTCTGTAACTAAGGCCCTGCTGCCATCAGTATGTAAAGTCCTGACATTATCCTGAGTTAATATCCTGACCTATGTCTTTCCAAGGTCCTGAAACTGTCCCAAAGTAAGCCCTGACGCTGTCCGTAAGTGAAGACCTGAGGCTGTCCCTAACTCAGGCCCTGAAGCTTTCCTTAACTGAAGCCTTGAAGCTGTGCCTAACTCAGGCCCTGATCATGTATTTCACAAAGACCTTAATGCTGATCCAGCAAAGACGCTGATGCTGCTCCAAAGTCATGCCCTGACAGTGTGCCCAGCAAAGGGCTTGACGCTAGGCCTCACTCAGGCCCTGTCGCTCTCCCGAAGGCAGGCCCTGACACTGTCACTAACTAAGGCCCTGACTCTACTCCTAACTCAGTCCCGTACATTGTACCTAACAACGGCTCTGATGCTAGTCGTAACTCAGGGCCTGACACTGTCTCTAACTAAGGGCTGCTGCCATCAATATCTAAAGTCCTGACATTATCCGGAGCTAATATCCTGACCCATGTCTTACCAAGGTCCTGAAACTGTCCCAAAGTAAGCCCTGACGCTGTCCCTAAGTGAGGCCCTGCAGCTTTCCCTAACTAACTCAGGCCTTGATGATGTGACTAACTCAGACCCTGGTCATGTCTTTAACTAAGACCCTAAGGCTGATCCAAAAGAGGCCCTGATGCTGCTCCTAAGTCATGCCCTGACAATGTCCCCAGCTAAGGGTCTGATGCTAGGCCTCACTCAGACCCTATCACTCTCCCTAAGTCAGGCCCTGATACTGTCCCTACCTGAAGCCCTAACACTGGTTCTGAATAAGGCCCTGATATTCTCAGTAACAAAGGTCTTCACACTATCCTTAGGTCATTTCCTGACACGATTCCTAGCCTTCACCCTAACCCTGTCCCGAGTTAATATCCTACCTCTTATGCCAACTAAAGATGTTATGCTGTGCCTACCTCAGGCATTGAATTTAGTCCCAAGACCGCTAGACTGTCCCTCACTGGGCTCCATGCCCTTATCGTCACAATGTTCCGTGACCACTGTCATCACAATGCTCCACGCCCTTATCATCACAATGCCCCATGAACCCTGTCATCACAATGTCCCATGACCACTTACATCACAATGCTCCACGCCCTTATCATCACAATGCCCCATGACCCCTGTCATCACAATGCCCCATGACCCCTTTTCATCACAATGCTCCATGACCATTTTCATCACAAGGCTCCATGCCCTTATCATCACAGTGCTCCATGAACCCTTTCATCACAATGCTCCATGGCCCTTCTCATCACAATGCCCCATGACCCCTTCCATCACAATGCTCCATGACCCCTTTCATCAAAATGCGCCATGAACATTGTCATTACAAAGCTCCATGACCACGTTCATCACAATGCTCCATGACCCCTTTCCTTACAATGCTCCATGGCTCTTGTCATCACAAAGCTCCATGGCGCTTGTCATCACAAGGCTCCATGACCACTGTAATCACAATGATCCATGACCCCTTTGATAACAACTCTCCATTACCCATTTCCTCAAAATGATCCTTGGCGCTTGTCATCACAATGCTCCATGATCCCTGTAATCACAATGATCCTTGACCCCTTTCATCACAATGTTCCATGGCCGCTTTCATCACAATGCTCCATAACCCCTGTCATCACAATGCCCCTTAACCCATTTCCCCACAATGCTCCCTGAGCCATGTCATCACAATGCTACTTGTCTTTCTCATTACAATGCTCCATGTCCTCTGTAATCAGAGTCTTCCATGACCCCTTTCATCACAACTCTCCTTAACATTTTTCTCACAATGCTCCATGACATTGTCATCACAATGTTTCATGCCCCCTGTCACCACAATGCTCTAAGCCCACTCTCAACACAATGCTCCATGAGACTTGTCTCACAATGCTCCATGCCCTTTTCATCACAATGCTCCATGCCCCCTGTCATCACAATGCTCCATGCCCCCTTTCATTACAATATTCCATGCCCCCTGTCATCACAAGGCTCCATGCCCTTATCATCACAATGCTCCATGACACCTGTCTTCACAATGTTCCGTGCACTTATCATCACAATACTCCTTGACCCTTGTCTAAAATGCTACATGGCGGTGACATCACAATGTTCCATGCACCCTGTCATTACAAGGCTCCATGACACTTGTCATCACAATGTTCCATGGCCCCTATCATTCAAAATGCCATATGACCACTTTCATCACAATGCTCCAAGGCCCTTGTCATCACAATGCCCCATGAACCCTGTCATCACAATGCTCCAGGCCCCCTGTCATCACAATGATCCATGGCCCTTGTCATCACAATGCTCCCTGGTGCATGTCATCACAAAGATCCATGACCACTTTCAGCACAATGCTCCATGACCCCTTTCATCAAAATTCTCCATGACCATTGTCATCACAATGCTCCATGAGCCCTGTCATTACAATGCTCCCTGACCCCTGTCATCACCATGATCCATGGCCCTTGGCATCACAGTGCTCCTTCGCTCTTGTCGTAACAATGCTCCATGATCCCTGTCATCACAATGATCCATGATTCCTTTCATCACAAATCTCCTTTTCCCCTTTCATCACAATGATCCCTGGAGCTTGTCAAAACAATGCTCCTTGATTCCCTGTAATCACAAAGATCTATGACCCCTTTCATGACAATGCTCCATTACCCCACTAATCACAATGATCCATGGTGATTGTCATCACAATGCTCCATGACCCTTGTCATCACAATGCTCCAGGTCGTTGTAATCACAAAGTTCCATGACCCCTTTCACCACAAAGCTCCAAGATCCCTGTCATCACAATGCCCCATGACTCCTATCATCACAATGCTCCATGGCGCTTGTCATCACAATGATCCAGAGCCTTAGTTCCTGAGTTGGGAGTAGTATCATTGCCTCAATTAGGGAAAATGTCAGTGACTGAGTTGGGAGTAGTGTGAGGGCCCTTGTTAGGGACACTGTCAGTGCCTGAGTTAGGTGTAGTGTCAGGGTTTTAGTTACGTACACTGTCAGTGCCTGAGTTGGGAATAGTGTCAGGGCCTTAGTTATGGACTGTGTCATTGCCTGAGTTAGGAGTAGTGTCAGGGCCTTAGTTAGGAGTAGCATCAGTGCCTTCGTTAGGTATTGTATCAGCGCCTCAGTTAGGAAGAGATTCAGGGCCTTATTTTGGGACAGTGTCAGTGCCTGAGTTAGGAGTTTTGTCGGCCTTCGTTAGGGACCTTTCCAGGGCCTGAGTTAGGAGTAATGTCAGGGCCTTCCTTAGGTATTGTATCAGTGCCTGAGTTAGGAATAGTGTCAAGGCCTTAGTTAGGGACATTGCCAGGGCATGATTTAGGAGTAGTGTTAGGGTGTGAGTTATGAACAGTGTCAGGGCCTTAGTTAGTGACAGTGTCAGTTCCTGAGTTAGGAGTAGAGTCAGGGCCTAAGTTAGGGACAGTGCCAGTGCTGAGTTCGTAGTAGTATCAGGGCCTTAGTTAGAGACAGTGTCAGGGCCTGAGTTAGGAGTAGTGTCCGAGGCTTTGTTAGGGACAGTGTCAGTGCCTGAGTTAAGAGTAGCGTCACAGCTTTAGTTAGGGCCAGTGTCAGGGCCTTAGTTAAGACCAGTGTCAGGGCCTATGATAGGAATCAGATCAGGGCCTGTGTTACGAGTAGTGTCAGGGCCTTAGTTAAGGACAGTGTCAGGGCCTGAGTCCTGACTTATTCCTAACTTTCCTCACTAAGGATTTTTGACACTACTGCTAATTCAGGTCCTGATAATATCCCTTACTAAGGCCCTGACCCTTTCCCTGGCTAAGGCCCTGAACTTCTCCTAAGTCAGGCCCTGATACTGTCCCTAACAATGGCCCTGACACTACACCTAACTTAGGCCCCGAAATGATACCTAACAAAGGCTCTGTTGCTAGTCCAAACTAAAGCCCTAAAATTGGTCTTAAATAAGGCCTTGACACTAATCCTAACTCAGGCCCTAACACTGTCCCTAGCTAAGGCCCTGACAGTACGCCTAACTCAGGCCCTCATACGATTCCTAACAATGGCTCTGATGCTAGTCCAAACTAAGGCCCTGAAATTGGTCCTAAATAAGGCCTTGACACGAATCGTAACTCAGGCCCTAGCACTGTCCCTAACTAGGTCTCTGACAGTACACCTAACTCAGACCCTGACACTGTCCCTAAGCAAGGCCCTGACACTACTCCTAACTCAGTCCCTTACACTGTACCTAACAAAGTCACTGATGCTAGGCCTAACTCAGGCCCTGAAACTGTCTGTAACTAAGGCCCTGCTGCCATCAGCATGTAAAGTCCTGACATTATCCTGAGCTAATATCCTGACCTATGTCTTTCCAAGGTCCTGAAACTGTCCCAAAGTAAGCCCTGACGTTGTCCGTAAGTGAAGACCTGAGGCTGTCCCTAACTCAGGCCCTGAAGCTTTCCTTAACTGAAGCCTTGAAGCTGTGACTAACTCAGGCACTGATCATGTATTTCACAAAGACCTTAATGCTGATCCAGCAAAGACGCTGATGCTGCTCCAAAGTCATGCCCTGACAGTGTGCCCAGCAAAGGGCCTGACGCTAGGCCTCACTCAGGCCCTGTCGCTCTCCCGAAGTCAGGCCCTGACACTGTCACTAACTAAGGCCCTGACTCTACTCCTAACTCAGTCCCGTACATTGTACCTAACAACGGCTCTGATGCTAGTCGTAACTCAGGGCCTGACACTGTCTCTAACTAAGGGCTGCTGCCATCAATATCTAAAGTCCTGACATTATCCGGAGCTAATATCCTGACCCATGTCTTACCAAGGTCCTGAAACTGTCCCAAAGTAAGCCCTGACGCTGTCCCTAAGTGAGGCCCTGCAGCTTTCCCTAACTAACTCAGGCCTTGATGATGTCACTAACTCAGACCCTGGTCATGTCTTTAACTAAGACCCTAAGGCTGATCCAAAAGAGGCCCTGATGCTGCTCCTAAGTCATGCCCTGACAATGTCCCCAGCTAAGGGTCTGATGCTAGGCCTCACTCAGACCCTATCACTCTCCCTAAGTCAGGCCCTGATACTGTCCCTACCTGAAGCCCTAACACTGGTTCTGAATAAGGCCCTGATATTCTCAGTAACAAAGGTCTTCACACTATCCTTAGGTCATTTCCTGACACGATTCCTAGCCTTCACCCTAACCCTGTCCCGAGTTAATATCCTACCTCTTATGCCAACTAAAGATGTTATGCTGTGCCTACCTCAGGCATTGAATTTAGTCCCAAGACCGCTAGACTGTCCCTCACTGGGCTCCATGCCCTTATCGTCACAATGTTCCATGACCACTGTCATCACAATGCTCCACGCCCTTATCATCACAATGCCCCATGAACCCTGTCATCACAATGTCCCATGACCACTTACATCACAATGCTCCACGCCCTTATCATCACAATGCCCCATGACCCCTGTCATCACAATGCCCCATGACCCCTTTTCATCACAATGCTCCATGACCATTTTCATCACAAGGCTCCATGCCCTTATCATCACAGTGCTCCATGAACACTTTCATCACAATGCTCCATGGCCCTTCTCATCACAATGCCCCATGACCCCTTCCATCACAATGCTCCATGACCCCTTTCATCAAAATGCGCCATGAACATTGTCATTACAAAGCTCCATGACCACGTTCATCACAATGCTCCATGACCCCTTTCCTTACAATGCTCCATGGCTCTTGTCATCACAAAGCTCCATGGCGCTTGTCATCACAAGGCTCCATGACCACTGTAATCACAATGATCCATGACCCCTTTGATAACAACTCTCCATTACCCATTTCCTCAAAATGATCCTTGGCGCTTGTCATCACAATGCTCCATGATCCCTGTAATCACAATGATCCTTGACCCCTTTCATCACAATGTTCCATGGCCGCTTTCATCACAATGCTCCATAACCCCTGTCATCACAATGCCCCTTGACCCATTTCCCCACAATGCTCCCTGAGCCATGTCATCACAATGCTACTTGTCTTTCTCATTACAATGCTCCATGTCCTCTGTAATCAGAGTCTTCCATGACCCCTTTCATCACAACTCTCCTTAACATTTTTCTCACAATGCTCCATGACATTGTCATCACAATGTTTCATGCCCCCTGTCACCACAATGCTCTAAGCCCACTCTCAACACAATGCTCCATGAGACTTGTCTCACAATGCTCCATGCCCTTTTCATCACAATGCTCCATGCCCCCTGTCATCACAATGCTCCATGCCCCCTTTCATTACAATATTCCATGCCCCCTGTCATCACAAGGCTCCATGCCCTTATCATCACAATGCTCCATGACACCTGTCTTCACAATGTTCCGTGCACTTATGATCACAATACTCCTTGACCCTTGTCTAAAATGCTACATGGCGGTGACATCACAATGTTCCATGCACCCTGTCATTACAAGGCTCCATGACACTTGTCATCACAATGTTCCATGGCCCCTATCATTCAAAATGCCATATGACCACTTTCATCACAATGCTCCAAGGCCCTTGTCATCACAATGCCCCATGAACCCTGTCATCACAATGCTCCAGGCCCCCTGTCATCACAATGATCCATGGCCCTTGTCATCACAATGCTCCCTGGTGCATGTCATCACAAAGATCCATGACCACTGTCAGCACAATGCTCCATGACCCCTTTCATCAAAATTCTCCATGACCATTGTCATCACAATGCTCCATGAGCCCTGTCATTACAATGCTCCCTGACCCCTGTCATCACCATGATCCATGGCCCTTGGCATCACAGTGCTCCTTCGCTCTTGTCGTAACAATGCTCCATGATCCCTGTCATCACAATGATCCATGATTCCTTTCATCACAATTCTCCTTTTCCCCTTTCATCACAATGATCCCTGGAGCTTGTCAAAACAATGCTCCTTGATTCCCTGTAATCACAAAGATCCATGACCCCTTTCATGACAATGCTCCATTACCCCACTAATCACATTGATCCATGGTGATTGTCATCACAATGCTCCATGACCCTTGTCATCACAATGCTCCAGGTCGTTGTAATCACAAAGTTCCATGACCCCTTTCACCACAAAGCTCCAAGATCCCTGTCATCACAATGCCCCATGACTCCTATCATCACAATGCTCCATGGCGCTTGTCATCACAATGATCCAGAGCCTTAGTTCCTGAGTTGGGAGTAGTATCATTGCCTCAATTAGGGAAAATGTCAGTGACTGAGTTGGGAGTAGTGTGAGGGCCCTTGTTAGGGACACTGTCAGTGCCTGAGTTAGGTGTAGTGTCAGGGTTTTAGTTACGTACACTGTCAGTGCCTGAGTTGGGAATAGTGTCAGGGCCTTAGTTATGGACTGTGTCATTGCCTGAGTTAGGAGTAGTGTCAGGGCCTTAGTTAGGAGTAGCATCAGTGCCTTCGTTAGGTATTGTATCAGCGCCTCAGTTAGGAAGAGATTCAGGGCCTTATTTTGGGACAGTGTCAGTGCCTGAGTTAGGAGTTTTGTCGGCCTTCGTTAAGGACCTTTCCAGGGCCTGAGTTAGGAGTAATGTCAGGGCCTTCCTTAGGTATTGTATCAGTGCCTGAGTTAGGAATAGTGTCAAGGCCTTAGTTAGGGACATTGCCAGGGCATGATTTAGGAGTAGTGTTAGGGTGTGAGTTATGAACAGTGTCAGGGCCTTAGTTAGTGACAGTGTCAGTTCCTGAGTTAGGAGTAGAGTCAGGGCCTAAGTTAGGGACAGTGCCAGTGCTGAGTTCGTAGTAGTATCAGGGCCTTAGTTAGAGACAGTGTCAGGGCCTGAGTTAGGAGTAGTGTCCGAGGCTTTGTTAGGGACAGTGTCAGTGCCTGAGTTAAGAGTAGCGTCACAGCTTTAGTTAGGGCCAGTGTCAGGGCCTTAGTTAAGACCAGTGTCAGGGCCTATGATAGGAATCAGATCAGGGCCTGTGTTACGAGTAGTGTCAGGGCCTTAGTTAAGGACAGTGTCAGGGCCTGAGTCCTGACTTATTCCTAACTTTCCTCACTAAGGATTTTTGACACTACTGCTAATTCAGGTCCTGATAATATCCCTTACTAAGGCCCTGACCCTTTCCCTGGCTAAGGCCCTGAACTTCTCCTAAGTCAGGCCCTGATACTGTCCCTAACAATGGCCCTGACACTACACCTAACTTAGGCCCCGAAATGATACCTAACAAAGGCTCTGTTGCTAGTCCAAACTAAAGCCCTAAAATTGGTCTTAAATAAGGCCTTGACACTAATCCTAACTCAGGCCCTAACACTGTCCCTAGCTAAGGCCCTGACAGTACGCCTAACTCAGGCCCTCATACGATTCCTAACAATGGCTCTGATGCTAGTCCAAACTAAGGCCCTGAAATTGGTCCTAAATAAGGCCTTGACACGAATCGTAACTCAGGCCCTAGCACTGTCCCTAACTAGGTCTCTGACAGTACACCTAACTCAGACCCTGACACTGTCCCTAAGCAAGGCCCTGACACTACTCCTAACTCAGTCCCTTACACTGTACCTAACAAAGTCACTGATGCTAGGCCTAACTCAGGCCCTGAAACTGTCTGTAACTAAGGCCCTGCTGCCATCAGTATGTAAAGTCCTGACATTATCCTGAGCTAATATCCTGACCTATGTCTTTCCAAGGTCCTGAAACTGTCCCAAAGTAAGCCCTGACGTTGTCCGTAAGTGAAGACCTGAGGCTGTCCCTAACTCAGGCCCTGAAGCTTTCCTTAACTGAAGCCTTGAAGCTGTGACTAACTCAGGCACTGATCATGTATTTCACAAAGACCTTAATGCTGATCCAGCAAAGACGCTGATGCTGCTCCAAAGTCATGCCCTGACAGTGTGCCCAGCAAAGGGCCTGACGCTAGGCCTCACTCAGGCCCTGTCGCTCTCCCGAAGTCAGGCCCTGACACTGTCACTAACTAAGGCCCTGACTCTACTCCTAACTCAGTCCCGTACATTGTACCTAACAACGGCTCTGATGCTAGTCGTAACTCAGGGCCTGACACTGTCTCTAACTAAGGGCTGCTGCCATCAATATCTAAAGTCCTGACATTATCCGGAGCTAATATCCTGACCCATGTCTTACCAAGGTCCTGAAACTGTCCCAAAGTAAGCCCTGACGCTGTCCCTAAGTGAGGCCCTGCAGCTTTCCCTAACTAACTCAGGCCTTGATGATGTGACTAACTCAGACCCTGGTCATGTCTTTAACTAAGACCCTAAGGCTGATCCAAAAGAGGCCCTGATGCTGCTCCTAAGTCATGCCCTGACAATGTCCCCAGCTAAGGGTCTGATGCTAGGCCTCACTCAGACCCTATCACTCTCCCTAAGTCAGGCCCTGATACTGTCCCTACCTGAAGCCCTAACACTGGTTCTGAATAAGGCCCTGATATTCTCAGTAACAAAGGTCTTCACACTATCCTTAGGTCATTTCCTGACACGATTCCTAGCCTTCACCCTAACCCTGTCCCGAGTTAATATCCTACCTCTTATGCCAACTAAAGATGTTATGCTGTGCCTACCTCAGGCATTGAATTTAGTCCCAAGACCGCTAGACTGTCCCTCACTGGGCTCCATGCCCTTATCGTCACAATGTTCCGTGACCACTGTCATCACAATGCTCCACGCCCTTATCATCACAATGCCCCATGAACCCTGTCATCACAATGTCCCATGACCACTTACATCACAATGCTCCACGCCCTTATCATCACAATGCCCCATGACCCCTGTCATCACAATGCCCCATGACCCCTTTTCATCACAATGCTCCATGACCATTTTCATCACAAGGCTCCATGCCCTTATCATCACAGTGCTCCATGAACCCTTTCATCACAATGCTCCATGGCCCTTCTCATCACAATGCCCCATGACCCCTTCCATCACAATGCTCCATGACCCCTTTCATCAAAATGCGCCATGAACATTGTCATTACAAAGCTCCATGACCACGTTCATCACAATGCTCCATGACCCCTTTCCTTACAATGCTCCATGGCTCTTGTCATCACAAAGCTCCATGGCGCTTGTCATCACAAGGCTCCATGACCACTGTAATCACAATGATCCATGACCCCTTTGATAACAACTCTCCATTACCCATTTCCTCAAAATGATCCTTGGCGCTTGTCATCACAATGCTCCATGATCCCTGTAATCACAATGATCCTTGACCCCTTTCATCACAATGTTCCATGGCCGCTTTCATCACAATGCTCCATAACCCCTGTCATCACAATGCCCCTTAACCCATTTCCCCACAATGCTCCCTGAGCCATGTCATCACAATGCTACTTGTCTTTCTCATTACAATGCTCCATGTCCTCTGTAATCAGAGTCTTCCATGACCCCTTTCATCACAACTCTCCTTAACATTTTTCTCACAATGCTCCATGACATTGTCATCACAATGTTTCATGCCCCCTGTCACCACAATGCTCTAAGCCCACTCTCAACACAATGCTCCATGAGACTTGTCTCACAATGCTCCATGCCCTTTTCATCACAATGCTCCATGCCCCCTGTCATCACAATGCTCCATGCCCCCTTTCATTACAATATTCCATGCCCCCTGTCATCACAAGGCTCCATGCCCTTATCATCACAATGCTCCATGACACCTGTCTTCACAATGTTCCGTGCACTTATCATCACAATACTCCTTGACCCTTGTCTAAAATGCTACATGGCGGTGACATCACAATGTTCCATGCACCCTGTCATTACAAGGCTCCATGACACTTGTCATCACAATGTTCCATGGCCCCTATCATTCAAAATGCCATATGACCACTTTCATCACAATGCTCCAAGGCCCTTGTCATCACAATGCCCCATGAACCCTGTCATCACAATGCTCCAGGCCCCCTGTCATCACAATGATCCATGGCCCTTGTCATCACAATGCTCCCTGGTGCATGTCATCACAAAGATCCATGACCACTGTCAGCACAATGCTCCATGACCCCTTTCATCAAAATTCTCCATGACCATTGTCATCACAATGCTCCATGAGCCCTGTCATTACAATGCTCCCTGACCCCTGTCATCACCATGATCCATGGCCCTTGGCATCACAGTGCTCCTTCGCTCTTGTCGTAACAATGCTCCATGATCCCTGTCATCACAATGATCCATGATTCCTTTCATCACAAATCTCCTTTTCCCCTTTCATCACAATGATCCCTGGAGCTTGTCAAAACAATGCTCCTTGATTCCCTGTAATCACAAAGATCTATGACCCCTTTCATGACAATGCTCCATTACCCCACTAATCACAATGATCCATGGTGATTGTCATCACAATGCTCCATGACCCTTGTCATCACAATGCTCCAGGTCGTTGTAATCACAAAGTTCCATGACCCCTTTCACCACAAAGCTCCAAGATCCCTGTCATCACAATGCCCCATGACTCCTATCATCACAATGCTCCATGGCGCTTGTCATCACAATGATCCAGAGCCTTAGTTCCTGAGTTGGGAGTAGTATCATTGCCTCAATTAGGGAAAATGTCAGTGACTGAGTTGGGAGTAGTGTGAGGGCCCTTGTTAGGGACACTGTCAGTGCCTGAGTTAGGTGTAGTGTCAGGGTTTTAGTTACGTACACTGTCAGTGCCTGAGTTGGGAATAGTGTCAGGGCCTTAGTTATGGACTGTGTCATTGCCTGAGTTAGGAGTAGTGTCAGGGCCTTAGTTAGGAGTAGCATCAGTGCCTTCGTTAGGTATTGTATCAGCGCCTCAGTTAGGAATAGATTCAGGGCCTTATTTTGGGACAGTGTCAGTGCCTGAGTTAGGAGTTTTGTCGGCCTTCGTTAGGGACCTTTCCAGGGCCTGAGTTAGGAGTAATGTCAGGGCCTTCCTTAGGTATTGTATCAGTGCCTGAGTTAGGAATAGTGTCAAGGCCTTAGTTAGGGACATTGCCAGGGCATGATTTAGGAGTAGTGTTAGGGTGTGAGTTATGAACAGTGTCAGGGCCTTAGTTAGTGACAGTGTCAGTTCCTGAGTTAGGAGTAGAGTCAGGGCCTAAGTTAGGGACAGTGCCAGTGCTGAGTTCGTAGTAGTATCAGGGCCTTAGTTAGAGACAGTGTCAGGGCCTGAGTTAGGAGTAGTGTCCGAGGCTTTGTTAGGGACAGTGTCAGTGCCTGAGTTAAGAGTAGCGTCACAGCTTTAGTTAGGGCCAGTGTCAGGGCCTTAGTTAAGACCAGTGTCAGGGCCTATGATAGGAATCAGATCAGGGCCTGTGTTACGAGTAGTGTCAGGGCCTTAGTTAAGGACAGTGTCAGGGCCTGAGTCCTGACTTATTCCTAACTTTCCTCACTAAGGATTTTTGACACTACTGCTAATTCAGGTCCTGATAATATCCCTTACTAAGGCCCTGACCCTTTCCCTGGCTAAGGCCCTGAACTTCTCCTAAGTCAGGCCCTGATACTGTCCCTAACAATGGCCCTGACACTACACCTAACTTAGGCCCCGAAATGATACCTAACAAAGGCTCTGTTGCTAGTCCAAACTAAAGCCCTAAAATTGGTCTTAAATAAGGCCTTGACACTAATCCTAACTCAGGCCCTAACACTGTCCCTAGCTAAGGCCCTGACAGTACGCCTAACTCAGGCCCTCATACGATTCCTAACAATGGCTCTGATGCTAGTCCAAACTAAGGCCCTGAAATTGGTCCTAAATAAGGCCTTGACACGAATCGTAACTCAGGCCCTAGCACTGTCCCTAACTAGGTCTCTGACAGTACACCTAACTCAGACCCTGACACTGTCCCTAAGCAAGGCCCTGACACTACTCCTAACTCAGTCCCTTACACTGTACCTAACAAAGTCACTGATGCTAGGCCTAACTCAGGCCCTGAAACTGTCTGTAACTAAGGCCCTGCTGCCATCAGTATGTAAAGTCCTGACATTATCCTGAGCTAATATCCTGACCTATGTCTTTCCAAGGTCCTGAAACTGTCCCAAAGTAAGCCCTGACGTTGTCCGTAAGTGAAGACCTGAGGCTGTCCCTAACTCAGGCCCTGAAGCTTTCCTTAACTGAAGCCTTGAAGCTGTGACTAACTCAGGCACTGATCATGTATTTCACAAAGACCTTAATGCTGATCCAGCAAAGACGCTGATGCTGCTCCAAAGTCATGCCCTGACAGTGTGCCCAGCAAAGGGCCTGACGCTAGGCCTCACTCAGGCCCTGTCGCTCTCCCGAAGTCAGGCCCTGACACTGTCACTAACTAAGGCCCTGACTCTACTCCTAACTCAGTCCCGTACATTGTACCTAACAACGGCTCTGATGCTAGTCGTAACTCAGGGCCTGACACTGTCTCTAACTAAGGGCTGCTGCCATCAATATCTAAAGTCCTGACATTATCCGGAGCTAATATCCTGACCCATGTCTTACCAAGGTCCTGAAACTGTCCCAAAGTAAGCCCTGACGCTGTCCCTAAGTGAGGCCCTGCAGCTTTCCCTAACTAACTCAGGCCTTGATGATGTGACTAACTCAGACCCTGGTCATGTCTTTAACTAAGACCCTAAGGCTGATCCAAAAGAGGCCCTGATGCTGCTCCTAAGTCATGCCCTGACAATGTCCCCAGCTAAGGGTCTGATGCTAGGCCTCACTCAGACCCTATCACTCTCCCTAAGTCAGGCCCTGATACTGTCCCTACCTGAAGCCCTAACACTGGTTCTGAATAAGGCCCTGATATTCTCAGTAACAAAGGTCTTCACACTATCCTTAGGTCATTTCCTGACACGATTCCTAGCCTTCACCCTAACCCTGTCCCGAGTTAATATCCTACCTCTTATGCCAACTAAAGATGTTATGCTGTGCCTACCTCAGGCATTGAATTTAGTCCCAAGACCGCTAGACTGTCCCTCACTGGGCTCCATGCCCTTATCGTCACAATGTTCCGTGACCACTGTCATCACAATGCTCCACGCCCTTATCATCACAATGCCCCATGAACCCTGTCATCACAATGTCCCATGACCACTTACATCACAATGCTCCACGCCCTTATCATCACAATGCCCCATGACCCCTGTCATCACAATGCCCCATGACCCCTTTTCATCACAATGCTCCATGACCATTTTCATCACAAGGCTCCATGCCCTTATCATCACAGTGCTCCATGAACCCTTTCATCACAATGCTCCATGGCCCTTCTCATCACAATGCCCCATGACCCCTTCCATCACAATGCTCCATGACCCCTTTCATCAAAATGCGCCATGAACATTGTCATTACAAAGCTCCATGACCACGTTCATCACAATGCTCCATGACCCCTTTCCTTACAATGCTCCATGGCTCTTGTCATCACAAAGCTCCATGGCGCTTGTCATCACAAGGCTCCATGACCACTGTAATCACAATGATCCATGACCCCTTTGATAACAACTCTCCATTACCCATTTCCTCAAAATGATCCTTGGCGCTTGTCATCACAATGCTCCATGATCCCTGTAATCACAATGATCCTTGACCCCTTTCATCACAATGTTCCATGGCCGCTTTCATCACAATGCTCCATAACCCCTGTCATCACAATGCCCCTTAACCCATTTCCCCACAATGCTCCCTGAGCCATGTCATCACAATGCTACTTGTCTTTCTCATTACAATGCTCCATGTCCTCTGTAATCAGAGTCTTCCATGACCCCTTTCATCACAACTCTCCTTAACATTTTTCTCACAATGCTCCATGACATTGTCATCACAATGTTTCATGCCCCCTGTCACCACAATGCTCTAAGCCCACTCTCAACACAATGCTCCATGAGACTTGTCTCACAATGCTCCATGCCCTTTTCATCACAATGCTCCATGCCCCCTGTCATCACAATGCTCCATGCCCCCTTTCATTACAATATTCCATGCCCCCTGTCATCACAAGGCTCCATGCCCTTATCATCACAATGCTCCATGACACCTGTCTTCACAATGTTCCGTGCACTTATCATCACAATACTCCTTGACCCTTGTCTAAAATGCTACATGGCGGTGACATCACAATGTTCCATGCACCCTGTCATTACAAGGCTCCATGACACTTGTCATCACAATGTTCCATGGCCCCTATCATTCAAAATGCCATATGACCACTTTCATCACAATGCTCCAAGGCCCTTGTCATCACAATGCCCCATGAACCCTGTCATCACAATGCTCCAGGCCCCCTGTCATCACAATGATCCATGGCCCTTGTCATCACAATGCTCCCTGGTGCATGTCATCACAAAGATCCATGACCACTGTCAGCACAATGCTCCATGACCCCTTTCATCAAAATTCTCCATGACCATTGTCATCACAATGCTCCATGAGCCCTGTCATTACAATGCTCCCTGACCCCTGTCATCACCATGATCCATGGCCCTTGGCATCACAGTGCTCCTTCGCTCTTGTCGTAACAATGCTCCATGATCCCTGTCATCACAATGATCCATGATTCCTTTCATCACAAATCTCCTTTTCCCCTTTCATCACAATGATCCCTGGAGCTTGTCAAAACAATGCTCCTTGATTCCCTGTAATCACAAAGATCTATGACCCCTTTCATGACAATGCTCCATTACCCCACTAATCACAATGATCCATGGTGATTGTCATCACAATGCTCCATGACCCTTGTCATCACAATGCTCCAGGTCGTTGTAATCACAAAGTTCCATGACCCCTTTCACCACAAAGCTCCAAGATCCCTGTCATCACAATGCCCCATGACTCCTATCATCACAATGCTCCATGGCGCTTGTCATCACAATGATCCAGAGCCTTAGTTCCTGAGTTGGGAGTAGTATCATTGCCTCAATTAGGGAAAATGTCAGTGACTGAGTTGGGAGTAGTGTGAGGGCCCTTGTTAGGGACACTGTCAGTGCCTGAGTTAGGTGTAGTGTCAGGGTTTTAGTTACGTACACTGTCAGTGCCTGAGTTGGGAATAGTGTCAGGGCCTTAGTTATGGACTGTGTCATTGCCTGAGTTAGGAGTAGTGTCAGGGCCTTAGTTAGGAGTAGCATCAGTGCCTTCGTTAGGTATTGTATCAGCGCCTCAGTTAGGAATAGATTCAGGGCCTTATTTTGGGACAGTGTCAGTGCCTGAGTTAGGAGTTTTGTCGGCCTTCGTTAGGGACCTTTCCAGGGCCTGAGTTAGGAGTAATGTCAGGGCCTTCCTTAGGTATTGTATCAGTGCCTGAGTTAGGAATAGTGTCAAGGCCTTAGTTAGGGACATTGCCAGGGCATGATTTAGGAGTAGTGTTAGGGTGTGAGTTATGAACAGTGTCAGGGCCTTAGTTAGTGACAGTGTCAGTTCCTGAGTTAGGAGTAGAGTCAGGGCCTAAGTTAGGGACAGTGCCAGTGCTGAGTTCGTAGTAGTATCAGGGCCTTAGTTAGAGACAGTGTCAGGGCCTGAGTTAGGAGTAGTGTCCGAGGCTTTGTTAGGGACAGTGTCAGTGCCTGAGTTAAGAGTAGCGTCACAGCTTTAGTTAGGGCCAGTGTCAGGGCCTTAGTTAAGACCAGTGTCAGGGCCTATGATAGGAATCAGATCAGGGCCTGTGTTACGAGTAGTGTCAGGGCCTTAGTTAAGGACAGTGTCAGGGCCTGAGTCCTGACTTATTCCTAACTTTCCTCACTAAGGATTTTTGACACTACTGCTAATTCAGGTCCTGATAATATCCCTTACTAAGGCCCTGACCCTTTCCCTGGCTAAGGCCCTGAACTTCTCCTAAGTCAGGCCCTGATACTGTCCCTAACAATGGCCCTGACACTACACCTAACTTAGGCCCCGAAATGATACCTAACAAAGGCTCTGTTGCTAGTCCAAACTAAAGCCCTAAAATTGGTCTTAAATAAGGCCTTGACACTAATCCTAACTCAGGCCCTAACACTGTCCCTAGCTAAGGCCCTGACAGTACGCCTAACTCAGGCCCTCATACGATTCCTAACAATGGCTCTGATGCTAGTCCAAACTAAGGCCCTGAAATTGGTCCTAAATAAGGCCTTGACACGAATCGTAACTCAGGCCCTAGCACTGTCCCTAACTAGGTCTCTGACAGTACACCTAACTCAGACCCTGACACTGTCCCTAAGCAAGGCCCTGACATTACTCCTAACTCAGTCCCTTACACTGTACCTAACAAAGTCACTGATGCTAGGCCTAACTCAGGCCCTGAAACTGTCTGTAACTAAGGCCCTGCTGCCATCAGCATGTAAAGTCCTGACATTATCCTGAGCTAATATCCTGACCTATGTCTTTCCAAGGTCCTGAAACTGTCCCAAAGTAAGCCCTGACGTTGTCCGTAAGTGAAGACCTGAGGCTGTCCCTAACTCAGGCCCTGAAGCTTTCCTTAACTGAAGCCTTGAAGCTGTGACTAACTCAGGCACTGATCATGTATTTCACAAAGACCTTAATGCTGATCCAGCAAAGACGCTGATGCTGCTCCAAAGTCATGCCCTGACAGTGTGCCCAGCAAAGGTCCTGACGCTAGGCCTCACTCAGGCCCTGTCGCTCTCCCGAAGTCAGGCCCTGACACTGTCACTAACTAAGGCCCTGACTCTACTCCTAACTCAGTCCCGTACATTGTACCTAACAACGGCTCTGATGCTAGTCGTAACTCAGGGCCTGACACTGTCTCTAACTAAGGGCTGCTGCCATCAATATCTAAAGTCCTGACATTATCCGGAGCTAATATCCTGACCCATGTCTTACCAAGGTCCTGAAACTGTCCCAAAGTAAGCCCTGACGCTGTCCCTAAGTGAGGCCCTGCAGCTTTCCCTAACTAACTCAGGCCTTGATGATGTGACTAACTCAGACCCTGGTCATGTCTTTAACTAAGACCCTAAGGCTGATCCAAAAGAGGCCCTGATGCTGCTCCTAAGTCATGCCCTGACAATGTCCCCAGCTAAGGGTCTGATGCTAGGCCTCACTCAGACCCTATCACTCTCCCTAAGTCAGGCCCTGATACTGTCCCTACCTGAAGCCCTAACACTGGTTCTGAATAAGGCCCTGATATTCTCAGTAACAAAGGTCTTCACACTATCCTTAGGTCATTTCCTGACACGATTCCTAGCCTTCACCCTAACCCTGTTCCGAGTTAATATCCTACCTCTTATGCCAACTAAAGATGTTATGCTGTGCCTACCTCAGGCATTGAATTTAGTCCCAAGACCGCTAGACTGTCCCTCACTGGGCTCCATGCCCTTATCGTCACAATGTTCCGTGACCACTGTCATCACAATGCTCCACGCCCTTATCATCACAATGCCCCATGAACCCTGTCATCACAATGTCCCATGACCACTTACATCACAATGCTCCACGCCCTTATCATCACAATGCCCCATGACCCCTGTCATCACAATGCCCCATGACCCCTTTTCATCACAATGCTCCATGACCATTTTCATCACAAGGCTCCATGCCCTTATCATCACAGTGCTCCATGAACACTTTCATCACAATGCTCCATGGCCCTTCTCATCACAATGCCCCATGACCCCTTCCATCACAATGCTCCATGACCCCTTTCATCAAAATGCGCCATGAACATTGTCATTACAAGGATCCATGACCACGTTCATCACAATGCTCCATGACCCCTTTCCTTACAATGCTCCATGGCTCTTGTCATCACAAAGCTCCATGGCGCTTGTCATCACAAGGCTCCATGACCACTGTAATCACAATGATCCATGACCCCTTTGATAACAACTCTCCATTACCCATTTCCTCAAAATGATCCTTGGCGCTTGTCATCACAATGCTCCATGATCTAATCACAATGATCCTTGACCCCTTTCATCACAATGTTCCATGGCCGCTTTCATCACAATGCTCCATAACCCCTGTCATCACAATGCCCCTTGACCCATTTCCCCACAATGCTCCCTGAGCCATGTCATCACAATGCTACTTGTCTTTCTCATTACAATGCTCCATGTCCTCTGTAATCAGAGTCTTCCATGACCCCTTTCATCACAACTCTCCTTAACATTTTTCTCACAATGCTCCATGACATTGTCATCACAATGTTTCATGCTCCCTGTCACCACAATGCTCTAAGCCCACTCTCAACACAATGCTCCATGAGACTTGTCTCACAATGCTCCATGCCCTTTTCATCACAATGCTCCATGCCCCCTGTCATCACAATGCTCCATGCCCCCTTTCATTACAATATTCCATGCCCCCTGTCATCACAAGGCTCCATGCCCTTATCATCACAATGCTCCATGACACCTGTCTTCACAATGTTCCGTGCACTTATCATCACAATACTCCTTGACCCTTGTCTAAAATGCTACATGGCGGTGACATCACAATGTTCCATGCACCCTGTCATTACAAGGCTCCATGACACTTGTCATCACAATGTTCCATGGCCCCTATCATTCAAAATGCCATATGACCACTTTCATCACAATGCTCCAAGGCCCTTGTCATCACAATGCCCCATGAACCCTGTCATCACAATGCTCCAGGCCCCCTGTCATCACAATGATCCATGGCCCTTGTCATCACAATGCTCCCTGCTGCATGTCATCACAAAGATCCATGACCACTTTCAGCACAATGCTCCATGACCCCTTTCATCAAAATTCTCCATGAGCATTGTCATCACAATGCTCCATGAGCCCTGTCATTACAATGCTCCCTGACCCCTGTCATCACCATGATCCATGGCCCTTGGCATCACAGTGCTCCTTCGCTCTTGTCGTAACAATGCTCCATGATCCCTGTCATCACAATGATCCATGATTCCTTTCATCACAATTCTCCTTTTCCCCTTTCATCACAATGATCCCTGGAGCTTGTCAAAACAATGCTCCTTGATTCCCTGTAATCACAAAGATCCATGACCCCTTTCATGACAATGCTCCATTACCCCACTAATCACAATGATCCATGGTGATTGTCATCACAATGCTCCATGACCCTTGTCATCACAATGCTCCAGGTCGTTGTAATCACAAAGTTCCATGACCCCTTTCACCACAAAGCTCCAAGATCCCTGTCATCACAATGCCCCATGACTCCTATCATCACAATGCTCCATGGCGCTTGTCATCACAATGATCCAGAGCCTTAGTTCCTGAGTTGGGAGTAGTATCATTGCCTCAATTAGGGAAAATGTCAGTGACTGAGTTGGGAGTAGTGTGAGGGCCCTTGTTAGGGACACTGTCAGTGCCTGAGTTAGGTGTAGTGTCAGGGTTTTAGTTACGTACACTGTCAGTGCCTGAGTTGGGAATAGTGTCAGGGCCTTAGTTATGGACTGTGTCATTGCCTGAGTTAGGAGTAGTGTCAGGGCCTTAGTTAGGAGTAGCATCAGTGCCTTCGTTAGGTATTGTATCAGCGCCTCAGTTAGGAAGAGATTCAGGGCCTTATTTTGGGACAGTGTCAGTGCCTGAGTTAGGAGTTTTGTCGGCCTTCGTTAGGGACCTTTCCAGGGCCTGAGTTAGGAGTAATGTCAGGGCCTTCCTTAGGTATTGTATCAGTGCCTGAGTTAGGAATAGTGTCAAGGCCTTAGTTAGGGACATTGCCAGGGCATGATTTAGGAGTAGTGTTAGGGTGTGAGTTATGAACAGTGTCAGGGCCTTAGTTAGTGACAGTGTCAGTTCCTGAGTTAGGAGTAGAGTCAGGGCCTAAGTTAGGGACAGTGCCAGTGCTGAGTTCGTAGTAGTATCAGGGCCTTAGTTAGAGACAGTGTCAGGGCCTGAGTTAGGAGTAGTGTCCGAGGCTTTGTTAGGGACAGTGTCAGTGCCTGAGTTAAGAGTAGCGTCACAGCTTTAGTTAGGGCCAGTGTCAGGGCCTTAGTTAAGACCAGTGTCAGGGCCTATGATAGGAATCAGATCAGGGCCTGTGTTACGAGTAGTGTCAGGGCCTTAGTTAAGGACAGTGTCAGGGCCTGAGTCCTGACTTATTCCTAACTTTCCTCACTAAGGATTTTTGACACTACTGCTAATTCAGGTCCTGATAATATCCCTTACTAAGGCCCTGACCCTTTCCCTGGCTAAGGCCCTGAACTTCTCCTAAGTCAGGCCCTGATACTGTCCCTAACAATGGCCCTGACACTACACCTAACTTAGGCCCCGAAATGATACCTAACAAAGGCTCTGTTGCTAGTCCAAACTAAAGCCCTAAAATTGGTCTTAAATAAGGCCTTGACACTAATCCTAACTCAGGCCCTAACACTGTCCCTAGCTAAGGCCCTGACAGTACGCCTAACTCAGGCCCTCATACGATTCCTAACAATGGCTCTGATGCTAGTCCAAACTAAGGCCCTGAAATTGGTCCTAAATAAGGCCTTGACACGAATCGTAACTCAGGCCCTAGCACTGTCCCTAACTAGGTCTCTGACAGTACACCTAACTCAGACCCTGACACTGTCCCTAAGCAAGGCCCTGACATTACTCCTAACTCAGTCCCTTACACTGTACCTAACAAAGTCACTGATGCTAGGCCTAACTCAGGCCCTGAAACTGTCTGTAACTAAGGCCCTGCTGCCATCAGCATGTAAAGTCCTGACATTATCCTGAGCTAATATCCTGACCTATGTCTTTCCAAGGTCCTGAAACTGTCCCAAAGTAAGCCCTGACGTTGTCCGTAAGTGAAGACCTGAGGCTGTCCCTAACTCAGGCCCTGAAGCTTTCCTTAACTGAAGCCTTGAAGCTGTGACTAACTCAGGCACTGATCATGTATTTCACAAAGACCTTAATGCTGATCCAGCAAAGACGCTGATGCTGCTCCAAAGTCATGCCCTGACAGTGTGCCCAGCAAAGGTCCTGACGCTAGGCCTCACTCAGGCCCTGTCGCTCTCCCGAAGTCAGGCCCTGACACTGTCACTAACTAAGGCCCTGACTCTACTCCTAACTCAGTCCCGTACATTGTACCTAACAACGGCTCTGATGCTAGTCGTAACTCAGGGCCTGACACTGTCTCTAACTAAGGGCTGCTGCCATCAATATCTAAAGTCCTGACATTATCCGGAGCTAATATCCTGACCCATGTCTTACCAAGGTCCTGAAACTGTCCCAAAGTAAGCCCTGACGCTGTCCCTAAGTGAGGCCCTGCAGCTTTCCCTAACTAACTCAGGCCTTGATGATGTGACTAACTCAGACCCTGGTCATGTCTTTAACTAAGACCCTAAGGCTGATCCAAAAGAGGCCCTGATGCTGCTCCTAAGTCATGCCCTGACAATGTCCCCAGCTAAGGGTCTGATGCTAGGCCTCACTCAGACCCTATCACTCTCCCTAAGTCAGGCCCTGATACTGTCCCTACCTGAAGCCCTAACACTGGTTCTGAATAAGGCCCTGATATTCTCAGTAACAAAGGTCTTCACACTATCCTTAGGTCATTTCCTGACACGATTCCTAGCCTTCACCCTAACCCTGTTCCGAGTTAATATCCTACCTCTTATGCCAACTAAAGATGTTATGCTGTGCCTACCTCAGGCATTGAATTTAGTCCCAAGACCGCTAGACTGTCCCTCACTGGGCTCCATGCCCTTATCGTCACAATGTTCCGTGACCACTGTCATCACAATGCTCCACGCCCTTATCATCACAATGCCCCATGAACCCTGTCATCACAATGTCCCATGACCACTTACATCACAATGCTCCACGCCCTTATCATCACAATGCCCCATGACCCCTGTCATCACAATGCCCCATGACCCCTTTTCATCACAATGCTCCATGACCATTTTCATCACAAGGCTCCATGCCCTTATCATCACAGTGCTCCATGAACACTTTCATCACAATGCTCCATGGCCCTTCTCATCACAATGCCCCATGACCCCTTCCATCACAATGCTCCATGACCCCTTTCATCAAAATGCGCCATGAACATTGTCATTACAAGGATCCATGACCACGTTCATCACAATGCTCCATGACCCCTTTCCTTACAATGCTCCATGGCTCTTGTCATCACAAAGCTCCATGGCGCTTGTCATCACAAGGCTCCATGACCACTGTAATCACAATGATCCATGACCCCTTTGATAACAACTCTCCATTACCCATTTCCTCAAAATGATCCTTGGCGCTTGTCATCACAATGCTCCATGATCTAATCACAATGATCCTTGACCCCTTTCATCACAATGTTCCATGGCCGCTTTCATCACAATGCTCCATAACCCCTGTCATCACAATGCCCCTTGACCCATTTCCCCACAATGCTCCCTGAGCCATGTCATCACAATGCTACTTGTCTTTCTCATTACAATGCTCCATGTCCTCTGTAATCAGAGTCTTCCATGACCCCTTTCATCACAACTCTCCTTAACATTTTTCTCACAATGCTCCATGACATTGTCATCACAATGTTTCATGCTCCCTGTCACCACAATGCTCTAAGCCCACTCTCAACACAATGCTCCATGAGACTTGTCTCACAATGCTCCATGCCCTTTTCATCACAATGCTCCATGCCCCCTGTCATCACAATGCTCCATGCCCCCTTTCATTACAATATTCCATGCCCCCTGTCATCACAAGGCTCCATGCCCTTATCATCACAATGCTCCATGACACCTGTCTTCACAATGTTCCGTGCACTTATCATCACAATACTCCTTGACCCTTGTCTAAAATGCTACATGGCGGTGACATCACAATGTTCCATGCACCCTGTCATTACAAGGCTCCATGACACTTGTCATCACAATGTTCCATGGCCCCTATCATTCAAAATGCCATATGACCACTTTCATCACAATGCTCCAAGGCCCTTGTCATCACAATGCCCCATGAACCCTGTCATCACAATGCTCCAGGCCCCCTGTCATCACAATGATCCATGGCCCTTGTCATCACAATGCTCCCTGCTGCATGTCATCACAAAGATCCATGACCACTTTCAGCACAATGCTCCATGACCCCTTTCATCAAAATTCTCCATGAGCATTGTCATCACAATGCTCCATGAGCCCTGTCATTACAATGCTCCCTGACCCCTGTCATCACCATGATCCATGGCCCTTGGCATCACAGTGCTCCTTCGCTCTTGTCGTAACAATGCTCCATGATCCCTGTCATCACAATGATCCATGATTCCTTTCATCACAATTCTCCTTTTCCCCTTTCATCACAATGATCCCTGGAGCTTGTCAAAACAATGCTCCTTGATTCCCTGTAATCACAAAGATCCATGACCCCTTTCATGACAATGCTCCATTACCCCACTAATCACAATGATCCATGGTGATTGTCATCACAATGCTCCATGACCCTTGTCATCACAATGCTCCAGGTCGTTGTAATCACAAAGTTCCATGACCCCTTTCACCACAAAGCTCCAAGATCCCTGTCATCACAATGCCCCATGACTCCTATCATCACAATGCTCCATGGCGCTTGTCATCACAATGATCCAGAGCCTTAGTTCCTGAGTTGGGAGTAGTATCATTGCCTCAATTAGGGAAAATGTCAGTGACTGAGTTGGGAGTAGTGTGAGGGCCCTTGTTAGGGACACTGTCAGTGCCTGAGTTAGGTGTAGTGTCAGGGTTTTAGTTACGTACACTGTCAGTGCCTGAGTTGGGAATAGTGTCAGGGCCTTAGTTATGGACTGTGTCATTGCCTGAGTTAGGAGTAGTGTCAGGGCCTTAGTTAGGAGTAGCATCAGTGCCTTCGTTAGGTATTGTATCAGCGCCTCAGTTAGGAAGAGATTCAGGGCCTTATTTTGGGACAGTGTCAGTGCCTGAGTTAGGAGTTTTGTCGGCCTTTGTTAGGGACCTTTCCAGGGCCTGAGTTAGGAGTAATGTCAGGGCCTTCCTTAGGTATTGTATCAGTGCCTGAGTTAGGAATAGTGTCAAGGCCTTAGTTAGGGACATTGCCAGGGCATGATTTAGGAGTAGTGTTAGGGTGTGAGTTATGAACAGTGTCAGGGCCTTAGTTAGTGACAGTGTCAGTTCCTGAGTTAGGAGTAGAGTCAGGGCCTAAGTTAGGGACAGTGCCAGTGCTGAGTTCGTAGTAGTATCAGGGCCTTAGTTAGAGACAGTGTCAGGGCCTGAGTTAGGAGTAGTGTCCAAGGCTTTGTTAGGGACAGTGTCAGTGCCTGAGTTAAGAGTAGCGTCACAGCTTTAGTTAGGGCCAGTGTCAGGGCCTTAGTTAAGACCAGTGTCAGGGCCTATGATAGGAATCAGATCAGGGCCTGTGTTACGAGTAGTGTCAGGGCCTTAGTTAAGGACAGTGTCAGGGCCTGAGTCCTGACTTATTCCTAACTTTCCTCACTAAGGATTTTTGACACTACTGCTAATTCAGGTCCTGATAATATCCCTTACTAAGGCCCTGACACTTTCCCTGGCTAAGGCCCTGAACTTCTCCTAAGTCAGGCCCTGATACTGTCCCTAACAATGGTCCTGACACTACACCTAACTTAGGTCCCGAAATGATACCTAACAAAGGCTCTGTTGCTAGTCCAAACTAAAGCCCTAAAATTGGTCTTAAATAAGGCCTTGACACTAATCCTAACTCAGGCCCTAACACTGTCCCTAGCTAAGGCCCTGACAGTACGCCTAACTCAGGCCCTCATACGATTCCTAACAATGGCTCTGATGCTAGTCCAAACTAAGGCCCTGAAATTGGTCCTAAATAAGGCCTTGACACGAATCGTAACTCAGGCCCTAGCACTGTCCCTAACTAGGTCTCTGACACTACACCTAACTCAGACCCTGACACTGTCCCTAAGCAAGGCCCTGACACTACTCCTAACTCAGTCCCTTACACTGTACCTAACAAAGTCACTGATGCTAGGCCTAACTCAGGCCCTGAAACTGTCTGTAACTAAGGCCCTGCTGCCATCAGCATGTAAAGTCCTGACATTATCCTGAGCTAATATCCTGACCTATGTCTTTCCAAGGTCCTGAAACTGTCCCAAAGTAAGCCCTGACACTGTCCGTAAGTGAAGACCTGAGGCTGTCCCTAACTCAGGCCCTGAAGCTTTCCTTAACTGAAGCCTTGAAGCTGTGCTTAACTCAGGCCCTGATCATGTATTTCACAAAGACCTTAATGCTGATCCAGCAAAGACGCTGATGCTGCTCCAAAGTCATGCCCTGACAGTGTGCCCAGCAAAGGGCTTGACGCTAGGCCTCACTCAGGCCCTGTCGCTCTCCCGAAGTCAGGCCCTGACACTGTCACTAACTAAGGCCCTGACTCTACTCCTAACTCAGTCCCGTACATTGTACCTAACAACGGCTCTGATGCTAGTCGTAACTCAGGGCCTGACACTGTCTCTAACTAAGGGCTGCTGCCATCAATATCTAAAGTCCTGACATTATCCGGAGCTAATATCCTGACCCATGTCTTACCAAGGTCCTGAAACTGTCCCAAAGTAAGCCCTGACGCTGTCCCTAAGTGAGGGCCTGCAGCATTCCCTAACTAACTCAGGCCTTGATGATGTGACTAACTCAGACCCTGGTCATGTCTTTAACTAAGACCCTAAGGCTGATCCAAAAGAGGCCCTGATGCTGCTCCTAAGTCATGCCCTGACAGTGTCCCCAGCTAAGGATCTGATGCTAGGCCTCACTCAGACCCTATCACTCTCCCTAAGTCAGGCCCTGATACTGTCCCTACCTGAAGCCCTAACACTGGTTCTGAATAAGGCCCTGATATTCTCAGTAACAAAGGTCTTCACACTATCCTTAGGTCATTTCCTGACACGATTCCTAGCCTTCACCCTAACCCTGTCCCGAGTTAATATCCTACCTCTTATGCCAACTAAAGATGTTATGCTGTGCCTACCTCAGGCATTGAATTTAGTCCCAAGACCGCTAGACTGTCCCTCACTGGGCTCCATGCCCTTATCGTCACAATGTTCCATGACCACTGTCATCACAATGCTCCACGCCCTTATCATCACAATGCCCCATGAACCCTGTCATCACAATGTCCCATGACCACTTACATCACAATGCTCCACGCCCTTATCATCACAATGCCCCATGACCCCTGTCATCACAATGCCCCATGACCCCTTTTCATCACAATGCTCCATGACCATTTTCATCACAAGGCTCCATGCCCTTATCATCACAGTGCTCCATGAACACTTTCATCACAATGCTCCATGGCCCTTCTCATCACAATGCCCCATGACCCCTTCCATCACAATGCTCCATGACCCCTTTCATCAAAATGCGCCATGAACATTGTCATTACAAAGCTCCATGACCACGTTCATCACAATGCTCCATGACCCCTTTCCTTACAATGCTCCATGGCTCTTGTCATCACAAAGCTCCATGGCGCTTGTCATCACGAGGCTCCATGACCACTGTAATCACAATGATCCATGACCCCTTTGATAACAACTCTCCATTACCCATTTCCTCAAAATGATCCTTGGCGCTTGTCATCACAATGCTCCATGATCCCTGTAATCACAATGATCCTTGACCCCTTTCATCACAATGTTCCATGGCCGCTTTCATCACAATGCTCCATAACCCCTGTCATCACAATGCCCCTTGACCCATTTCCCCACAATGCTCCCTGAGCCATGTCATCACAATGCTACTTGTCTTTCTCATTACAATGCTCCATGTCCTCTGTAATCAGAGTCTTCCATGACCCCTTTCATCACAACTCTCCTTAACATTTTTCTCACAATGCTCCATGACATTGTCATCACAATGTTTCATGCCCCCTGTCACCACAATGCTCTAAGCCCACTCTCAACACAATGCTCCATGAGACTTGTCTCACAATGCTCCATGCCCTTTTCATCACAATGCTCCATGCCCCCTGTCATCACAATGCTCCATGCCCCCTTTCATTACAATATTCCATGCCCCCTGTCATCACAAGGCTCCATGCCCTTATCATCACAATGCTCCATGACACCTGTCTTCACAATGTTCCGTGCACTTATGATCACAATACTCCTTGACCCTTGTCTAAAATGCTACATGGCGGTGACATCACAATGTTCCATGCACCCTGTCATTACAAGGCTCCATGACACTTGTCATCACAATGTTCCATGGCCCCTATCATTCAAAATGCCATATGACCACTTTCATCACAATGCTCCAAGGCCCTTGTCATCACAATGCCCCATGAACCCTGTCATCACAATGCTCCAGGCCCCCTGTCATCACAATGATCCATGGCCCTTGTCATCACAATGCTCCCTGGTGCATGTCATCACAAAGATCCATGACCACTGTCAGCACAATGCTCCATGACCACTTACATCACAATGCTCCACGCCCTTATCATCACAATGCCCCATGACCCCTGTCATCACAATGCCCCATGACCCCTTTTCATCACAATGCTCCATGACCATTTTCATCACAAGGCTCCATGCCCTTATCATCACAGTGCTCCATGAACACTTTCATCACAATGCTCCATGGCCCTTCTCATCACAATGCCCCATGACCCCTTCCATCACAATGCTCCATGACCCCTTTCATCAAAATGCGCCATGAACATTGTCATTACAAAGCTCCATGACCACGTTCATCACAATGCTCCATGACCCCTTTCCTTACAATGCTCCATGGCTCTTGTCATCACAAAGCTCCATGGCGCTTGTCATCACGAGGCTCCATGACCACTGTAATCACAATGATCCATGACCCCTTTGATAACAACTCTCCATTACCCATTTCCTCAAAATGATCCTTGGCGCTTGTCATCACAATGCTCCATGATCCCTGTAATCACAATGATCCTTGACCCCTTTCATCACAATGTTCCATGGCCGCTTTCATCACAATGCTCCATAACCCCTGTCACCACAATGCTCTAAGCCCACTCTCAACACAATGCTCCATGAGACTTGTCTCACAATGCTCCATGCCCTTTTCATCACAATGCTCCATGCCCCCTGTCATCACAATGCTCCATGCCCCCTTTCATTACAATATTCCATGCCCCCTGTCATCACAAGGCTCCATGCCCTTATCATCACAATGCTCCATGACACCTGTCTTCACAATGTTCCGTGCACTTATCATCACAATACTCCTTGACCCTTGTCTAAAATGCTACATGGCGGTGACATCACAATGTTCCATGCACCCTGTCATTACAAGGCTCCATGACACTTGTCATCACAATGTTCCATGGCCCCTATCATTCAAAATGCCATATGACCACTTTCATCACAATGCTCCAAGGCCCTTGTCATCACAATGCCCCATGAACCCTGTCATCACAATGCTCCAGGCCCCCTGTCATCACAATGATCCATGGCCCTTGTCATCACAATGCTCCCTGGTGCATGTCATCACAAAGATCCATGACCACTGTCAGCACAATGCTCCATGACCACTTACATCACAATGCTCCACGCCCTTATCATCACAATGCCCCATGACCCCTGTCATCACAATGCCCCATGACCCCTTTTCATCACAATGCTCCATGACCATTTTCATCACAAGGCTCCATGCCCTTATCATCACAGTGCTCCATGAACACTTTCATCACAATGCTCCATGGCCCTTCTCATCACAATGCCCCATGACCCCTTCCATCACAATGCTCCATGACCCCTTTCATCAAAATGCGCCATGAACATTGTCATTACAAAGCTCCATGACCACGTTCATCACAATGCTCCATGACCCCTTTCCTTACAATGCTCCATGGCTCTTGTCATCACAAAGCTCCATGGCGCTTGTCATCACGAGGCTCCATGACCACTGTAATCACAATGATCCATGACCCCTTTGATAACAACTCTCCATTACCCATTTCCTCAAAATGATCCTTGGCGCTTGTCATCACAATGCTCCATGATCCCTGTAATCACAATGATCCTTGACCCCTTTCATCACAATGTTCCATGGCCGCTTTCATCACAATGCTCCATAACCCCTGTCATCACAATGCCCCTTGACCCATTTCCCCACAATGCTCCCTGAGCCATGTCATCACAATGCTACTTGTCTTTCTCATTACAATGCTCCATGTCCTCTGTAATCAGAGTCTTCCATGACCCCTTTCATCACAACTCTCCTTAACATTTTTCTCACAATGCTCCATGACATTGTCATCACAATGTTTCATGCCCCCTGTCACCACAATGCTCTAAGCCCACTCTCAACACAATGCTCCATGAGACTTGTCTCACAATGCTCCATGCCCTTTTCATCACAATGCTCCATGCCCCCTGTCATCACAATGCTCCATGCCCCCTTTCATTACAATATTCCATGCCCCCTGTCATCACAAGGCTCCATGCCCTTATCATCACAATGCTCCATGACACCTGTCTTCACAATGTTCCGTGCACTTATCATCACAATACTCCTTGACCCTTGTCTAAAATGCTACATGGCGGTGACATCACAATGTTCCATGCACCCTGTCATTACAAGGCTCCATGACACTTGTCATCACAATGTTCCATGGCCCCTATCATTCAAAATGCCATATGACCACTTTCATCACAATGCTCCAAGGCCCTTGTCATCACAATGCCCCATGAACCCTGTCATCACAATGCTCCAGGCCCCCTGTCATCACAATGATCCATGGCCCTTGTCATCACAATGCTCCCTGGTGCATGTCATCACAAAGATCCATGACCACTGTCAGCACAATGCTCCATGACCCCTTTCATCAAAATTCTCCATGACCATTGTCATCACAATGCTCCATGAGCCCTGTCATTACAATGCTCCCTGACCCCTGTCATCACCATGATCCATGGCCCTTGGCATCACAGTGCTCCTTCGCTCTTGTCGTAACAATGCTCCATGATCCCTGTCATCACAATGATCCATGATTCCTTTCATCACAATTCTCCTTTTCCCCTTTCATCACAATGATCCCTGGAGCTTGTCAAAACAATGCTCCTTGATTCCCTGTAATCACAAAGATCCATGACCCCTTTCATGACAATGCTCCATTACCCCACTAATCACATTGATCCATGGTGATTGTCATCACAATGCTCCATGACCCTTGTCATCACAATGCTCCAGGTCGTTGTAATCACAAAGTTCCATGACCCCTTTCACCACAAAGCTCCAAGATCCCTGTCATCACAATGCCCCATGACTCCTATCATCACAATGCTCCATGGCGCTTGTCATCACAATGATCCAGAGCCTTAGTTCCTGAGTTGGGAGTAGTATCATTGCCTCAATTAGGGAAAATGTCAGTGACTGAGTTGGGAGTAGTGTGAGGGCCCTTGTTAGGGACACTGTCAGTGCCTGAGTTAGGTGTAGTGTCAGGGTTTTAGTTACGTACACTGTCAGTGCCTGAGTTGGGAATAGTGTCAGGGCCTTAGTTATGGACTGTGTCATTGCCTGAGTTAGGAGTAGTGTCAGGGCCTTAGTTAGGAGTAGCATCAGTGCCTTCGTTAGGTATTGTATCAGCGCCTCAGTTAGGAAGAGATTCAGGGCCTTATTTTGGGACAGTGTCAGTGCCTGAGTTAGGAGTTTTGTCGGCCTTCGTTAAGGACCTTTCCAGGGCCTGAGTTAGGAGTAATGTCAGGGCCTTCCTTAGGTATTGTATCAGTGCCTGAGTTAGGAATAGTGTCAAGGCCTTAGTTAGGGACATTGCCAGGGCATGATTTAGGAGTAGTGTTAGGGTGTGAGTTATGAACAGTGTCAGGGCCTTAGTTAGTGACAGTGTCAGTTCCTGAGTTAGGAGTAGAGTCAGGGCCTAAGTTAGGGACAGTGCCAGTGCTGAGTTCGTAGTAGTATCAGGGCCTTAGTTAGAGACAGTGTCAGGGCCTGAGTTAGGAGTAGTGTCCGAGGCTTTGTTAGGGACAGTGTCAGTGCCTGAGTTAAGAGTAGCGTCACAGCTTTAGTTAGGGCCAGTGTCAGGGCCTTAGTTAAGACCAGTGTCAGGGCCTATGATAGGAATCAGATCAGGGCCTGTGTTACGAGTAGTGTCAGGGCCTTAGTTAAGGACAGTGTCAGGGCCTGAGTCCTGACTTATTCCTAACTTTCCTCACTAAGGATTTTTGACACTACTGCTAATTCAGGTCCTGATAATATCCCTTACTAAGGCCCTGACCCTTTCCCTGGCTAAGGCCCTGAACTTCTCCTAAGTCAGGCCCTGATACTGTCCCTAACAATGGCCCTGACACTACACCTAACTTAGGCCCCGAAATGATACCTAACAAAGGCTCTGTTGCTAGTCCAAACTAAAGCCCTAAAATTGGTCTTAAATAAGGCCTTGACACTAATCCTAACTCAGGCCCTAACACTGTCCCTAGCTAAGGCCCTGACAGTACGCCTAACTCAGGCCCTCATACGATTCCTAACAATGGCTCTGATGCTAGTCCAAACTAAGGCCCTGAAATTGGTCCTAAATAAGGCCTTGACACGAATCGTAACTCAGGCCCTAGCACTGTCCCTAACTAGGTCTCTGACAGTACACCTAACTCAGACCCTGACACTGTCCCTAAGCAAGGCCCTGACACTACTCCTAACTCAGTCCCTTACACTGTACCTAACAAAGTCACTGATGCTAGGCCTAACTCAGGCCCTGAAACTGTCTGTAACTAAGGCCCTGCTGCCATCAGCATGTAAAGTCCTGACATTATCCTGAGCTAATATCCTGACCTATGTCTTTCCAAGGTCCTGAAACTGTCCCAAAGTAAGCCCTGACGCTGTCCGTAAGTGAAGACCTGAGGCTGTCCCTAACTCAGGCCCTGAAGCTTTCCTTAACTGAAGCCTTGAAGCTGTGCCTAACTCAGGCCCTGATCATGTATTTCACAAAGACCTTAATGCTGATCCAGCAAAGACGCTGATGCTGCTCCAAAGTCATGCCCTGACAGTGTGCCCAGCAAAGGGCCTGACGCTAGGCCTCACTCAGGCCCTGTCGCTCTCCCGAAGTCAGGCCCTGACACTGTCACTAACTAAGGCCCTGACTCTACTCCTAACTCAGTCCCGTACATTGTACCTAACAACGGCTCTGATGCTAGTCGTAACTCAGGGCCTGACACTGTCTCTAACTAAGGGCTGCTGCCATCAATATCTAAAGTCCTGACATTATCCGGAGCTAATATCCTGACCCATGTCTTACCAAGGTCCTGAAACTGTCCCAAAGTAAGCCCTGACGCTGTCCCTAAGTGAGGCCCTGCAGCTTTCCCTAACTAACTCAGGCCTTGATGATGTGACTAACTCAGACCCTGGTCATGTCTTTAACTAAGACCCTAAGGCTGATCCAAAAGAGGCCCTGATGCTGCTCCTAAGTCATGCCCTGACAGTGTCCCCAGCTAAGGGTCTGATGCTAGGCCTCACTCAGACCCTATCACTCTCCCTAAGTCAGGCCCTGATACTGTCCCTACCTGAAGCCCTAACACTGGTTCTGAATAAGGCCCTGATATTCTCAGTAACAAAGGTCTTCACACTATCCTTAGGTCATTTCCTGACACGATTCCTAGCCTTCACCCTAACCCTGTCCCGAGTTAATATCCTACCTCTTATGCTAACTAAAGATGTTATGCTGTGCCTACCTCAGGCATTGAATTTAGTCCCAAGACCGCTAGACTGTCCCTCACTGGGCTCCATGCCCTTATCGTCACAATGTTCCGTGACCACTGTCATCACAATGCTCCACGCCCTTATCATCACAATGCCCCATGAACCCTGTCATCACAATGCCCCATGACCCCTTTTCATCACAATGCTCCATGACCATTTTCATCACAAGGCTCCATGCCCTTATCATCACAGTGCTCCATGAACCCTTTCATCACAATGCTCCATGGCCCTTCTCATCACAATGCCCCATGACCCCTTCCATCACAATGCTCCATGACCCCTTTCATCAAAATGCGCCATGAACATTGTCATTACAAAGCTCCATGACCACGTTCATCACAATGCTCCGTGACCCCTTTCCTTACAATGCTCCATGGCTCTTGTCATCACAAAGCTCCATGGCGCTTGTCATCACAAGGCTCCATGACCACTGTAATCACAATGATCCATGACCCCTTTGATAACAACTCTCCATTACCCATTTCCTCAAAATGATCCTTGGCGCTTGTCATCACAATGCTCCATGATCCCTGTAATCACAATGATCCTTGACCCCTTTCATCACAATGTTCCATGGCCGCTTTCATCACAATGCTCCATAACCCCTGTCATCACAATGCCCCTTGACCCATTTCCCCACAATGCTCCCTGAGCCATGTCATCACAATGCTACTTGTCTTTCTCATTACAATGCTCCATGTCCTCTGTAATCAGAGTCTTCCATGACCCCTTTCATCACAACTCTCCTTAACATTTTTCTCACAATGCTCCATGACATTGTCATCACAATGTTTCATGCCCCCTGTCACCACAATGCTCTAAGCCCACTCTCAACACAATGCTCCATGAGACTTGTCTCACAATGCTCCATGCCCTTTTCATCACAATGCTCCATGCCCCCTGTCATCACAAGGCTCCATGCCCTTATCATCACAATGCTCCATGACACCTGTCTTCACAATGTTCCGTGCACTTATCATCACAATACTCCTTGACCCTTGTCTAAAATGCTACATGGCGGTGACATCACAATATTCCATGCACCCTGTCATTACAAGGCTCCATGACACTTGTCATCACAATGTTCCATGGCCCCTATCATTCAAAATGCCATATGACCACTTTCATTCACAATGCTCCAAGGCCCTTGTCATCACAATGCCCCATGAACCCTGTCATCACAATGCTCCAGGCCCCTGTCATCACAATGATCCATGGCCCTTGTCATCACAATGCTCCCTGGTGCATGTCATCACAAAGATCCATGACCACTTTCAGCACAATGCTCCATGACCCCTTTCATCAAACTTCTCCATGACCATTGTCATCACAATGCTCCATGAGCCCTGTCATTACAATGCTCCCTGACCCCTGTCATCACCATGATCCATGGCCCTTGGCATCACAGTGCTCCTTCGCTCTTGTCGTAACAATGCTCCATGATCCCTGTCATCACAATGATCCATGATTCCTTTCATCACAATTCTCCTTTTCCCCTTTCATCACAATGATCCCTGGAGCTTGTCAAAACAATGCTCCTTGATTCCCTGTAATCACAATGATCCATGACCCCTTTCATGACAATGCTCCATTACCCCACTAATCACAATGATCCATGGTGATTGTCATCACAATGCTCCATGAGCCTTGTCATCTCAATGCTCCAGGTCGTTGTAATCACAAAGTTCCATGACCCCTTTCACCACAAAGCTCCAAGATCCCTGTCATCACAATGCCCCATGACTCCTATCATCACAATGCTCCATGGCGCTTGTCATCACAATGATCCAGAGCCTTAGTTCCTGAGTTGGGAGTAGTATCATTGCCTCAATTAGGGAAAATGTCAGTGACTGAGTTGGGAGTAGTGTGAGGGCCCTTGTTAGAGACACTGTCAGTGCCTGAGTTAGGTGTAGTGTCAGGGTTTTAGTTACGTACACTGTCAGTGCCTGAGTTGGGAATAGTGTCAGGGCCTTAGTTATGGACTGTGTCATTGCCTGAGTTAGGAGTAGTGTCAGGGCCTTAGTTAGGAGTAGCATCAGTGCCTTCGTTAGGTATTGTATCAGCGCCTCAGTTAGGAAGAGATTCAGGGCCTTATTTTGGGACAGTGTCAGTGCCTGAGTTAGGAGTTTTGTCGGCCTTCGTTAGGGATCTTTCCAGGGCCTGAGTTAGGAGTAATGTCAGGGCCTTCCTTAGGTATTGTATCAGTGCCTGAGTTAGGAATAGTGTCAAGGCCTTAGTTAGGGACATTGCCAGGGCATGATTTAGGAGTAGTGTTAGGGTGTGAGTTATGAACAGTGTCAGGGCCTTAGTTAGTGACAGTGTCAGTTCCTGAGTTAGGAGTAGAGTCAGGGCCTAAGTTAGGGACAGTGCCAGTGCTGAGTTCGTAGTAGTATCAGGGCCTTAGTTAGAGACAGTGTCAGGGCCTGAGTTAGGAGTAGTGTCCGAGGCTTTGTTAGGGACAGTGTCAGTGCCTGAGTTAAGAGTAGCGTCACAGCTTTAGTTAGGGCCAGTGTCAGGGCCTTAGTTAAGACCAGTGTCAGGGCCTATGATAGGAATCAGATCAGGGCCTGTGTTACGAGTAGTGTCAGGGCCTTAGTTAAGGACACTGTCAGGGCCTGAGTCCTGACTTATTCCTAACTTTCCTCACTAAGGATTTTTGACACTACTGCTAATTCAGGTCCTGATAATATCCCTTACTAAGGCCCTGACCCTTTCCCTGGCTAAGGCCCTGAACTTCTCCTAAGTCAGGCCCTGATACTGTCCCTAACAATGGCCCTGACACTACACCTAACTTAGGCCCCGAAATGATACCTAACAAAGGCTCTGTTGCTAGTCCAAACTAAAGGCCTAAAATTGGTCTTAAATAAGGCCTTGACACTAATCCTAACTCAGGCCCTAACACGGTCCCTAGCTAAGGCCCTGACAGTACGCCTAACTCAGGCCCTCATACGATTCCTAACAATGGCTCTGATGCTAGTCCAAACTAAGGCCCTGAAATTGGTCCTAAATAAGGCCTTGACACGAATCGTAACTCAGGCCCTAGCACTGTCCCTAACTAGGTCTCTGACAGTACACCTAACTCAGACCCTGACACTGTCCCTAAGCAAGGCCCTGACACTACTCCTAACTCAGTCCCTTACACTGTACCTAACAAAGTCACTGATGCTAGGCCTAACTCAGGCCCTGAAACTGTCTGTAACTAAGGCCCTGCTGCCATCAGCATGTAAAGTCCTGACATTATCCTGAGCTAATATCCTGACCTATGTCTTTCCAAGGTCCTGAAACTGTCCCAAAGTAAGCCCTGACGCTGTCCGTAAGTGAAGACCTGAGGCTGTCCCTAACTCAGGCCCTGAAGCTTTCCTTAACTGAAGCCTTGAAGCTGTGCCTAACTCAGGCCCTGATCATGTATTTCACAAAGACCTTAATGCTGATCCAGCAAAGACGCTGATGCTGCTCCAAAGTCATGCCCTGACAGTGTGCCCAGCAAAGGGCCTGACGCTAGGCCTCACTCAGGCCCTGTCGCTCTCCCGAAGTCAGGCCCTGACACTGTCACTAACTAAGGCCCTGACTCTACTCCTAACTCAGTCCCGTACATTGTACCTAACAACGGCTCTGATGCTAGTCGTAACTCAGGGCCTGACACTGTCTCTAACTAAGGGCTGCTGCCATCAATATCTAAAGTCCTGACATTATCCGGAGCTAATATCCTGACCCATGTCTTACCAAGGTCCTGAAACTGTCCCAAAGTAAGCCCTGACGCTGTCCCTAAGTGAGGCCCTGCAGCTTTCCCTAACTAACTCAGGCCTTGATGATGTGACTAACTCAGACCCTGGTCATGTCTTTAACTAAGACCCTAAGGCTGATCCAAAAGAGGCCCTGATGCTGCTCCTAAGTCATGCCCTGACAATGTCCCCAGCTAAGGGTCTGATGCTAGGCCTCACTCAGACCCTATCACTCTCCCTAAGTCAGGCCCTGATACTGTCCCTACCTGAAGCCCTAACACTGGTTCTGAATAAGGCCCTGATATTCTCAGTAACAAAGGTCTTCACACTATCCTTAGGTCATTTCCTGACACGATTCCTAGCCTTCACCCTAACCCTGTCCCGAGTTAATATCCTACCTCTTATGCTAACTAAAGATGTTATGCTGTGCCTACCTCAGGCATTGAATTTAGTCCCAAGACCGCTAGACTGTCCCTCACTGGGCTCCATGCCCTTATCGTCACAATGTTCCGTGACCACTGTCATCACAATGCTCCACGCCCTTATCATCACAATGCCCCATGAACCCTGTCATCACAATGCCCCATGACCACTTACATCACAATGCTCCACGCCCTTATCATCACAATGCCCCATGACCCCTGTCATCACAATGCCCCATGACCCCTTTTCATCACAATGCTCCATGACCATTTTCATCACAAGGCTCCATGCCCTTATCATCACAGTGCTCCATGAACCCTTTCATCACAATGCTCCATGGCCCTTCTCATCACAATGCCCCATGACCCCTTCCATCACACTGCTCCATGACCCCTTTCATCAAAATGCACCATGAACATTGTCATTACAAAGCTCCATGACCACGTTCATCACAATGCTCCGTGACCCCTTTCCTTACAATGCTCCATGGCTCTTGTCATCACAAAGCTCCATGGCGCTTGTCATCACAAGGCTCCATGACCACTGTAATCACAATGATCCATGACCCCTTTGATAACAACTCTCCATTACCCATTTCCTCAAAATGATCCTTGGCGCTTGTCATCACAATGCTCCATGATCCCTGTAATCACAATGATCCTTGACCCCTTTCATCACAATGTTCCATGGCCGCTTTCATCACAATGCTCCATAACCCCTGTCATCACAATGCCCCTTGACCCATTTCCCCACAATGCTCCCTGAGCCATGTCATCAAAATGCTACTTGTCTTTCTCATTACAATGCTCCATGTCCTCTGTAATCAGAGTCTTCCATGACCCCTTTCATCACAACTCTCCTTAACATTTTTCTCACAATGCTCCATGACATTGTCATCACAATGTTTCATGCCCCCTGTCACCACAATGCTCTAAGCCCACTCTCAACACAATGCTCCATGAGACTTGTCTCACAATGCTCCATGCCCTTTTCATCACAATGCTCCATGCCCCCTGTCATCACAAGGCTCCATGCCCTTATCATCACAATGCTCCATGACACCTGTCTTCACAATGTTCCGTGCACTTATCATCACAATACTCCTTGACCCTTGTCTAAAATGCTACATCGCGGTGACATCACAATATTCCATGCACCCTGTCATTACAAGGCTCCATGACACTTGTCATCACAATGTTCCATGGCCCCTATCATTCAAAATGCCATATGACCACTTTCATTCACAATGCTCCAAGGCCCTTGTCATCACAATGCCCCATGAACCCTGTCATCACAATGCTCCAGGCACCCTGTCATCACAATGATCCATGGCCCTTGTCATCACAATGCTCCCTGGTGCATGTCATCACAAAGATCCATGACCACTTTCAGCACAATGCTCCATGACCCCTTTCATCAAAATTCTCCATGACCATTGTCATCACAATGCTCCATGAGCCCTGTCATTACAATGCTCCCTGACCCCTGTCATCACCATGATCCATGGCCCTTGGCATCAGAGTGCTCCTTCGCTCTTGTCGTAACAATGCTCCATGATCCCTGTCATCACAATGATCCATGATTCCTTTCATCACAATTCTCCTTTTCCCCTTTCATCACAATGATCCCTGGAGCTTGTCAAAACAATGCTCTTTGATTCCCTGTAATCACAATGATCCATGACCCCTTTCATGACAATGCTCCATTACCCCACTAATCACAATGATCCATGGTGATTGTCATCACAATGCTCCATGAGCCTTGTCATCACAATGCTCCAGGTCGTTGTAATCACAAAGTTCCATGACCCCTTTCACCACAAAGCTCCAAGATCCCTGTCATCACAATGCCCCATGACTCCTATCATCACAATGCTCCATGGCGCTTGTCATCACAATGATCCAGAGCCTTAGTTCCTGAGTTGGGAGTAGTATCATTGCCTCAATTAGGGAAAATGTCAGTGACTGAGTTGGGAGTAGTGTGAGGGCCCTTGTTAGGGACACTGTCAGTGCCTGAGTTAGGTGTAGTGTCAGGGTTTTAGTTACGTACACTGTCAGTGCCTGAGTTGGGAATAGTGTCAGGGCCTTAGTTATGGACTGTGTCATTGCCTGAGTTAGGAGTAGTGTCAGGGCCTTAGTTAGGAGTAGCATCAGTGCCTTCGTTAGGTATTGTATCAGCGCCTCAGTTAGGAAGAGATTCAGGGCCTTATTTTGGGACAGTGTCAGTGCCTGAGTTAGGAGTTTTGTCGGCCTTCGTTAGGGACCTTTCCAGGGCCTGAGTTAGGAGTAATGTCAGGGCCTTCCTTAGGTATTGTATCAGTGCCTGAGTTAGGAATAGTGTCAAGGCCTTAGTTAGGGACATTGCCAGGGCATGATTTAGGAGTAGTGTTAGGGTGTGAGTTATGAACAGTGTCAGGGCCTTAGTTAGTGACAGTGTCAGTTCCTGAGTTAGGAGTAGAGTCAGGGCCTAAGTTAGGGACAGTGCCAGTGCTGAGTTCGTAGTAGTATCAGGGCCTTAGTTAGAGACAGTGTCAGGGCCTGAGTTAGGAGTAGTGTCCGAGGCTTTGTTAGGGACAGTGTCAGTGCCTGAGTTAAGAGTAGCGTCACAGCTTTAGTTAGGGCCAGTGTCAGGGCCTTAGTTAAGACCAGTGTCAGGGCCTATGATAGGAATCAGATCAGGGCCTGTGTTACGAGTAGTGTCAGGGCCTTAGTTAAGGACAGTGTCAGGGCCTGAGTCCTGACTTATTCCTAACTTTCCTCACTAAGGATTTTTGACACTACTGCTAATTCAGGTCCTGATAATATCCCTTACTAAGGCCCTGACCCTTTCCCTGGCTAAGGCCCTGAACTTCTCCTAAGTCAGGCCCTGATACTGTCCCTAACAATGGCCCTGACACTACACCTAACTTAGGCCCCGAAATGATACCTAACAAAGGCTCTGTTGCTAGTCCAAACTAAAGCCCTAAAATTGGTCTTAAATAAGGCCTTGACACTAATCCTAACTCAGGCCCTAACACTGTCCCTAGCTAAGGCCCTGACAGTACGCCTAACTCAGGCTCTCATACGATTCCTAACAATGGCTGTGATGCTAGTCCAAACTAAGGCCCTGAAATTGGTCCTAAATAAGGCCTTGACACGAATCGTAACTCAGGCCCTAGCACTGTCCCTAACTAGGTCTCTGACAGTACACCTAACTCAGACCCTGACACTGTCCCTAAGCAAGGCCCTGACACTACTCCTAACTCAGTCCCTTACACTGTACCTAACAAAGTCACTGATGCTAGGCCTAACTCAGGCCCTGAAACTGTCTGTAACTAAGGCCCTGCTGCCATCAGCATGTAAAGTCCTGACATTATCCTGAGCTAATATCCTGACCTATGTCTTTCCAAGGTCCTGAAACTGTCCCAAAGTAAGCCCTGACGCTGTCCGTAAGTGAAGACCTGAGGCTGTCCCTAACTCAGGCCCTGAAGCTTTCCTTAACTGAAGCCTTGAAGCTGTGCCTAACTCAGGCCCTGATCATGTATTTCACAAAGACCTTAATGCTGATCCAGCAAAGACGCTGATGCTGCTCCAAAGTCATGCCCTGACAGTGTGCCCAGCAAAGGGCCTGACGCTAGGCCTCACTCAGGCCCTGTCGCTCTCCCGAAGTCAGGCCCTGACACTGTCACTAACTAAGGCCCTGACTCTACTCCTAACTCAGTCCCGTACATTGTACCTAACAACGGCTCTGATGCTAGTCGTAACTCAGGGCCTGACACTGTCTCTAACTAAGGGCTGCTGCCATCAATATCTAAAGTCCTGACATTATCCGGAGCTAATATCCTGACCCATGTCTTACCAAGGTCCTGAAACTGTCCCAAAGTAAGTCCTGACGCTGTCCCTAAGTGAGGCCCTGCAGCCTTCCCTAACTAACTCAGGCCTTGATGATGTGACTAACTCAGACCCTGGTCATGTCTTTAACTAAGACCCTAAGGCTGATCCAAAAGAGGCCCTGATGCTGCTCCTAAGTCATGCCCTGACAGTGTCCCCAGCTAAGGGTCTGATGCTAGGCCTCACTCAGACCCTATCACTCTCCCTAAGTCAGGCCCTGATACTGTCCCTACCTGAAGCCCTAACACTGGTTCTGAATAAGGCCCTGATATTCTCAGTAACAAAGGTCTTCACACTATCCTTAGGTCATTTCCTGACACGATTCCTAGCCTTCACCCTAACCCTGTCCCGAGTTAATATCCTACCTCTTATGCTAACTAAAGATGTTATGCTGTGCCTACCTCAGGCATTGAATTTAGTCCCAAGACCGCTAGACTGTCCCTCACTGGGCTCCATGCCCTTATCGTCACAATGTTCCGTGACCACTGTCATCACAATGCTCCACGCCCTTATCATCACAATGCCCCATGAACCCTGTCATCACAATGCCCCATGACCACTTACATCACAATGCTCCACGCCCTTATCATCACAATGCCCCATGACCCCTGTCATCACAATGCCCCATGACCCCTTTTCATCACAATGCTCCATGACCATTTTCATCACAAGGCTCCATGCCCTTATCATCACAGTGCTCCATGAACCCTTTCATCACAATGCTCCATGGCCCTTCTCATCACAATGCCCCATGACCCCTTCCATCACAATGCTCCATGACCCCTTTCATCAAAATGCGCCATGAACATTGTCATTACAAAGCTCCATGACCACGTTCATCACAATGCTCCGTGACCCCTTTCCTTACAATGCTCCATGGCTCTTGTCATCACAAAGCTCCATGGCGCTTGTCATCACAAGGCTCCATGACCACTGTAATCACAATGATCCATGACCCCTTTGATAACAACTCTCCATTACCCATTTCCTCAAAATGATCCTTGGCGCTTGTCATCACAATGCTCCATGATCCCTGTAATCACAATGATCCTTGACCCCTTTCATCACAATGTTCCATGGCCGCTTTCATCACAATGCTCCATAACCCCTGTCATCACAATGCCCCTTGACCCATTTCCCCACAATGCTCCCTGAGCCATGTCATCACAATGCTACTTGTCTTTCTCATTACAATGCTCCATGTCCTCTGTAATCAGAGTCTTCCATGACCCCTTTCATCACAACTCTCCTTAACATTTTTCTCACAATGCTCCATGACATTGTCATCACAATGTTTCATGCCCCCTGTCACCACAATGCTCTAAGCCCACTCTCAACACAATGCTCCATGAGACTTGTCTCACAATGCTCCATGCCCTTTTCATCACAATGCTCCATGCCCCCTGTCATCTCAAGGCTCCATGCCCTTATCATCACAATGCTCCATGACACCTGTCTTCACAATGTTCCGTGCACTTATCATCACAATACTCCTTGACCCTTGTCTAAAATGCTACATGGCGGTGACATCACAATATTCCATGCACCCTGTCATTACAAGGCTCCATGACACTTGTCATCACAATGTTCCATGGCCCCTATCATTCAAAATGCCATATGACCACTTTCATTCACAATGCTCCAAGGCCCTTGTCATCACAATGCCCCATGAACCCTGTCATCACAATGCTCCAGGCCCCTGTCATCACAATGATCCATGGCCCTTGTCATCACAATGCTCCCTGGTGCATGTCATCACAAAGATCCATGACCACTTTCAGCACAATGCTCCATGACCCCTTTCATCAAAATTCTCCATGACCATTGTCATCACAATGCTCCATGAGCCCTGTCATTACAATGCTCCCTGACCCCTGTCATCACCATGATCCATGGCCCTTGGCATCAGAGTGCTCCTTCGCTCTTGTCGTAACAATGCTCCATGATCCCTGTCATCACAATGATCCATGATTCCTTTCATCACAATTCTCCTTTTCCCCTTTCATCACAATGATCCCTGGAGCTTGTCAAAACAATGCTCCTTGATTCCCTGTAATCACAATGATCCATGACCCCTTTCATGACAATGCTCCATTACCCCACTAATCACAATGATCCATGGTGATTGTCATCACAATGCTCCATGAGCCTTGTCATCACAATGCTCCAGGTCGTTGTAATCACAAAGTTCCATGACCCCTTTCACCACAAAGCTCCAAGATCCCTGTCATCACAATGCCCCATGACTCCTATCATCACAATGCTCCATGGCGCTTGTAATCACAATGATCCAGAGCCTTAGTTCCTGAGTTGGGAGTAGTATCATTGCCTCAATTAGGGAAAATGTCAGTGACTGAGTTGGGAGTAGTGTGAGGGCCCTTGTTAGGGACACTGTCAGTGCCTGAGTTAGGTGTAGTGTCAGGGTTTTAGTTACGTACACTGTCAGTGCCTGAGTTGGGAATAGTGTCAGGGCCTTAGTTATGGACTGTGTCATTGCCTGAGTTAGGAGTAGTGTCAGGGCCTTAGTTAGGAGTAGCATCAGTGCCTTCGTTAGGTATTGTATCAGCGCCTCAGTTAGGAAGAGATTCAGGGCCTTATTTTGGGACAGTGTCAGTGCCTGAGTTAGGAGTTTTGTCGGCCTTCGTTAGGGACCATTCCAGGGCCTGAGTTAGGAGTAATGTCAGGGCCTTCCTTAGGTATTGTATCAGTGCCTGAGTTAGGAATAGTGTCAAGGCCTTAGTTAGGGACATTGCCAGGGCATGATTTAGGAGTAGTGTTAGGGTGTGAGTTATGAACAGTGTCAGGGCCTTAGTTAGTGACAGTGTCAGTTCCTGAGTTAGGAGTAGAGTCAGGGCCTAAGTTAGGGACAGTGCCAGTGCTGAGTTCGTAGTAGTATCAGGGCCTTAGTTAGAGACAGTGTCAGGGCCTGAGTTAGGAGTAGTGTCCGAGGCTTTGTTAGGGACAGTGTCAGTGCCTGAGTTAAGAGTAGCGTCACAGCTTTAGTTAGGGCCAGTGTCAGGGCCTTAGTTAAGACCAGTGTCAGGGCCTATGATAGGAATCAGATCAGGGCCTGTGTTACGAGTAGTGTCAGGGCCTTAGTTAAGGACAGTGTCAGGGCCTGAGTCCTGACTTATTCCTAACTTTCCTCACTAAGGATTTTTGACACTACTGCTAATTCAGGTCCTGATAATATCCCTTACTAAGGCCCTGACCCTTTCCCTGGCTAAGGCCCTGAACTTCTCCTAAGTCAGGCCCTGATACTGTCCCTAACAATGGCCCTGACACTACACCTAACTTAGGCCCCGAAATGATACCTAACAAAGGCTCTGTTGCTAGTCCAAACTAAAGCCCTAAAATTGGTCTTAAATAAGGCCTTGACACTAATCCTAACTCAGGCCCTAACACTGTCCCTAGCTAAGGCCCTGACAGTACGCCTAACTCAGGCTCTCATACGATTCCTAACAATGGCTCTGATGCTAGTCCAAACTAAGGCCCTGAAATTGGTCCTAAATAAGGCCTTGACACGAATCGTAACTCAGGCCCTAGCACTGTCCCTAACTAGGTCTCTGACAGTACAACTAACTCAGACCCTGACACTGTCCCTAAGCAAGGCCCTGACACTACTCCTAACTCAGTCCCTTACACTGTACCTAACAAAGTCACTGATGCTAGGCCTAACTCAGGCCCTGAAACTGTCTGTAACTAAGGCCCTGCTGCCATCAGCATGTAAAGTCCTGACATTATCCTGAGCTAATATCCTGACCTATGTCTTTCCAAGGTCCTGAAACTGTCCCAAAGTAAGCCCTGACGCTGTCCATAAGTGAAGACCTGAGGCTGTCCCTAACTCAGGCCCTGAAGCTTTCCTTAACTGAAGCCTTGAAGCTGTGCCTAACTCAGGCCCTGATCATGTATTTCACAAAGACCTTAATGCTGATCCAGCAAAGACGCTGATGCTGCTCCAAAGTCATGCCCTGACAGTGTGCCCAGCAAAGGGCCTGACGCTAGGCCTCACTCAGGCCCTGTCGCTCTCCCGAAGTCAGGCCCTGACACTGTCACTAACTAAGGCCCTGACTCTACTCCTAACTCAGTCCCGTACATTGTACCTAACAACGGCTCTGATGCTAGTCGTAACTCAGGGCCTGACACTGTCTCTAACTAAGGGCTGCTGCCATCAATATCTAAAGTCCTGACATTATCCGGAGCTAATATCCTGACCCATGTCTTACCAAGGTCCTGAAACTGTCCCAAAGTAAGCCCTGACGCTGTCCCTAAGTGAGGCCCTGCAGCTTTCCCTAACTAACTCAGGCCTTGATGATGTGACTAACTCAGACCCTGGTCATGTCTTTAACTAAGACCCTAAGGCTGATCCAAAAGAGGCTCTGATGCTGCTCCTAAGTCATGCCCTGACAGTGTCCCCAGCTAAGGGTCTGATGCTAGGCCTCACTCAGACCCTATCACTCTCCCTAAGTCAGGCCCTGATACTGTCCCTACCTGAAGCCGTAACACTGGTTCTGAATAAGGCCCTGATATTCTCAGTAACAAAGGTCTTCACACTATCCTTAGGTCATTTCCTGACACGATTCCTAGCCTTCACCCTAACCCTGTCCCGAGTTAATATCCTACCTCTTATGCTAACTAAAGATGTTATGCTGTGCCTACCTCAGGCATTGAATTTAGTCCCAAGACCGCTAGACTGTCCCTCACTGGGCTCCATGCCCTTATCGTCACAATGTTCCGTGACCACTGTCATCACAATGCTCCACGCCCTTATCATCACAATGCCCCATGAACCCTGTCATCACAATGCCCCATGACCACTTACATCACAATGCTCCACGCCCTTATCATCACAATGCCCCATGACCCCTGTCATCACAATGCCCCATGACCCCTTTTCATCACAATGCTCCATGACCATTTTCATCACAAGGCTCCATGCCCTTATCATCACAGTGCTCCATGAACCCTTTCATCACAATGCTCCATGGCCCTTCTCATCACAATGCCCCATGACCCCTTCCATCACAATGCTCCATGACCCCTTTCATCAAAATGCGCCATGAACATTGTCATTACAAAGCTCCATGACCACTTTCATCACAATGCTCCATGACCCCTTTCCTTACAATGCTCCATGGCTCTTGTCATCACAAAGCTCCATGGCGCTTGTCATCACAAGGCTCCATGACCAGTGTAATCACAATGATCCATGACCCCTTTGATAACAACTCTCCATTACCCATTTCCTCAAAATGATCCTTGGCGCTTGTCATCACAATGCTCCATGATCCCTGTAATCACAATGATCCTTGACCCCTTTCATCACAATGTTCCATGGCCGCTTTCATCACAATGCTCCATAACCCCTGTCATCACAATGCCCCTTGACCCATTTCCCCACAATGCTCCCTGAGCCATGTCATCACAATGCTACTTGTCTTTCTCATTACAATGCTCCATGTCCTCTGTAATCAGAGTCTTCCATGACCCCTTTCATCACAACTCTCCTTAACATTTTTCTCACAATGCTCCATGACATTGTCATCACAAAGTTTCATGCCCCCTGTCACCACAATGCTCTAAGCCCACTCTCAACACAATGCTCCATGAGACTTGTCTCACAATGCTCCATGCCCTTTTCATCACAATGCTCCATGCCCCCTGTCATCACAATGCTCCATGCCCCCTTTCATTACAATATTCCATGCCCCCTGTCATCACAAGGCCCCATGCCCTTATCATCACAATGCTCCATGACACCTGTCTTCACAATGTTCCGTGCACTTATCATCACAATACTCCTTGACCCTTGTCTAAAATGCTACATGGCGGTGACATCACAATGTTCCATGCACCCTGTCATTACAAGGCTCCATGACACTTGTCATCACAATGTTCCATGGCCCCTATCATTCAAAATGCCATATGACCTCTTTCATCACAATGCTCCAAGGCCCTTGTCATCACAATGCCCCATGAACCCTGTCATCACAATGCTCCAGGCCCCCTGTCATCACAATGATCCATGGCCCTTGTCATCACAATGCTCCCTGGTGCATGTCATCACAAAGATCCATGACCACTTTCAGCACAATGCTCCATGACCCCTTTCATCAAAATTCTCCATGACCATTGTCATCAAAATGCTCCATGAGCCCTGTCATTACAATGCTCCCTGACCCCTGTCATCACCATGATCCATGGCCCTTGGCATCACAGTGCTCCTTCGCTCTTATCGTAACAATGCTCCATGATCCCTGTCATCACAATGATCCATGATACCTTTCATCACAATTCTCCTTTTCCCCTTTCATCACAATGATCCCTGGAGCTTGTCAAAACAATGCTCCTTGATTCCCTGTAATCACAATGTTCCATGACCCCTTTCATGACAATGCTCCATTACCCCACTAATCACAATGATCCATGGTGATTGTCATCACAATGCTCCATGACCCTTGTCATCACAATGCTCCAGGTCGTTGTAATCACAAAGTTCCATGACCCATTTCACCACAAAGCTCCAAGATCCCTGTCATCACAATGCCCCATGACTCCTATCATCCCAATGCTCCATGGCGCTTGTCATCACAATGATCCAGAGCCTTAGTTCCTGAGTTGGGAGTAGTATCATTGCCTCAATTAGGGAAAATGTCAGTGACTGAGTTGGGAGTAGTGTGAGGGCCCTTGTTAGGGACACTGTCAGTGCCTGAGTTAGGTGTAGTGTCAGGGTTTTAGTTACGTACACTGTCAGTGCCTGAGTTGGGAATAGTGTCAGGGCCTTAGTTATGGACTGTGTCATTGCCTGAGTTAGGAGTAGTGTCAGGGCCTTAGTTAGGAGTAGCATCAGTGCCTTCGTTAGGTATTGTATCAGCGCCTCAGTTAGGAATAGATTCAGGGCCTTATTTTGGGACAGTGTCAGTGCCTGAGTTAGGAGTTTTGTCGGCCTTTGTTAGGGACCTTTCCAGGGCCTGAGTTAGGAGTAATGTCAGGGCCTTCCTTAGGTATTGTATCAGTGCCTGTGTTAGGAATAGTGTCAAGGCCTTAGTTAGGGACATTGCCAGGGCATGATTTAGGAGTAGTGTTAGGGTGTGAGTTATGAACAGTGTCAGGGCCTTAGTTAGTGACAGTGTCAGTTCCTGAGTTAGGAGTAGAGTCAGGGCCTAAGTTAGGGACAGTGCCAGTGCTGAGTTCGTAGTAGTATCAGGGCCTTAGTTAGAGACAGTGTCAGGGCCTGAGTTAGGAGTAGTGTCCGAGGCTTTGTTAGGGACAGTGTCAGTGCCTGAGTTAAGAGTAGCGTCACAGCTTTAGTTAGGGCCAGTGTCAGGGCCTTAGTTAAGACCAGTGTCAGGGCCTATGATAGGAATCAGATCAGGGCCTGTGTTACGAGTAGTGTCAGGGCCTTAGTTAAGGACAGTGTCAGGGCCTGAGTCCTGACTTATTCCTAACTTTCCTCACTAAGGATTTTTGACACTACTGCTAATTCAGGTCCTGATAATATCCCTTACTAAGGCCCTGACCCTTTCCCTGGCTAAGGCCCTGAACTTCTCCTAAGTCAGGCCCTGATACTGTCCCTAACAATGGCCCTGACACTACACCTAACTTAGGCCCCGAAATGATACCTAACAAAGGCTCTGTTGCTAGTCCAAACTAAAGCCCTAAAATTGGTCTTAAATAAGGCCTTGACACTAATCCTAACTCAGGCCCTAACACTGTCCCTAGCTAAGGCCCTGACAGTACGCCTAACTCAGGCCCTCATACGATTCCTAACAATGGCTCTGATGCTAGTCCAAACTAAGGCCCTGAAATTGGTCCTAAATAAGGCCTTGACACGAATCGTAACTCAGGCCCTAGCACTGTCCCTAACTAGGTCTCTGACAGTACACCTAACTCAGACCCTGACACTGTCCCTAAGCAAGGCCCTGACACTACTCCTAACTCAGTCCCTTACACTGTACCTAACAAAGTCACTGATGCTAGGCCTAACTCAGGCCCTGAAACTGTCTGTAACTAAGGCCCTGCTGCCATCAGCATGTAAAGTCCTGACATTATCCTGAGCTAATATCCTGACCTATGTCTTTCCAAGGTCCTGAAACTGTCCCAAAGTAAGCCCTGACGCTGTCCGTAAGTGAAGACCTGAGGCTGTCCCTAACTCAGGCCCTGAAGCTTTCCTTAACTGAAGCCTTGAAGCTGTGCCTAACTCAGGCCCTGATCATGTATTTCACAAAGACCTTAATGCTGATCCAGCAAAGACGCTGATGCTGCTCCAAAGTCATGCCCTGACAGTGTGCCCAGCAAAGGGCCTGACGCTAGGCCTCACTCAGGCCCTGTCGCTCTCCCGAAGTCAGGCCCTGACACTGTCACTAACTAAGGCCCTGACTCTACTCCTAACTCAGTCCCGTACATTGTACCTAACAACGGCTCTGATGCTAGTCGTAACTCAGGGCCTGACACTGTCTCTAACTAAGGGCTGCTGCCATCAATATCTAAAGTCCTGACATTATCCGGAGTTAATATCCTGACCCATGTCTTACCAAGGTCCTGAAACTGTCCCAAAGTAAGCCCTGACGCTGTCCCTAAGTGAGGCCCTGCAGCTTTCCCTAACTAACTCAGGCCTTGATGATGTGACTAACTCAGACCCTGGTCATGTCTTTAACTAAGACCCTAAGGCTGATCCAAAAGAGGCCCTGATGCTGCTCCTAAGTCATGCCCTGACAATGTCCCAAGCTAAGGGTCTGATGCTAGGCCTCACTCAGACCCTATCACTCTCCCTAAGTCAGGCCCTGATACTGTCCCTACCTGAAGCCCTAACACTGGTTCTGAATAAGGCCCTGATATTCTCAGTAACAAAGGTCTTCACACTATCCTTAGGTCATTTCCTGACACGATTCCTAGCCTTCACCCTAACCCTGTCCCGAGTTAATATCCTACCTCTTATGCCAACTAAAGATGTTATGCTGTGCCTACCTCAGGCATTGAATTTAGTCCCAAGACCGCTAGACTGTCCCTCACTGGGCTCCATGCCCTTATCGTCACAATGTTCCGTGACCACTGTCATCACAATGCTCCACGCCCTTATCATCACAATGCCCCATGAACCCTGTCATCACAATGCCCCATGACCACTTACATCACAATGCTCCACGCCCTTATCATCACAATGCCCCATGACCCCTGTCATCACAATGCCCCATGACCCCTTTTCATCACAATGCTCCATGACCATTTTCATCACAAGGCTCCATGCCCTTATCATCACAGTGCTCCATGAACCCTTTCATCACAATGCTCCATGGCCCTTCTCATCACAATGCCCCATGACCCCTTCCATCACAATGCTCCATGACCCCTTTCATCAAAATGCGCCATGAACATTGTCATTACAAAGCTCCATGACCACGTTCATCACAATGCTCCATGACCCCTTTCCTTACAATGCTCCATGGCTCTTGTCATCACAAAGCTCCATGGCGCTTGTCATCACAAGGCTCCATGACCACTGTAATCACAATGATCCATGACCCCTTTGATAACAACTCTCCATTACCCATTTCCTCAAAATGATCCTTGGCGCTTGTCATCACAATGCTCCATGATCCCTGTAATCACAATGATCCTTGACCCCTTTCATCACAATGTTCCATGGCCGCTTTCATCACAATGCTCCATAACCCCTGTCATCACAATGCCCCTTGACCCATTTCCCCACAATGCTCCCTGAGCCATGTCATCACAATGCTACTTGTCTTTCTCATTACAATGCTCCATGTCCTCTGTAATCAGAGTCTTCCATGACCCCTTTCATCACAACTCTCCTTAACATTTTTCTCACAATGCTCCATGACATTGTCATCACAAAGTTTCATGCCCCCTGTCACCACAATGCTCTAAGCCCACTCTCAACACAATGCTCCATGAGACTTGTCTCACAATGCTCCATGCCCTTTTCATCACAATGCTCCATGCCCCCTGTCATCACAATGCTCCATGCCCCCTTTCATTACAATATTCCATGCCCCCTGTCATCACAAGGCTCCATGCCCTTATCATCACAATGCTCCATGACACCTGTCTTCACAATGTTCCGTGCACTTATCATCACAATACTCCTTGACCCTTGTCTAAAATGCTACATGGCGGTGACATCACAATGTTCCATGCACCCTGTCATTACAAGGCTCCATGACACTTGTCATCACAATGTTCCATGGCCCCTATCATTCAAAATGCCATATGACCTCTTTCATCACAATGCTCCAAGGCCCTTGTCATCACAATGCCCCATGAACCCTGTCATCACAATGCTCCAGGCCCCCTGTCATCACAATGATCCATGGCCCTTGTCATCACAATGCTCCCTGGTGCATGTCATCACAAAGATCCATGACCACTTTCAGCACAATGCTCCATGACCCCTTTCATCAAAATTCTCCATGACCATTGTCATCACAATGCTCCATGAGCCCTGTCATTACAATGCTCCCTGACCCCTGTCATCACCATGATCCATGGCCCTTGGCATCACAGTGCTCCTTCGCTCTTGTCGTAACAATGCTCCATGATCCCTGTCATCACAATGATCCATGATACCTTTCATCACAATTCTCCTTTTCCCCTTTCATCACAATGATCCCTGGAGCTTGTCAAAACAATGCTCCTTGATTCCCTGTAATCACAATGTTCCATGACCCCTTTCATGACAATGCTCCATTACCCCACTAATCACAACGATCCATGGTGATTGTCATCACAATGCTCCATGACCCTTGTCATCACAATGCTCCAGGTCGTTGTAATCACAAAGTTCCATGACCCATTTCACCACAAAGCTCCAAGATCCCTGTCATCACAATGCCCCATGACTCCTATCATCCCAATGCTCCATGGCGCTTGTCATCACAATGATCCAGAGCCTTAGTTCCTGAGTTGGGAGTAGTATCATTGCCTCAATTAGGGAAAATGTCAGTGACTGAGTTGGGAGTAGTGTGAGGGCCCTTGTTAGGGACACTGTCAGTGCCTGAGTTAGGTGTAGTGTCAGGGTTTTAGTTACGTACACTGTCAGTGCCTGAGTTGGGAATAGTGTCAGGGCCTTAGTTATGGACTGTGTCATTGCCTGAGTTAGGAGTAGTGTCAGGGCCTTAGTTAGGAGTAGCATCAGTGCCTTCGTTAGGTATTGTATCAGCGTCTCAGTTAGGAATAGATTCAGGGCCTTATTTTGGGACAGTGTCAGTGCCTGAGTTAGGAGTTTTGTCGGCCTTAGTTAGGGACCTTTCCAGGGCCTGAGTTAGGAGTAATGTCAGAGCCTTCCTTAGGTATTGTATCAGTGCCTGAGTTAGGAATAGTGTCAAGGCCTTAGTTAGGGACATTGCCAGGGCATGATTTAGGAGTAGTGTTAGGGTGTGAGTTATGAACAGTGTCAGGGCCTTAGTTAGTGACAGTGTCAGTTCCTGAGTTAGGAGTAGAGTCAGGGCCTAAGTTAGGGACAGTGCCAGTGCTGAGTTCGTAGTAGTATCATGGCCTTAGTTAGAGACAGTGTCAGGGCCTGAGTTAAGAGTAGTGTCCGAGGCTTTGTTAGGGACAGTGTCAGTGCCTGAGTTAAGAGTAGCGTCACAGCTTTAGTTAGGGCCAGTGTCAGGGCCTTAGTTAAGACCAGTGTCAGGGCCTATGATAGGAATCAGATCAGGGCCTGTGTTACGAGTAGTGTCAGGGCCTTAGTTAAGGACAGTGTCAGGGCCTGAGTCCTGACTTATTCCTAACTTTCCTCACTAAGGATTTTTGACACTACTGCTAATTCAGGTCCTGATAATATCCCTTACTAAGGCCCTGACCCTTTCCCTGGCTAAGGCCCTGAACTTCTCCTAAGTCAGGCCCTGATACTGTCCCTAACAATGGCCCTGACACTACACCTAACTTAGGCCCCGAAATGATACCTAACAAAGGCTCTGTTGCTAGTCCAAACTAAAGCCCTAAAATTGGTCTTAAATAAGGCCTTGACACTAATCCTAACTCAGGCCCTAACACTGTCCCTAGCTAAGGCCCTGACAGTACGCCTAACTCAGGCCCTCATACGATTCCTAACAATGGCTCTGATGCTAGTCCAAACTAAGGCCCTGAAATTGGTCCTAAATAAGGCCTTGACACGAATCGTAACTCAGGCCCTAGCACTGTCCCTAACTAGGTCTCTGACAGTACACCTAACTCAGACCCTGACACTGTCCCTAAGCAAGGCCCTGACACTACTCCTAACTCAGTCCCTTACACTGTACCTAACAAAGTCACTGATGCTAGGCCTAACTCAGGCCCTGAAACTGTCTGTAACTAAGGCCCTGCTGCCATCAGCATGTAAAGTCCTGACATTATCCTGAGCTAATATCCTGACCTATGTCTTTCCAAGGTCCTGAAACTGTCCCAAAGTAAGCCCTGACGCTGTCCGTAAGTGAAGACCTGAGGCTGTCCCTAACTCAGGCCCTGAAGCTTTCCTTAACTGAAGCCTTGAAGCTGTGCCTAACTCAGGCCCTGATCATGTATTTCACAAAGACCTTAATGCTGATCCAGCAAAGACGCTGATGCTGCTCCAAAGTCATGCCCTGACAGTGTGCCCAGCAAAGGGCCTGACGCTAGGCCTCACTCAGGCCCTGTCGCTCTCCCGAAGTCAGGCCCTGACACTGTCACTAACTAAGGCCCTGACTCTACTCCTAACTCAGTCCCGTACATTGTACCTAACAACGGCTCTGATGCTAGTCGTAACTCAGGGCCTGACACTGTCTCTAACTAAGGGCTGCTGCCATCAATATCTAAAGTCCTGACATTATCCGGAGCTAATATCCTGACCCATGTCTTACCAAGGTCCTGAAACTGTCCCAAAGTAAGCCCTGACGCTGTCCCTAAGTGAGGCCCTGCAGCTTTCCCTAACTAACTCAGGCCTTGATGATGTGACTAACTCAGACCCTGGTCATGTCTTTAACTAAGACCCTAAGGCTGATCCAAAAGAGGCCCTGATGCTGCTCCTAAGTCATGCCCTGACAATGTCCCAAGCTAAGGGTCTGATGCTAGGCCTCACTCAGACCCTATCACTCTCCCTAAGTCAGGCCCTGATACTGTCCCTACCTGAAGCCCTAACACTGGTTCTGAATAAGGCCCTGATATTCTCAGTAACAAAGGTCTTCACACTATCCTTAGGTCATTTCCTGACACGATTCCTAGCCTTCACCCTAACCCTGTCCCGAGTTAATATCCTACCTCTTATGCCAACTAAAGATGTTATGCTGTGCCTACCTCAGGCATTGAATTTAGTCCCAAGACCGCTAGACTGTCCCTCACTGGGCTCCATGCCCTTATCGTCACAATGTTCCGTGACCACTGTCATCACAATGCTCCACGCCCTTATCATCACAATGCCCCATGAACCCTGTCATCACAATGCCCCATGACCACTTACATCACAATGCTCCACGCCCTTATCATCACAATGCCCCATGACCCCTGTCATCACAATGCCCCATGACCCCTTTTCATCACAATGCTCCATGACCATTTTCATCACAAGGCTCCATGCCCTTATCATCACAGTGCTCCATGAACCCTTTCATCACAATGCTCCATGGCCCTTCTCATCACAATGCCCCATGACCCCTTCCATCACAATGCTCCATGACCCCTTTCATCAAAATGCGCCATGAACATTGTCATTACAAAGCTCCATGACCACGTTCATCACAATGCTCCATGACCCCTTTCCTTACAATGCTCCATGGCTCTTGTCATCACAAAGCTCCATGGCGCTTGTCATCACAAGGCTCCATGACCACTGTAATCACAATGATCCATGACCCCTTTGATAACAACTCTCCATTACCCATTTCCTCAAAATGATCCTTGGCGCTTGTCATCACAATGCTCCATGATCCCTGTAATCACAATGATCCTTGACCCCTTTCATCACAATGTTCCATGGCCGCTTTCATCACAATGCTCCATAACCCCTGTCATCACAATGCCCCTTGACCCATTTCCCCACAATGCTCCCTGAGCCATGTCATCACAATGCTACTTGTCTTTCTCATTACAATGCTCCATGTCCTCTGTAATCAGAGTCTTCCATGACCCCTTTCATCACAACTCTCCTTAACATTTTTCTCACAATGCTCCATGACATTGTCATCACAAAGTTTCATGCCCCCTGTCACCACAATGCTCTAAGCCCACTCTCAACACAATGCTCCATGAGACTTGTCTCACAATGCTCCATGCCCTTTTCATCACAATGCTCCATGCCCCCTGTCATCACAATGCTCCATGCCCCCTTTCATTACAATATTCCATGCCCCCTGTCATCACAAGGCTCCATGCCCTTATCATCACAATGCTCCATGACACCTGTCTTCACAATGTTCCGTGCACTTATCATCACAATACTCCTTGACCCTTGTCTAAAATGCTACATGGCGGTGACATCACAATGTTCCATGCACCCTGTCATTACAAGGCTCCATGACACTTGTCATCACAATGTTCCATGGCCCCTATCATTCAAAATGCCATATGACCTCTTTCATCACAATGCTCCAAGGCCCTTGTCATCACAATGCCCCATGAACCCTGTCATCACAATGCTCCAGGCCCCCTGTCATCACAATGATCCATGGCCCTTGTCATCACAATGCTCCCTGGTGCATGTCATCACAAAGATCCATGACCACTTTCAGCACAATGCTCCATGACCCCTTTCATCAAAATTCTCCATGACCATTGTCATCACAATGCTCCATGAGCCCTGTCATTACAATGCTCCCTGACCCCTGTCATCACCATGATCCATGGCCCTTGGCATCACAGTGCTCCTTCGCTCTTGTCGTAACAATGCTCCATGATCCCTGTCATCACAATGATCCATGATACCTTTCATCACAATTCTCCTTTTCCCCTTTCATCACAATGATCCCTGGAGCTTGTCAAAACAATGCTCCTTGATTCCCTGTAATCACAATGTTCCATGACCCCTTTCATGACAATGCTCCATTACCCCACTAATCACAACGATCCATGGTGATTGTCATCACAATGCTCCATGACCCTTGTCATCACAATGCTCCAGGTCGTTGTAATCACAAAGTTCCATGACCCATTTCACCACAAAGCTCCAAGATCCCTGTCATCACAATGCCCCATGACTCCTATCATCCCAATGCTCCATGGCGCTTGTCATCACAATGATCCAGAGCCTTAGTTCCTGAGTTGGGAGTAGTATCATTGCCTCAATTAGGGAAAATGTCAGTGACTGAGTTGGGAGTAGTGTGAGGGCCCTTGTTAGGGACACTGTCAGTGCCTGAGTTAGGTGTAGTGTCAGGGTTTTAGTTACGTACACTGTCAGTGCCTGAGTTGGGAATAGTGTCAGGGCCTTAGTTATGGACTGTGTCATTGCCTGAGTTAGGAGTAGTGTCAGGGCCTTAGTTAGGAGTAGCATCAGTGCCTTCGTTAGGTATTGTATCAGCGCCTCAGTTAGGAATAGATTCAGGGCCTTATTTTGGGACAGTGTCAGTGCCTGAGTTAGGAGTTTTGTCGGCCTTAGTTAGGGACCTTTCCAGGGCCTGAGTTAGGAGTAATGTCAGGGCCTTCCTTAGGTATTGTATCAGTGCCTGAGTTAGGAATAGTGTCAAGGCCTTAGTTAGGGACATTGCCAGGGCATGATTTAGGAGTAGTGTTAGGGTGTGAGTTATGAACAGTGTCAGGGCCTTAGTTAGTGACAGTGTCAGTTCCTGAGTTAGGAGTAGAGTCAGGGCCTAAGTTAGGGACAGTGCCAGTGCTGAGTTCGTAGTAGTATCAGGGCCTTAGTTAGAGACAGTGTCAGGGCCTGAGTTAGGAGTAGTGTCCGAGGCTTTGTTAGGGACAGTGTCAGTGCCTGAGTTAAGAGTAGCGTCACAGCTTTAGTTAGGGCCAGTGTCAGGGCCTTAGTTAAGACCAGTGTCAGGGCCTATGATAGGAATCAGATCAGGGCCTGTGTTACGAGTAGTGTCAGGGCCTTAGTTAAGGACAGTGTCAGGGCCTGAGTCCTGACTTATTCCTAACTTTCCTCACTAAGGATTTTTGACACTACTGCTAATTCAGGTCCTGATAATATCCCTTACTAAGGCCCTGACCCTTTCCCTGGCTAAGGCCCTGAACTTCTCCTAAGTCAGGCCCTGATACTGTCCCTAACAATGGCCCTGACACTACACCTAACTTAGGCCCCGAAATGATACCTAACAAAGGCTCTGTTGCTAGTCCAAACTAAAGCCCTAAAATTGGTCTTAAATAAGGCCTTGACACTAATCCTAACTCAGGCCCTAACACTGTCCCTAGCTAAGGCCCTGACAGTACGCCTAACTCAGGCCCTCATACGATTCCTAACAATGGCTCTGATGCTAGTCCAAACTAAGGCCCTGAAATTGGTCCTAAATAAGGCCTTGACACGAATCGTAACTCAGGCCCTAGCACTGTCCCTAACTAGGTCTCTGACAGTACACCTAACTCAGACCCTGACACTGTCCCTAAGCAAGGCCCTGACACTACTCCTAACTCAGTCCCTTACACTGTACCTAACAAAGTCACTGATGCTAGGCCTAACTCAGGCCCTGAAACTGTCTGTAACTAAGGCCCTGCTGCCATCAGCATGTAAAGTCCTGACATTATCCTGAGCTAATATCCTGACCTATGTCTTTCCAAGGTCCTGAAACTGTCCCAAAGTAAGCCCTGACGCTGTCCCTAAGTGAGGCCCTGCAGCTTTCCCTAACTAACTCAGGCCTTGATGATGTGACTAACTCAGACCCTGGTCATGTCTTTAACTAAGACCCTAAGGCTGATCCAAAAGAGGCCCTGATGCTGCTCCTAAGTCATGCCCTGACAATGTCCCAAGCTAAGGGTCTGATGCTAGGCCTCACTCAGACCCTATCACTCTCCCTAAGTCAGGCCCTGATACTGTCCCTACCTGAAGCCCTAACACTGGTTCTGAATAAGGCCCTGATATTCTCAGTAACAAAGGTCTTCACACTATCCTTAGGTCATTTCCTGACACGATTCCTAGCCTTCACCCTAACCCTGTCCCGAGTTAATATCCTACCTCTTATGCCAACTAAAGATGTTATGCTGTGCCTACCTCAGGCATTGAATTTAGTCCCAAGACCGCTAGACTGTCCCTCACTGGGCTCCATGCCCTTATCGTCACAATGTTCCGTGACCACTGTCATCACAATGCTCCACGCCCTTATCATCACAATGCCCCATGAACCCTGTCATCACAATGCCCCATGACCACTTACATCACAATGCTCCACGCCCTTATCATCACAATGCCCCATGACCCCTGTCATCACAATGCCCCATGACCCCTTTTCATCACAATGCTCCATGACCATTTTCATCACAAGGCTCCATGCCCTTATCATCACAGTGCTCCATGAACCCTTTCATCACAATGCTCCATGGCCCTTCTCATCACAATGCCCCATGACCCCTTCCATCACAATGCTCCATGACCCCTTTCATCAAAATGCGCCATGAACATTGTCATTACAAAGCTCCATGACCACGTTCATCACAATGCTCCATGACCCCTTTCCTTACAATGCTCCATGGCTCTTGTCATCACAAAGCTCCATGGCGCTTGTCATCACAAGGCTCCATGACCACTGTAATCACAATGATCCATGACCCCTTTGATAACAACTCTCCATTACCCATTTCCTCAAAATGATCCTTGGCGCTTGTCATCACAATGCTCCATGATCCCTGTAATCACAATGATCCTTGACCCCTTTCATCACAATGTTCCATGGCCGCTTTCATCACAATGCTCCATAACCCCTGTCATCACAATGCCCCTTGACCCATTTCCCCACAATGCTCCCTGAGCCATGTCATCACAATGCTACTTGTCTTTCTCATTACAATGCTCCATGTCCTCTGTAATCAGAGTCTTCCATGACCCCTTTCATCAAAACTCTCCTTAACATTTTTCTCACAATGCTCCATGACATTGTCATCACAAAGTTTCATGCCCCCTGTCACCACAATGCTCTAAGCCCACTCTCAACACAATGCTCCATGAGACTTGTCTCACAATGCTCCATGCCCTTTTCATCACAATACTCCATGCCCCCTGTCATCACAATGCTCCATGCCCCCTTTCATTACAATATTCCATGCCCCCTGTCATCACAAGGCTCCATGCCCTTATCATCACAATGCTCCATGACACCTGTCTTCACAATGTTCCGTGCACTTATCATCACAATACTCCTTGACCCTTGTCTAAAATGCTACATGGCGGTGACATCACAATGTTCCATGCACCCTGTCATTACAAGGCTCCATGACACTTGTCATCACAATGTTCCATGGCCCCTATCATTCAAAATGCCATATGACCTCTTTCATCACAATGCTCCAAGGCCCTTGTCATCACAATGCCCCATGAACCCTGTCATCACAATGCTCCAGGCCCCCTGTCATCACAATGATCCATGGCCCTTGTCATCACAATGCTCCCTGGTGCATGTCATCACAAAGATCCATGACCACTTTCAGCACAATGCTCCATGACCCCTTTCATCAAAATTCTCCATGACCATTGTCATCACAATGCTCCATGAGCCCTGTCATTACAATGCTCCCTGACCCCTGTCATCACCATGATCCATGGCCCTTGGCATCACAGTGCTCCTTCGCTCTTGTCGTAACAATGCTCCATGATCCCTGTCATCACAATGATCCATGATACCTTTCATCACAATTCTCCTTTTCCCCTTTCATCACAATGATCCCTGGAGCTTGTCAAAACAATGCTCCTTGATTCCCTGTAATCACAATGTTCCATGACCCCTTTCATGACAATGCTCCATTACCCCACTAATCACAACGATCCATGGTGATTGTCATCACAATGCTCCATGACCCTTGTCATCACAATGCTCCAGGTCGTTGTAATCACAAAGTTCCATGACCCATTTCACCACAAAGCTCCAAGATCCCTGTCATCACAATGCCCCATGACTCCTATCATCCCAATGCTCCATGGCGCTTGTCATCACAATGATCCAGAGCCTTAGTTCCTGAGTTGGGAGTAGTATCATTGCCTCAATTAGGGAAAATGTCAGTGACTGAGTTGGGAGTAGTGTGAGGGCCCTTGTTAGGGACACTGTCAGTGCCTGAGTTAGGTGTAGTGTCAGGGTTTTAGTTACGTACACTGTCAGTGCCTGAGTTGGGAATAGTGTCAGGGCCTTAGTTATGGACTGTGTCATTGCCTGAGTTAGGAGTAGTGTCAGGGCCTTAGTTAGGAGTAGCATCAGTGCCTTCGTTAGGTATTGTATCAGCGCCTCAGTTAGGAATAGATTCAGGGCCTTATTTTGGGACAGTGTCAGTGCCTGAGTTAGGAGTTTTGTCGGCCTTAGTTAGGGACCTTTCCAGGGCCTGAGTTAGGAGTAATGTCAGGGCCTTCCTTAGGTATTGTATCAGTGCCTGAGTTAGGAATAGTGTCAAGGCCTTAGTTAGGGACATTGCCAGGGCATGATTTAGGAGTAGTGTTAGGGTGTGAGTTATGAACAGTGTCAGGGCCTTAGTTAGTGACAGTGTCAGTTCCTGAGTTAGGAGTAGAGTCAGGGCCTAAGTTAGGGACAGTGCCAGTGCTGAGTTCGTAGTAGTATCAGGGCCTTAGTTAGAGACAGTGTCAGGGCCTGAGTTAGGAGTAGTGTCCGAGGCTTTGTTAGGGACAGTGTCAGTGCCTGAGTTAAGAGTAGCGTCACAGCTTTAGTTAGGGCCAGTGTCAGGGCCTTAGTTAAGACCAGTGTCAGGGCCTATGATAGGAATCAGATCAGGGCCTGTGTTACGAGTAGTGTCAGGGCCTTAGTTAAGGACAGTGTCAGGGCCTGAGTCCTGACTTATTCCTAACTTTCCTCACTAAGGATTTTTGACACTACTGCTAATTCAGGTCCTGATAATATCCCTTACTAAGGCCCTGACCCTTTCCCTGGCTAAGGCCCTGAACTTCTCCTAAGTCAGGCCCTGATACTGTCCCTAACAATGGCCCTGACACTACACCTAACTTAGGCCCCGAAATGATACCTAACAAAGGCTCTGTTGCTAGTCCAAACTAAAGCCCTAAAATTGGTCTTAAATAAGGCCTTGACACTAATCCTAACTCAGGCCCTAACACTGTCCCTAGCTAAGGCCCTGACAGTACGCCTAACTCAGGCCCTCATACGATTCCTAACAATGGCTCTGATGCTAGTCCGAACTAAGGCCCTGAAATTGGTCCTAAATAAGGCCTTGACACGAATCGTAACTCAGGCCCTAGCACTGTCCCTAACTAGGTCTCTGACAGTACACCTAACTCAGACCCTGACACTGTCCCTAAGCAAGGCCCTGACACTACTCCTAACTCAGTCCCTTACACTGTACCTAACAAAGTCACTGATGCTAGGCCTAACTCAGGCCCTGAAACTGTCTGTAACTAAGGCCCTGCTGCCATCAGCATGTAAAGTCCTGACATTATCCTGAGCTAATATCCTGACCTATGTCTTTCCAAGGTCCTGAAACTGTCCCAAAGTAAGCCCTGACGCTGTCCGTAAGTGAAGACCTGAGGCTGTCCCTAACTCAGGCCCTGAAGCTTTCCTTAACTGAAGCCTTGAAGCTGTGCCTAACTCAGGCCCTGATCATGTATTTCACAAAGACCTTAATGCTGATCCAGCAAAGACGCTGATGCTGCTCCAAAGTCATGCCCTGACAGTGTGCCCAGCAAAGGGCCTGACGCTAGGCCTCACTCAGGCCCTGTCGCTCTCCCGAAGTCAGGCCCTGACACTGTCACTAACTAAGGCCCTGACTCTACTCCTAACTCAGTCCCGTACATTGTACCTAACAACGGCTCTGATGCTAGTTGTAACTCAGGGCCTGACACTGTCTCTAACTAAGGGCTGCTGCCATCAATATCTAAAGTCCTGACATTATCCGGAGTTAATATCCTGACCCATGTCTTACCAAGGTCCTGAAACTGTCCCAAAGTAAGCCCTGACGCTGTCCCTAAGTGAGGCCCTGCAGCTTTCCCTAACTAACTCAGGCCTTGATGATGTGACTAACTCAGACCCTGGTCATGTCTTTAACTAAGACCCTAAGGCTGATCCAAAAGAGGCCCTGATGCTGCTCCTAAGTCATGCCCTGACAATGTCCCAAGCTAAGGGTCTGATGCTAGGCCTCACTCAGACCCTATCACTCTCCCTAAGTCAGGCCCTGATACTGTCCCTACCTGAAGCCCTAACACTGGTTCTGAATAAGGCCCTGATATTCTCAGTAACAAAGGTCTTCACACTATCCTTAGGTCATTTCCTGACACGATTCCTAGCCTTCACCCTAACCCTGTCCCGAGTTAATATCCTACCTCTTATGCCAACTAAAGATGTTATGCTGTGCCTACCTCAGGCATTGAATTTAGTCCCAAGACAGCTAGACTGTCCCTCACTGGGCTCCATGCCCTTATCGTCACAATGTTCCGTGACCACTGTCATCACAATGCTCCACGCCCTTATCATCACAATGCCCCATGAACCCTGTCATCACAATGCCCCATGACCACTTACATCACAATGCTCCACGCCCTTATCATCACAATGCCCCATGACCCCTGTCATCACAATGCCCCATGACCCCTTTTCATCACAATGCTCCATGACCATTTTCATCACAAGGCTCCATGCCCTTATCATCACAGTGCTCCATGAACCCTTTCATCACAATGCTCCATGGCCCTTCTCATCACAATGCCCCATGACCCCTTCCATCACAATGCTCCATGACCCCTTTCATCAAAATGCGCCATGAACATTGTCATTACAAAGCTCCATGACCACGTTCATCACAATGCTCCATGACCCCTTTCCTTACAATGCTCCATGGCTCTTGTCATCACAAAGCTCCATGGCGCTTGTCATCACAAGGCTCCATGACCAGTGTAATCACAATGATCCATGACCCCTTTGATAACAACTCTCCATTACCCATTTCCTCAAAATGATCCTTGGCGCTTGTCATCACAATGCTCCATGATCCCTGTAATCACAATGATCCTTGACCCCTTTCATCACAATGTTCCATGGCCGCTTTCATCACAATGCTCCATAACCCCTGTCATCACAATGCCCCTTGACCCATTTCCCCACAATGCTCCCTGAGCCATGTCATCACAATGCTACTTGTCTTTCTCATTACAATGCTCCATGTCCTCTGTAATCAGAGTCTTCCATGACCCCTTTCATCACAACTCTCCTTAACATTTTTCTCACAATGCTCCATGACATTGTCATCACAAAGTTTCATGCCCCCTGTCACCACAATGCTCTAAGCCCACTCTCAACACAATGCTCCATGAGACTTGTCTCACAATGCTCCATGCCCTTTTCATCACAATGCTCCATGCCCCCTGTCATCACAATGCTCCATGCCCCCTTTCATTACAATATTCCATGCCCCCTGTCATCACAAGGCTCCATGCCCTTATCATCACAATGCTCCATGACACCTGTCTTCACAATGTTCCGTGCACTTATCATCACAATACTCCTTGACCCTTGTCTAAAATGCTACATGGCGGTGACATCACAATGTTCCATGCACCCTGTCATTACAAGGCTCCATGACACTTGTCATCACAATGTTCCATGGCCCCTATCATTCAAAATGCCATATGACCTCTTTCATCACAATGCTCCAAGGCCCTTGTCATCACAATGCCCCATGAACCCTGTCATCACAATGCTCCAGGCCCCCTGTCATCACAATGATCCATGGCCCTTGTCATCACAATGCTCCCTGGTGCATGTCATCACAAAGATCCATGACCACTTTCAGCACAATGCTCCATGACCCCTTTCATCAAAATTCTCCATGACCATTGTCATCACAATGCTCCATGAGCCCTGTCATTACAATGCTCCCTGACCCCTGTCATCACCATGATCCATGGCCCTTGGCATCACAGTGCTCCTTCGCTCTTGTCGTAACAATGCTCCATGATCCCTGTCATCACAATGATCCATGATACCTTTCATCACAATTCTCCTTTTCCCCTTTCATCACAATGATCCCTGGAGCTTGTCAAAACAATGCTCCTTGATTCCCTGTAATCACAATGTTCCATGACCCCTTTCATGACAATGCTCCATTACCCCACTAATCACAACGATCCATGGTGATTGTCATCACAATGCTCCATGACCCTTGTCATCACAATGCTCCAGGTCGTTGTAATCACAAAGTTCCATGACCCATTTCACCACAAAGCTCCAAGATCCCTGTCATCACAATGCCCCATGACTCCTATCATCCCAATGCTCCATGGCGCTTGTCATCACAATGATCCAGAGCCTTAGTTCCTGAGTTGGGAGTAGTATCATTGCCTCAATTAGGGAAAATGTCAGTGACTGAGTTGGGAGTAGTGTGAGGGCCCTTGTTAGGGACACTGTCAGTGCCTGAGTTAGGTGTAGTGTCAGGGTTTTAGTTACGTACACTGTCAGTGCCTGAGTTGGGAATAGTGTCAGGGCCTTAGTTATGGACTGTGTCATTGCCTGAGTTAGGAGTAGTGTCAGGGCCTTAGTTAGGAGTAGCATCAGTGCCTTCGTTAGGTATTGTATCAGCGCCTCAGTTAGGAATAGATTCAGGGCCTTATTTTGGGACAGTGTCAGTGCCTGAGTTAGGAGTTTTGTCGGCCTTAGTTAGGGACCTTTCCAGGGCCTGAGTTAGGAGTAATGTCAGGGCCTTCCTTAGGTATTGTATCAGTGCCTGAGTTAGGAATAGTGTCAAGGCCTTAGTTAGGGACATTGCCAGGGCATGATTTAGGAGTAGTGTTAGGGTGTGAGTTATGAACAGTGTCAGGGCCTTAGTTAGTGACAGTGTCAGTTCCTGAGTTAGGAGTAGAGTCAGGGCCTAAGTTAGGGACAGTGCCAGTGCTGAGTTCGTAGTAGTATCAGGGCCTTAGTTAGAGACAGTGTCAGGGCCTGAGTTAGGAGTAGTGTCCGAGGCTTTGTTAGGGACAGTGTCAGTGCCTGAGTTAAGAGTAGCGTCACAGCTTTAGTTAGGGCCAGTGTCAGGGCCTTAGTTAAGACCAGTGTCAGGGCCTATGATAGGAATCAGATCAGGGCCTGTGTTACGAGTAGTGTCAGGGCCTTAGTTAAGGACAGTGTCAGGGCCTGAGTCCTGACTTATTCCTAACTTTCCTCACTAAGGATTTTTGACACTACTGCTAATTCAGGTCCTGATAATATCCCTTACTAAGGCCCTGACCCTTTCCCTGGCTAAGGCCCTGAACTTCTCCTAAGTCAGGCCCTGATACTGTCCCTAACAATGGCCCTGACACTACACCTAACTTAGGCCCCGAAATGATACCTAACAAAGGCTCTGTTGCTAGTCCAAACTAAAGCCCTAAAATTGGTCTTAAATAAGGCCTTGACACTAATCCTAACTCAGGCCCTAACACTGTCCCTAGCTAAGGCCCTGACAGTACGCCTAACTCAGGCCCTCATACGATTCCTAACAATGGCTCTGATGCTAGTCCGAACTAAGGCCCTGAAATTGGTCCTAAATAAGGCCTTGACACGAATCGTAACTCAGGCCCTAGCACTGTCCCTAACTAGGTCTCTGACAGTACACCTAACTCAGACCCTGACACTGTCCCTAAGCAAGGCCCTGACACTACTCCTAACTCAGTCCCTTACACTGTACCTAACAAAGTCACTGATGCTAGGCCTAACTCAGGCCCTGAAACTGTCTGTAACTAAGGCCCTGCTGCCATCAGCATGTAAAGTCCTGACATTATCCTGAGCTAATATCCTGACCTATGTCTTTCCAAGGTCCTGAAACTGTCCCAAAGTAAGCCCTGACGCTGTCCGTAAGTGAAGACCTGAGGCTGTCCCTAACTCAGGCCCTGAAGCTTTCCTTAACTGAAGCCTTGAAGCTGTGCCTAACTCAGGCCCTGATCATGTATTTCACAAAGACCTTAATGCTGATCCAGCAAAGACGCTGATGCTGCTCCAAAGTCATGCCCTGACAGTGTGCCCAGCAAAGGGCCTGACGCTAGGCCTCACTCAGGCCCTGTCGCTCTCCCGAAGTCAGGCCCTGACACTGTCACTAACTAAGGCCCTGACTCTACTCCTAACTCAGTCCCGTACATTGTACCTAACAACGGCTCTGATGCTAGTCGTAACTCAGGGCCTGACACTGTCTCTAACTAAGGGCTGCTGCCATCAATATCTAAAGTCCTGACATTATCCGGAGTTAATATCCTGACCCATGTCTTACCAAGGTCCTGAAACTGTCCCAAAGTAAGCCCTGACGCTGTCCCTAAGTGAGGCCCTGCAGCTTTCCCTAACTAACTCAGGCCTTGATGATGTGACTAACTCAGACCCTGGTCATGTCTTTAACTAAGACCCTAAGGCTGATCCAAAAGAGGCCCTGATGCTGCTCCTAAGTCATGCCCTGACAATGTCCCAAGCTAAGGGTCTGATGCTAGGCCTCACTCAGACCCTATCACTCTCCCTAAGTCAGGCCCTGATACTGTCCCTACCTGAAGCCCTAACACTGGTTCTGAATAAGGCCCTGATATTCTCAGTAACAAAGGTCTTCACACTATCCTTAGGTCATTTCCTGACACGATTCCTAGCCTTCACCCTAACCCTGTCCCGAGTTAATATCCTACCTCTTATGCCAACTAAAGATGTTATGCTGTGCCTACCTCAGGCATTGAATTTAGTCCCAAGACAGCTAGACTGTCCCTCACTGGGCTCCATGCCCTTATCGTCACAATGTTCCGTGACCACTGTCATCACAATGCTCCACGCCCTTATCATCACAATGCCCCATGAACCCTGTCATCACAATGCCCCATGACCACTTACATCACAATGCTCCACGCCCTTATCATCACAATGCCCCATGACCCCTGTCATCACAATGCCCCATGACCCCTTTTCATCACAATGCTCCATGACCATTTTCATCACAAGGCTCCATGCCCTTATCATCACAGTGCTCCATGAACCCTTTCATCACAATGCTCCATGGCCCTTCTCATCACAATGCCCCATGACCCCTTCCATCACAATGCTCCATGACCCCTTTCATCAAAATGCGCCATGAACATTGTCATTACAAAGCTCCATTACCACGTTCATCACAAAGCTCCATGACCCCTTTCCTTACAATGCTCCATGGCTCTTGTCATCACAAAGCTCCATGGCGCTTGTCATCACAAGGCTCCATGACCAGTGTAATCACAATGATCCATGACCCCTTTGATAACAACTCTCCATTACCCATTTCCTCAAAATGATCCTTGGCGCTTGTCATCACAATGCTCCATGATCCCTGTAATCACAATGATCCTTGACCCCTTTCATCACAATGTTCCATGGCCGCTTTCATCACAATGCTCCATAACCCCTGTCATCACAATGCCCCTTGACCCATTTCCCCACAATGCTCCCTGAGCCATGTCATCACAATGCTACTTGTCTTTCTCATTACAATGCTCCATGTCCTCTGTAATCAGAGTCTTCCATGACCCCTTTCATCACAACTCTCCTTAACATTTTTCTCACAATGCTCCATGACATTGTCATCACAAAGTTTCATGCCCCCTGTCACCACAATGCTCTAAGCCCACTCTCAACACAATGCTCCATGAGACTTGTCTCACAATGCTCCATGCCCTTTTCATCACAATGCTCCATGCCCCCTGTCATCACAATGCTCCATGCCCACTTTCATTACAATATTCCATGCCCCCTGTCATCACAAGGCTCCATGCCCTTATCATCACAATGCTCCATGACACCTGTCTTCACAATGTTCCGTGCACTTATCATCACAATACTCCTTGACCCTTGTCTAAAATGCTACATGGCGGTGACATCACAATGTTCCATGCACCCTGTCATTACAAGGCTCCATGACACTTGTCATCACAATGTTCCATGGCCCCTATCATTCAAAATGCCATATGACCTCTTTCATCACAATGCTCCAAGGCCCTTGTCATCACAATGCCCCATGAACCCTGTCATCACAATGCTCCAGGCCCCCTGTCATCACAATGATCCATGGCCCTTGTCATCACAATGCTCCCTGGTGCATGTCATCACAAAGATCCATGACCACTTTCAGCACAATGCTCCATGACCCCTTTCATCAAAATTCTCCATGACCATTGTCATCACAATGCTCCATGAGCCCTGTCATTACAATGCTCCCTGACCCCTGTCATCACCATGATCCATGGCCCTTGGCATCACAGTGCTCCTTCGCTCTTGTCGTAACAATGCTCCATGATCCCTGTCATCACAATGATCCATGATACCTTTCATCACAATTCTCCTTTTCCCCTTTCATCACAATGATCCCTGGAGCTTGTCAAAACAATGCTCCTTGATTCCCTGTAATCACAATGTTCCATGACCCCTTTCATGACAATGCTCCATTACCCCACTAATCACAATGATCCATGGTGATTGTCATCACAATGCTCCATGACCCTTGTCATCACAATGCTCCAGGTCGTTGTAATCACAAAGTTCCATGACCCATTTCACCACAAAGCTCCAAGATCCCTGTCATCACAATGCCCCATGACTCCTATCATCCCAATGCTCCATGGCGCTTGTCATCACAATGATCCAGAGCCTTAGTTCCTGAGTTGGGAGTAGTATCATTGCCTCAATTAGGGAAAATGTCAGTGACTGAGTTGGGAGTAGTGTGAGGGCCCTTGTTAGGGACACTGTCAGTGCCTGAGTTAGGTGTAGTGTCAGGGTTTTAGTTACGTACACTGTCAGTGCCTGAGTTGGGAATAGTGTCAGGGCCTTAGTTATGGACTGTGTCATTGCCTGAGTTAGGAGTAGTGTCAGGGCCTTAGTTAGGAGTAGCATCAGTGCCTTCGTTAGGTATTGTATCAGCGCCTCAGTTAGGAATAGATTCAGGGCCTTATTTTGGGACAGTGTCAGTGCCTGAGTTAGGAGTTTTGTCGGCCTTTGTTAGGGACCTTTCCAGGGCCTGAGTTAGGAGTAATGTCAGGGCCTTCCTTAGGTATTGTATCAGTGCCTGTGTTAGGAATAGTGTCAAGGCCTTAGTTAGGGACATTGCCAGGGCATGATTTAGGAGTAGTGTTAGGGTGTGAGTTATGAACAGTGTCAGGGCCTTAGTTAGTGACAGTGTCAGTTCCTGAGTTAGGAGTAGAGTCAGGGCCTAAGTTAGGGACAGTGCCAGTGCTGAGTTCGTAGTAGTATCAGGGCCTTAGTTAGAGACAGTGTCAGGGCCTGAGTTAGGAGTAGTGTCCGAGGCTTTGTTAGGGACAGTGTCAGTGCCTGAGTTAAGAGTAGCGTCACAGCTTTAGTTAGGGCCAGTGTCAGGGCCTTAGTTAAGACCAGTGTCAGGGCCTATGATAGGAATCAGATCAGGGCCTGTGTTACGAGTAGTGTCAGGGCCTTAGTTAAGGACAGTGTCAGGGCCTGAGTCCTGACTTATTCCTAACTTTCCTCACTAAGGATTTTTGACACTACTGCTAATTCAGGTCCTGATAATATCCCTTACTAAGGCCCTGACCCTTTCCCTGGCTAAGGCCCTGAACTTCTCCTAAGTCAGGCCCTGATACTGTCCCTAACAATGGCCCTGACACTACACCTAACTTAGGCCCCGAAATGATACCTAACAAAGGCTCTGTTGCTAGTCCAAACTAAAGCCCTAAAATTGGTCTTAAATAAGGCCTTGACACTAATCCTAACTCAGGCCCTAACACTGTCCCTAGCTAAGGCCCTGACAGTACGCCTAACTCAGGCCCTCATACGATTCCTAACAATGGCTCTGATGCTAGTCCAAACTAAGGCCCTGAAATTGGTCCTAAATAAGGCCTTGACACGAATCGTAACTCAGGCCCTAGCACTGTCCCTAACTAGGTCTCTGACAGTACACCTAACTCAGACCCTGACACTGTCCCTAAGCAAGGCCCTGACACTACTCCTAACTCAGTCCCTTACACTGTACCTAACAAAGTCACTGATGCTAGGCCTAACTCAGGCCCTGAAACTGTCTGTAACTAAGGCCCTGCTGCCATCAGCATGTAAAGTCCTGACATTATCCTGAGCTAATATCCTGACCTATGTCTTTCCAAGGTCCTGAAACTGTCCCAAAGTAAGCCCTGACGCTGTCCGTAAGTGAAGACCTGAGGCTGTCCCTAACTCAGGCCCTGAAGCTTTCCTTAACTGAAGCCTTGAAGCTGTGCCTAACTCAGGCCCTGATCATGTATTTCACAAAGACCTTAATGCTGATCCAGCAAAGACGCTGATGCTGCTCCAAAGTCATGCCCTGACAGTGTGCCCAGCAAAGGGCCTGACGCTAGGCCTCACTCAGGCCCTGTCGCTCTCCCGAAGTCAGGCCCTGACACTGTCACTAACTAAGGCCCTGACTCTACTCCTAACTCAGTCCCGTACATTGTACCTAACAACGGCTCTGATGCTAGTCGTAACTCAGGGCCTGACACTGTCTCTAACTAAGGGCTGCTGCCATCAATATCTAAAGTCCTGACATTATCCGGAGTTAATATCCTGACCCATGTCTTACCAAGGTCCTGAAACTGTCCCAAAGTAAGCCCTGACGCTGTCCCTAAGTGAGGCCCTGCAGCTTTCCCTAACTAACTCAGGCCTTGATGATGTGACTAACTCAGACCCTGGTCATGTCTTTAACTAAGACCCTAAGGCTGATCCAAAAGAGGCCCTGATGCTGCTCCTAAGTCATGCCCTGACAATGTCCCAAGCTAAGGGTCTGATGCTAGGCCTCACTCAGACCCTATCACTCTCCCTAAGTCAGGCCCTGATACTGTCCCTACCTGAAGCCCTAACACTGGTTCTGAATAAGGCCCTGATATTCTCAGTAACAAAGGTCTTCACACTATCCTTAGGTCATTTCCTGACACGATTCCTAGCCTTCACCCTAACCCTGTCCCGAGTTAATATCCTACCTCTTATGCCAACTAAAGATGTTATGCTGTGCCTACCTCAGGCATTGAATTTAGTCCCAAGACAGCTAGACTGTCCCTCACTGGGCTCCATGCCCTTATCGTCACAATGTTCCGTGACCACTGTCATCACAATGCTCCACGCCCTTATCATCACAATGCCCCATGAACCCTGTCATCACAATGCCCCATGACCACTTACATCACAATGCTCCACGCCCTTATCATCACAATGCCCCATGACCCCTGTCATCACAATGCCCCATGACCCCTTTTCATCACAATGCTCCATGACCATTTTCATCACAAGGCTCCATGCCCTTATCATCACAGTGCTCCATGAACCCTTTCATCACAATGCTCCATGGCCCTTCTCATCACAATGCCCCATGACCCCTTCCATCACAATGCTCCATGACCCCTTTCATCAAAATGCGCCATGAACATTGTCATTACAAAGCTCCATGACCACGTTCATCACAAAGCTCCATGACCCCTTTCCTTACAATGCTCCATGGCTCTTGTCATCACAAAGCTCCATGGCGCTTGTCATCACAAGGCTCCATGACCAGTGTAATCACAATGATCCATGACCCCTTTGATAACAACTCTCCATTACCCATTTCCTCAAAATGATCCTTGGCGCTTGTCATCACAATGCTCCATGATCCCTGTAATCACAATGATCCTTGACCCCTTTCATCACAATGTTCCATGGCCGCTTTCATCACAATGCTCCATAACCCCTGTCATCACAATGCCCCTTGACCCATTTCCCCACAATGCTCCCTGAGCCATGTCATCACAATGCTACTTGTCTTTCTCATTACAATGCTCCATGTCCTCTGTAATCAGAGTCTTCCATGACCCCTTTCATCACAACTCTCCTTAACATTTTTCTCACAATGCTCCATGACATTGTCATCACAAAGTTTCATGCCCCCTGTCACCACAATGCTCTAAGCCCACTCTCAACACAATGCTCCATGAGACTTGTCTCACAATGCTCCATGCCCTTTTCATCACAATGCTCCATGCCCCCTGTCATCACAATGCTCCATGCCCACTTTCATTACAATATTCCATGCCCCCTGTCATCACAAGGCTCCATGCCCTTATCATCACAATGCTCCATGACACCTGTCTTCACAATGTTCCGTGCACTTATCATCACAATACTCCTTGACCCTTGTCTAAAATGCTACATGGCGGTGACATCACAATGTTCCATGCACCCTGTCATTACAAGGCTCCATGACACTTGTCATCACAATGTTCCATGGCCCCTATCATTCAAAATGCCATATGACCTCTTTCATCACAATGCTCCAAGGCCCTTGTCATCACAATGCCCCATGAACCCTGTCATCACAATGCTCCAGGCCCCCTGTCATCACAATGATCCATGGCCCTTGTCATCACAATGCTCCCTGGTGCATGTCATCACAAAGATCCATGACCACTTTCAGCACAATGCTCCATGACCCCTTTCATCAAAATTCTCCATGACCATTGTCATCACAATGCTCCATGAGCCCTGTCATTACAATGCTCCCTGACCCCTGTCATCACCATGATCCATGGCCCTTGGCATCACAGTGCTCCTTCGCTCTTGTCGTAACAATGCTCCATGATCCCTGTCATCACAATGATCCATGATACCTTTCATCACAATTCTCCTTTTCCCCTTTCATCACAATGATCCCTGGAGCTTGTCAAAACAATGCTCCTTGATTCCCTGTAATCACAATGTTCCATGACCCCTTTCATGACAATGCTCCATTACCCCACTAATCACAATGATCCATGGTGATTGTCATCACAATGCTCCATGACCCTTGTCATCACAATGCTCCAGGTCGTTGTAATCACAAAGTTCCATGACCCATTTCACCACAAAGCTCCAAGATCCCTGTCATCACAATGCCCCATGACTCCTATCATCCCAATGCTCCATGGCGCTTGTCATCACAATGATCCAGAGCCTTAGTTCCTGAGTTGGGAGTAGTATCATTGCCTCAATTAGGGAAAATGTCAGTGACTGAGTTGGGAGTAGTGTGAGGGCCCTTGTTAGGGACACTGTCAGTGCCTGAGTTAGGTGTAGTGTCAGGGTTTTAGTTACGTACACTGTCAGTGCCTGAGTTGGGAATAGTGTCAGGGCCTTAGTTATGGACTGTGTCATTGCCTGAGTTAGGAGTAGTGTCAGGGCCTTAGTTAGGAGTAGCATCAGTGCCTTCGTTAGGTATTGTATCAGCGCCTCAGTTAGGAATAGATTCAGGGCCTTATTTTGGGACAGTGTCAGTGCCTGAGTTAGGAGTTTTGTCGGCCTTCGTTAGGGACCTTTCCAGGGCCTGAGTTAGGAGTAATGTCAGGGCCTTCCTTAGGTATTGTATCAGTGCCTGTGTTAGGAATAGTGTCAAGGCCTTAGTTAGGGACATTGCCAGGGCATGATTTAGGAGTAGTGTTAGGGTGTGAGTTATGAACAGTGTCAGGGCCTTAGTTAGTGACAGTGTGAGTTCCTGAGTTAGGAGTAGAGTCAGGGCCTAAGTTAGGGACAGTGCCAGTGCTGAGTTCGTAGTAGTATCAGGGCCTTAGTTAGAGACAGTGTCAGGGCCTGAGTTAGGAGTAGTGTCCGAGGCTTTGTTAGGGACAGTGTCAGTGCCTGAGTTAAGAGTAGCGTCACAGCTTTAGTTAGGGCCAGTGTCAGGGCCTTAGTTAAGACCAGTGTCAGGGCCTATGATAGGAATCAGATCAGGGCCTGTGTTACGAGTAGTGTCAGGGCCTTAGTTAAGGACAGTGTCAGGGCCTGAGTCCTGACTTATTCCTAACTTTCCTCACTAAGGATTTTTGACACTACTGCTAATTCAGGTCCTGATAATATCCCTTACTAAGGCCCTGACCCTTTCCCTGGCTAAGGCCCTGAACTTCTCCTAAGTCAGGCCCTGATACTGTCCCTAACAATGGCCCTGACACTACACCTAACTTAGGCCCCGAAATGATACCTAACAAAGGCTCTGTTGCTAGTCCAAACTAAAGCCCTAAAATTGGTCTTAAATAAGGCCTTGACACTAATCCTAACTCAGGCCCTAACACTGTCCCTAGCTAAGGCCCTGACAGTACGCCTAACTCAGGCCCTCATACGATTCCTAACAATGGCTCTGATGCTAGTCCAAACTAAGGCCCTGAAATTGGTCCTAAATAAGGCCTTGACACGAATCGTAACTCAGGCCCTAGCACTGTCCCTAACTAGGTCTCTGACAGTACACCTAACTCAGACCCTGACACTGTCCCTAAGCAAGGCCCTGACACTACTCCTAACTCAGTCCCTTACACTGTACCTAACAAAGTCACTGATGCTAGGCCTAACTCAGGCCCTGAAACTGTCTGTAACTAAGGCCCTGCTGCCATCAGCATGTAAAGTCCTGACATTATCCTGAGCTAATATCCTGACCTATGTCTTTCCAAGGTCCTGAAACTGTCCCAAAGTAAGCCCTGACGCTGTCCGTAAGTGAAGACCTGAGGCTGTCCCTAACTCAGGCCCTGAAGCTTTCCTTAACTGAAGCCTTGAAGCTGTGCCTAACTCAGGCCCTGATCATGTATTTCACAAAGACCTTAATGCTGATCCAGCAAAGACGCTGATGCTGCTCCAAAGTCATGCCCTGACAGTGTGCCCAGCAAAGGGCCTGACGCTAGGCCTCACTCAGGCCCTGTCGCTCTCCCGAAGTCAGGCCCTGACACTGTCACTAACTAAGGCCCTGACTCTACTCCTAACTCAGTCCCGTACATTGTACCTAACAACGGCTCTGATGCTAGTCGTAACTCAGGGCCTGACACTGTCTCTAACTAAGGGCTGCTGCCATCAATATCTAAAGTCCTGACATTATCCGGAGTTAATATCCTGACCCATGTCTTACCAAGGTCCTGAAACTGTCCCAAAGTAAGCCCTGACGCTGTCCCTAAGTGAGGCCCTGCAGCTTTCCCTAACTAACTCAGGCCTTGATGATGTGACTAACTCAGACCCTGGTCATGTCTTTAACTAAGACCCTAAGGCTGATCCAAAAGAGGCCCTGATGCTGCTCCTAAGTCATGCCCTGACAATGTCCCAAGCTAAGGGTCTGATGCTAGGCCTCACTCAGACCCTATCACTCTCCCTAAGTCAGGCCCTGATACTGTCCCTACCTGAAGCCCTAACACTGGTTCTGAATAAGGCCCTGATATTCTCAGTAACAAAGGTCTTCACACTATCCTTAGGTCATTTCCTGACACGATTCCTAGCCTTCACCCTAACCCTGTCCCGAGTTAATATCCTACCTCTTATGCCAACTAAAGATGTTATGCTGTGCCTACCTCAGGCTTTGAATTTAGTCCCAAGACCGCTAGACTGTCCCTCACTGGGCTCCATGCCCTTATCGTCACAATGTTCCGTGACCACTGTCATCACAATGCTCCACGCCCTTATCATCACAATGCCCCATGAACCCTGTCATCACAATGCCCCATGACCACTTACATCACAATGCTCCACGCCCTTATCATCACAATGCCCCATGACCCCTGTCATCACAATGCCCCATGACCCCTTTTCATCACAATGCTCCATGACCATTTTCATCACAAGGCTCCATGCCCTTATCATCACAGTGCTCCATGAACCCTTTCATCACAATGCTCCATGGCCCTTCTCATCACAATGCCCCATGACCCCTTCCATCACAATGCTCCATGACCCCTTTCATCAAAATGCGCCATGAACATTGTCATTACAAAGCTCCATGACCACGTTCATCACAATGCTCCATGACCCCTTTCCTTACAATGCTCCATGGCTCTTGTCATCACAAAGCTCCATGGCGCTTGTCATCACAAGGCTCCATGACCACTGTAATCACAATGATCCATGACCCCTTTGATAACAACTCTCCATTACCCATTTCCTCAAAATGATCCTTGGCGCTTGTCATCACAATGCTCCATGATCCCTGTAATCACAATGATCCTTGACCCCTTTCATCACAATGTTCCATGGCCGCTTTCATCACAATGCTCCATAACCCCTGTCATCACAATGCCCCTTGACCCATTTCCCCACAATGCTCCCTGAGCCATGTCATCACAATGCTACTTGTCTTTCTCATTACAATGCTCCATGTCCTCTGTAATCAGAGTCTTCCATGACCCCTTTCATCACAACTCTCCTTAACATTTTTCTCACAATGCTCCATGACATTGTCATCACAATGTTTCATGCCCCCTGTCACCACAATGCTCTAAGCCCACTCTCAACACAATGCTCCATGAGACTTGTCTCACAATGCTCCATGCCCTTTTCATCACAATGCTCCATGCCCCCTGTCATCACAATGCTCCATGCCCCCTTTCATTACAATATTCCATGCCCCCTGTCATCACAAGGCTCCATGCCCTTATCATCACAATGCTCCATGACACCTGTCTTCACAATGTTCCGTGCACTTATCATCACAATACTCCTTGACCCTTGTCTAAAATGCTACATGGCGGTGACATCACAATGTTCCATGCACCCTGTCATTACAAGGCTCCATGACACTTGTCATCACAATGTTCCATGGCCCCTATCATTCAAAATGCCATATGACCTCTTTCATCACAATGCTCCAAGGCCCTTGTCATCACAATGCCCCATGAACCCTGTCATCACAATGCTCCAGGCCCCCTGTCATCACAATGATCCATGGCCCTTGTCATCACAATGCTCCCTGGTGCATGTCATCACAAAGATCCATGACCACTTTCAGCACAATGCTCCATGACCCCTTTCATCAAAATTCTCCATGACCATTGTCATCACAATGCTCCATGAGCCCTGTCATTACAATGCTCCCTGACCCCTGTCATCACCATGATCCATGGCCCTTGGCATCACAGTGCTCCTTCGCTCTTATCGTAACAATGCTCCATGATCCCTGTCATCACAATGATCCATGATACCTTTCATCACAATTCTCCTTTTCCCCTTTCATCACAATGATCCCTGGAGCTTGTCAAAACAATGCTCCTTGATTCCCTGTAATCACAATGTTCCATGACCCCTTTCATGACAATGCTCCATTACCCCACTAATCACAACGATCCATGGTGATTGTCATCACAATGCTCCATGACCCTTGTCATCACAATGCTCCAGGTCGTTGTAATCACAAAGTTCCATGACCCATTTCACCACAAAGCTCCAAGATCCCTGTCATCACAATGCCCCATGACTCCTATCATCCCAATGCTCCATGGTGCTTGTCATCACAATGATCCAGAGCCTTAGTTCCTGAGTTGGGAGTAGTATCATTGCCTCAATTAGGGAAAATGTCAGTGACTGAGTTGGGAGTAGTGTGAGGGCCCTTGTTAGGGACACTGTCAGTGCCTGAGTTAGGTGTAGTGTCAGGGTTTTAGTTACGTACACTGTCAGTGCCTGAGTTGGGAATAGTGTCAGGGCCTTAGTTATGGACTGTGTCATTGCCTGAGTTAGGAGTAGTGTCAGGGCCTTAGTTAGGAGTAGCATCAGTGCCTTCGTTAGGTATTGTATCAGCGTCTCAGTTAGGAATAGATTCAGGGCCTTATTTTGGGACAGTGTCAGTGCCTGAGTTAGGAGTTTTGTCGGCCTTAGTTAGGGACCTTTCCAGGGCCTGAGTTAGGAGTAATGTCAGGGCCTTCCTTAGGTATTGTATCAGTGCCTGAGTTAGGAATAGTGTCAAGGCCTTAGTTAGGGACATTGCCAGGGCATGATTTAGGAGTAGTGTTAGGGTGTGAGTTATGAACAGTGTCAGGGCCTTAGTTAGTGACAGTGTCAGTTCCTGAGTTAGGAGTAGAGTCAGGGCCTAAGTTAGGGACAGTGCCAGTGCTGAGTTCGTAGTAGTATCAGGGCCTTAGTTAGAGACAGTGTCAGGGCCTGAGTTAGGAGTAGTGTCCGAGGCTTTGTTAGGGACAGTGTCAGTGCCTGAGTTAAGAGTAGCGTCACAGCTTTAGTTAGGGCCAGTGTCAGGGCCTTAGTTAAGACCAGTGTCAGGGCCTATGATAGGAATCAGATCAGGGCCTGTGTTACGAGTAGTGTCAGGGCCTTAGTTAAGGACAGTGTCAGGGCCTGAGTCCTGACTTATTCCTAACTTTCCTCACTAAGGATTTTTGACACTACTGCTAATTCAGGTCCTGATAATATCCCTTACTAAGGCCCTGACCCTTTCCCTGGCTAAGGCCCTGAACTTCTCCTAAGTCAGGCCCTGATACTGTCCCTAACAATGGCCCTGACACTACACCTAACTTAGGCCCCGAAATGATACCTAACAAAGGCTCTGTTGCTAGTCCAAACTAAAGCCCTAAAATTGGTCTTAAATAAGGCCTTGACACTAATCCTAACTCAGGCCCTAACACTGTCCCTAGCTAAGGCCCTGACAGTACGCCTAACTCAGGCCCTCATACGATTCCTAACAATGGCTCTGATGCTAGTCCAAACTAAGGCCCTGAAATTGGTCCTAAATAAGGCCTTGACACGAATCGTAACTCAGGCCCTAGCACTGTCCCTAACTAGGTCTCTGACAGTACACCTAACTCAGACCCTGACACTGTCCCTAAGCAAGGCCCTGACACTACTCCTAACTCAGTCCCTTACACTGTACCTAACAAAGTCACTGATGCTAGGCCTAACTCAGGCCCTGAAACTGTCTGTAACTAAGGCCCTGCTGCCATCAGCATGTAAAGTCCTGACATTATCCTGAGCTAATATCCTGACCTATGTCTTTCCAAGGTCCTGAAACTGTCCCAAAGTAAGCCCTGACGCTGTCCGTAAGTGAAGACCTGAGGCTGTCCCTAACTCAGGCCCTGAAGCTTTCCTTAACTGAAGCCTTGAAGCTGTGCCTAACTCAGGCCCTGATCATGTATTTCACAAAGACCTTAATGCTGATCCAGCAAAGACGCTGATGCTGCTCCAAAGTCATGCCCTGACAGTGTGCCCAGCAAAGGGCCTGACGCTAGGCCTCACTCAGGCCCTGTCGCTCTCCCGAAGTCAGGCCCTGACACTGTCACTAACTAAGGCCCTGACTCTACTCCTAACTCAGTCCCGTACATTGTACCTAACAACGGCTCTGATGCTAGTCGTAACTCAGGGCCTGACACTGTCTCTAACTAAGGGCTGCTGCCATCAATATCTAAAGTCCTGACATTATCCGGAGTTAATATCCTGACCCATGTCTTACCAAGGTCCTGAAACTGTCCCAAAGTAAGCCCTGACGCTGTCCCTAAGTGAGGCCCTGCAGCTTTCCCTAACTAACTCAGGCCTTGATGATGTGACTAACTCAGACCCTGGTCATGTCTTTAACTAAGACCCTAAGGCTGATCCAAAAGAGGCCCTGATGCTGCTCCTAAGTCATGCCCTGACAATGTCCCAAGCTAAGGGTCTGATGCTAGGCCTCACTCAGACCCTATCACTCTCCCTAAGTCAGGCCCTGATACTGTCCCTACCTGAAGCCCTAACACTGGTTCTGAATAAGGCCCTGATATTCTCAGTAACAAAGGTCTTCACACTATCCTTAGGTCATTTCCTGACACGATTCCTAGCCTTCACCCTAACCCTGTCCCGAGTTAATATCCTACCTCTTATGCCAACTAAAGATGTTATGCTGTGCCTACCTCAGGCATTGAATTTAGTCCCAAGACCGCTAGACTGTCCCTCACTGGGCTCCATGCCCTTATCGTCACAATGTTCCGTGACCACTGTCATCACAATGCTCCACGCCCTTATCATCACAATGCCCCATGAACCCTGTCATCACAATGCCCCATGACCACTTACATCACAATGCTCCACGCCCTTATCATCACAATGCCCCATGACCCCTGTCATCACAATGCCCCATGACCCCTTTTCATCACAATGCTCCATGACCATTTTCATCACAAGGCTCCATGCCCTTATCATCACAGTGCTCCATGAACCCTTTCATCACAATGCTCCATGGCCCTTCTCATCACAATGCCCCATGACCCCTTCCATCACAATGCTCCATGACCCCTTTCATCAAAATGCGCCATGAACATTGTCATTACAAAGCTCCATGACCACGTTCATCACAAAGCTCCATGACCCCTTTCCTTACAATGCTCCATGGCTCTTGTCATCACAAAGCTCCATGGCGCTTGTCATCACAAGGCTCCATGACCAGTGTAATCACAATGATCCATGACCCCTTTGATAACAACTCTCCATTACCCATTTCCTCAAAATGATCCTTGGCGCTTGTCATCACAATGCTCCATGATCCCTGTAATCACAATGATCCTTGACCCCTTTCATCACAATGTTCCATGGCCGCTTTCATCACAATGCTCCATAACCCCTGTCATCACAATGCCCCTTGACCCATTTCCCCACAATGCTCCCTGAGCCATGTCATCACAATGCTACTTGTCTTTCTCATTACAATGCTCCATGTCCTCTGTAATCAGAGTCTTCCATGACCCCTTTCATCACAACTCTCCTTAACATTTTTCTCACAATGCTCCATGACATTGTCATCACAAAGTTTCATGCCCCCTGTCACCACAATGCTCTAAGCCCACTCTCAACACAATGCTCCATGAGACTTGTCTCACAATGCTCCATGCCCTTTTCATCACAATGCTCCATGCCCCCTGTCATCACAATGCTCCATGCCCACTTTCATTACAATATTCCATGCCCCCTGTCATCACAAGGCTCCATGCCCTTATCATCACAATGCTCCATGACACCTGTCTTCACAATGTTCCGTGCACTTATCATCACAATACTCCTTGACCCTTGTCTAAAATGCTACATGGCGGTGACATCACAATGTTCCATGCACCCTGTCATTACAAGGCTCCATGACACTTGTCATCACAATGTTCCATGGCCCCTATCATTCAAAATGCCATATGACCTCTTTCATCACAATGCTCCAAGGCCCTTGTCATCACAATGCCCCATGAACCCTGTCATCACAATGCTCCAGGCCCCCTGTCATCACAATGATCCATGGCCCTTGTCATCACAATGCTCCCTGGTGCATGTCATCACAAAGATCCATGACCACTTTCAGCACAATGCTCCATGACCCCTTTCATCAAAATTCTCCATGACCATTGTCATCACAATGCTCCATGAGCCCTGTCATTACAATGCTCCCTGACCCCTGTCATCACCATGATCCATGGCCCTTGGCATCACAGTGCTCCTTCGCTCTTGTCGTAACAATGCTCCATGATCCCTGTCATCACAATGATCCATGATACCTTTCATCACAATTCTCCTTTTCCCCTTTCATCACAATGATCCCTGGAGCTTGTCAAAACAATGCTCCTTGATTCCCTGTAATCACAATGTTCCATGACCCCTTTCATGACAATGCTCCATTACCCCACTAATCACAACGATCCATGGTGATTGTCATCACAATGCTCCATGACCCTTGTCATCACAATGCTCCAGGTCGTTGTAATCACAAAGTTCCATGACCCATTTCACCACAAAGCTCCAAGATCCCTGTCATCACAATGCCCCATGACTCCTATCATCCCAATGCTCCATGGCGCTTGTCATCACAATGATCCAGAGCCTTAGTTCCTGAGTTGGGAGTAGTATCATTGCCTCAATTAGGGAAAATGTCAGTGACTGAGTTGGGAGTAGTGTGAGGGCCCTTGTTAGGGACACTGTCAGTGCCTGAGTTAGGTGTAGTGTCAGGGTTTTAGTTACGTACACTGTCAGTGCCTGAGTTGGGAATAGTGTCAGGGCCTTAGTTATGGACTGTGTCATTGCCTGAGTTAGGAGTAGTGTCAGGGCCTTAGTTAGGAGTAGCATCAGTGCCTTCGTTAGGTATTGTATCAGCGCCTCATTTAGGAAGAGATTCAGGGCCTTATTTTGGGACAGTGTCAGTGCCTGAGTTAGGAGTTTTGTCGGCCTTCGTTAGGGACCTTTCCAGGGCCTGAGTTAGGAGTAATGTCAGGGCCTTCCTTAGGTATTGTATCAGTGCCTGAGTTAGGAATAGTGTCAAGGCCTTAGTTAGGGACATTGCCAGGGCATGATTTAGGAGTAGTGTTAGGGTGTGAGTTATGAACAGTGTCAGGGCCTTAGTTAGTGACAGTGTCAGTTCCTGAGTTAGGAGTAGAGTCAGGGCCTAAGTTAGGGACAGTGCCAGTGCTGAGTTCGTAGTAGTATCAGGGCCTTAGTTAGAGACAGTGTCAGGGCCTGAGTTAGGAGTAGTGTCCGAGGCTTTGTTAGGGACAGTGTCAGTGCCTGAGTTAAGAGTAGCGTCACAGCTTTAGTTAGGGCCAGTGTCAGGGCCTTAGTTAAGACCAGTGTCAGGGCCTATGATAGGAATCAGATCAGGGCCTGTGTTACGAGTAGTGTCAGGGCCTTAGTTAAGGACAGTGTCAGGGCCTGAGTCCTGACTTATTCCTAACTTTCCTCACTAAGGATTTTTGACACTACTGCTAATTCAGGTCCTGATAATATCCCTTACTAAGGCCCTGACCCTTTCCCTGGCTAAGGCCCTGAACTTCTCCTAAGTCAGGCCCTGATACTGTCCCTAACAATGGCCCTGACACTACACCTAACTTAGGCCCCGAAATGATACCTAACAAAGGCTCTGTTGCTAGTCCAAACTAAAGCCCTAAAATTGGTCTTAAATAAGGCCTTGACACTAATCCTAACTCAGGCCCTAACACTGTCCCTAGCTAAGGCCCTGACAGTACGCCTAACTCAGGCCCTCATACGATTCCTAACAATGGCTCTGATGCTAGTCCAAACTAAGGCCCTGAAATTGGTCCTAAATAAGGCCTTGACACGAATCGTAACTCAGGCCCTAGCACTGTCCCTAACTAGGTCTCTGACAGTACACCTAACTCAGACCCTGACACTGTCCCTAAGCAAGGCCCTGACACTACTCCTAACTCAGTCCCTTACACTGTACCTAACAAAGTCACTGATGCTAGGCCTAACTCAGGCCCTGAAACTGTCTGTAACTAAGGCCCTGCTGCCATCAGCATGTAAAGTCCTGACATTATCCTGAGCTAATATCCTGACCTATGTCTTTCCAAGGTCCTGAAACTGTCCCAAAGTAAGCCCTGACGCTGTCCGTAAGTGAAGACCTGAGGCTGTCCCTAACTCAGGCCCTGAAGCTTTCCTTAACTGAAGCCTTGAAGCTGTGCCTAACTCAGGCCCTGATCATGTATTTCACAAAGACCTTAATGCTGATCCAGCAAAGACGCTGATGCTGCTCCAAAGTCATGCCCTGACAGTGTGCCCAGCAAAGGGCCTGACGCTAGGCCTCACTCAGGCCCTGTCGCTCTCCCGAAGTCAGGCCCTGACACTGTCACTAACTAAGGCCCTGACTCTACTCCTAACTCAGTCCCGTACATTGTACCTAACAACGGCTCTGATGCTAGTCGTAACTCAGGGCCTGACACTGTCTCTAACTAAGGGCTGCTGCCATCAATATCTAAAGTCCTGACATTATCCGGAGTTAATATCCTGACCCATGTCTTACCAAGGTCCTGAAACTGTCCCAAAGTAAGCCCTGACGCTGTCCCTAAGTGAGGCCCTGCAGCTTTCCCTAACTAACTCAGGCCTTGATGATGTGACTAACTCAGACCCTGGTCATGTCTTTAACTAAGACCCTAAGGCTGATCCAAAAGAGGCCCTGATGCTGCTCCTAAGTCATGCCCTGACAATGTCCCAAGCTAAGGGTCTGATGCTAGGCCTCACTCAGACCCTATCACTCTCCCTAAGTCAGGCCCTGATACTGTCCCTACCTGAAGCCCTAACACTGGTTCTGAATAAGGCCCTGATATTCTCAGTAACAAAGGTCTTCACACTATCCTTAGGTCATTTCCTGACACGATTCCTAGCCTTCACCCTAACCCTGTCCCGAGTTAATATCCTACCTCTTATGCCAACTAAAGATGTTATGCTGTGCCTACCTCAGGCATTGAATTTAGTCCCAAGACCGCTAGACTGTCCCTCACTGGGCTCCATGCCCTTATCGTCACAATGTTCCGTGACCACTGTCATCACAATGCTCCACGCCCTTATCATCACAATGCCCCATGAACCCTGTCATCACAATGCCCCATGACCACTTACATCACAATGCTCCACGCCCTTATCATCACAATGCCCCATGACCCCTGTCATCACAATGCCCCATGACCCCTTTTCATCACAATGCTCCATGACCATTTTCATCACAAGGCTCCATGCCCTTATCATCACAGTGCTCCATGAACCCTTTCATCACAATGCTCCATGGCCCTTCTCATCAGAATGCCCCATGACCCCTTCCATCACAATGCTCCATGACCCCTTTCATCAAAATGCGCCATGAACATTGTCATTACAAAGCTCCATGACCACGTTCATCACAAAGCTCCATGACCCCTTTCCTTACAATGCTCCATGGCTCTTGTCATCACAAAGCTCCATGGCGCTTGTCATCACAAGGCTCCATGACCACTGTAATCACAATGATCCATGACCCCTTTGATAACAACTCTCCATTACCCATTTCCTCAAAATGATCCTTGGCGCTTGTCATCACAATGCTCCATGATCCCTGTAATCACAATGATCCTTGACCCCTTTCATCACAATGTTCCATGGCCGCTTTCATCACAATGCTCCATAACCCCTGTCATCACAATGCCCCTTGACCCATTTCCCCACAATGCTCCCTGAGCCATGTCATCACAATGCTACTTGTCTTTCTCATTACAATGCTCCATGTCCTCTGTAATCAGAGTCTTCCATGACCCCTTTCATCACAACTCTCCTTAACATTTTTCTCACAATGCTCCATGACATTGTCATCACAAAGTTTCATGCCCCCTGTCACCACAATGCTCTAAGCCCACTCTCAACACAATGCTCCATGAGACTTGTCTCACAATGCTCCATGCCCTTTTCATCACAATGCTCCATGCCCCCTGTCATCACAATGCTCCATGCCCACTTTCATTACAATATTCCATGCCCCCTGTCATCACAGGGCTCCATGCCCTTATCATCACAATGCTCCATGACACCTGTCTTCACAATGTTCCGTGCACTTATCATCACAATACTCCTTGACCCTTGTCTAAAATGCTACATGGCGGTGACATCACAATGTTCCATGCACCCTGTCATTACAAGGCTCCATGACACTTGTCATCACAATGTTCCATGGCCCCTATCATTCAAAATGCCATATGACCTCTTTCATCACAATGCTCCAAGGCCCTTGTCATCACAATGCCCCATGAACCCTGTCATCACAATGCTCCAGGCCCCCTGTCATCACAATGATCCATGGCCCTTGTCATCACAATGCTCCCTGGTGCATGTCATCACAAAGATCCATGACCACTTTCAGCACAATGCTCCATGACCCCTTTCATCAAAATTCTCCATGACCATTGTCATCACAATGCTCCATGAGCCCTGTCATTACAATGCTCCCTGACCCCTGTCATCACCATGATCCATGGCCCTTGGCATCACAGTGCTCCTTCGCTCTTGTCGTAACAATGCTCCATGATCCCTGTCATCACAATGATCCATGATACCTTTCATCACAATTCTCCTTTTCCCCTTTCATCACAATGATCCCTGGAGCTTGTCAAAACAATGCTCCTTGATTCCCTGTAATCACAATGTTCCATGACCCCTTTCATGACAATGCTCCATTACCCCACTAATCACAATGATCCATGGTGATTGTCATCACAATGCTCCATGACCCTTGTCATCACAATGCTCCAGGTCGTTGTAATCACAAAGTTCCATGACCCATTTCACCACAAAGCTCCAAGATCCCTGTCATCACAATGCCCCATGACTCCTATCATCCCAATGCTCCATGGCGCTTGTCATCACAATGATCCAGAGCCTTAGTTCCTGAGTTGGGAGTAGTATCATTGCCTCAATTAGGGAAAATGTCAGTGACTGAGTTGGGAGTAGTGTGAGGGCCCTTGTTAGGGACACTGTCAGTGCCTGAGTTAGGTGTAGTGTCAGGGTTTTAGTTACGTACACTGTCAGTGCCTGAGTTGGGAATAGTGTCAGGGCCTTAGTTATGGACTGTGTCATTGCCTGAGTTAGGAGTAGTGTCAGGGCCTTAGTTAGGAGTAGCATCAGTGCCTTCGTTAGGTATTGTATCAGCGCCTCAGTTAGGAATAGATTCAGGGCCTTATTTTGGGACAGTGTCAGTGCCTGAGTTAGGAGTTTTGTCGGCCTTCGTTAGGGACCTTTCCAGGGCCTGAGTTAGGAGTAATGTCAGGGCCTTCCTTAGGTATTGTATCAGTGCCTGAGTTAGGAATAGTGTCAAGGCCTTAGTTAGGGACATTGCCAGGGCATGATTTAGGAGTAGTGTTAGGGTGTGAGTTATGAACAGTGTCAGGGCCTTAGTTAGTGACAGTGTCAGTTCCTGAGTTAGGAGTAGAGTCAGGGCCTAAGTTAGGGACAGTGCCAGTGCTGAGTTCGTAGTAGTATCAGGGCCTTAGTTAGAGACAGTGTCAGGGCCTGAGTTAGGAGTAGTGTCCGAGGCTTTGTTAGGGACAGTGTCAGTGCCTGAGTTAAGAGTAGCGTCACAGCTTTAGTTAGGGCCAGTGTCAGGGCCTTAGTTAAGACCAGTGTCAGGGCCTATGATAGGAATCAGATCAGGGCCTGTGTTACGAGTAGTGTCAGGGCCTTAGTTAAGGACAGTGTCAGGGCCTGAGTCCTGACTTATTCCTAACTTTCCTCACTAAGGATTTTTGACACTACTGCTAATTCAGGTCCTGATAATATCCCTTACTAAGGCCCTGACCCTTTCCCTGGCTAAGGCCCTGAACTTCTCCTAAGTCAGGCCCTGATACTGTCCCTAACAATGGCCCTGACACTACACCTAACTTAGGCCCCGAAATGATACCTAACAAAGGCTCTGTTGCTAGTCCAAACTAAAGCCCTAAAATTGGTCTTAAATAAGGCCTTGACACTAATCCTAACTCAGGCCCTAACACTGTCCCTAGCTAAGGCCCTGACAGTACGCCTAACTCAGGCCCTCATACGATTCCTAACAATGGCTCTGATGCTAGTCCAAACTAAGGCCCTGAAATTGGTCCTAAATAAGGCCTTGACACGAATCGTAACTCAGGCCCTAGCACTGTCCCTAACTAGGTCTCTGACAGTACACCTAACTCAGACCCTGACACTGTCCCTAAGCAAGGCCCTGACACTACTCCTAACTCAGTCCCTTACACTGTACCTAACAAAGTCACTGATGCTAGGCCTAACTCAGGCCCTGAAACTGTCTGTAACTAAGGCCCTGCTGCCATCAGCATGTAAAGTCCTGACATTATCCTGAGCTAATATCCTGACCTATGTCTTTCCAAGGTCCTGAAACTGTCCCAAAGTAAGCCCTGACGCTGTCCGTAAGTGAAGACCTGAGGCTGTCCCTAACTCAGGCCCTGAAGCTTTCCTTAACTGAAGCCTTGAAGCTGTGCCTAACTCAGGCCCTGATCATGTATTTCACAAAGACCTTAATGCTGATCCAGCAAAGACGCTGATGCTGCTCCAAAGTCATGCCCTGACAGTGTGCCCAGCAAAGGGCCTGACGCTAGGCCTCACTCAGGCCCTGTCGCTCTCCCGAAGTCAGGCCCTGACACTGTCACTAACTAAGGCCCTGACTCTACTCCTAACTCAGTCCCGTACATTGTACCTAACAACGGCTCTGATGCTAGTCGTAACTCAGGGCCTGACACTGTCTCTAACTAAGGGCTGCTGCCATCAATATCTAAAGTCCTGACATTATCCGGAGTTAATATCCTGACCCATGTCTTACCAAGGTCCTGAAACTGTCCCAAAGTAAGCCCTGACGCTGTCCCTAAGTGAGGCCCTGCAGCTTTCCCTAACTAACTCAGGCCTTGATGATGTGACTAACTCAGACCCTGGTCATGTCTTTAACTAAGACCCTAAGGCTGATCCAAAAGAGGCCCTGATGCTGCTCCTAAGTCATGCCCTGACAATGTCCCAAGCTAAGGGTCTGATGCTAGGCCTCACTCAGACCCTATCACTCTCCCTAAGTCAGGCCCTGATACTGTCCCTACCTGAAGCCCTAACACTGGTTCTGAATAAGGCCCTGATATTCTCAGTAACAAAGGTCTTCACACTATCCTTAGGTCATTTCCTGACACGATTCCTAGCCTTCACCCTAACCCTGTCCCGAGTTAATATCCTACCTCTTATGCCAACTAAAGATGTTATGCTGTGCCTACCTCAGGCATTGAATTTAGTCCCAAGACCGCTAGACTGTCCCTCACTGGGCTCCATGCCCTTATCGTCACAATGTTCCGTGACCACTGTCATCACAATGCTCCACGCCCTTATCATCACAATGCCCCATGAACCCTGTCATCACAATGCCCCATGACCACTTACATCACAATGCTCCACGCCCTTATCATCACAATGCCCCATGACCCCTGTCATCACAATGCCCCATGACCCCTTTTCATCACAATGCTCCATGACCATTTTCATCACAAGGCTCCATGCCCTTATCATCACAGTGCTCCATGAACCCTTTCATCACAATGCTCCATGGCCCTTCTCATCACAATGCCCCATGACCCCTTCCATCACAATGCTCCATGACCCCTTTCATCAAAATGCGCCATGAACATTGTCATTACAAAGCTCCATGACCACGTTCATCACAATGCTCCATGACCCCTTTCCTTACAATGCTCCATGGCTCTTGTCATCACAAAGCTCCATGGCGCTTGTCATCACAAGGCTCCATGACCACTGTAATCACAATGATCCATGACCCCTTTGATAACAACTCTCCATTACCCATTTCCTCAAAATGATCCTTGGCGCTTGTCATCACAATGCTCCATGATCCCTGTAATCACAATGATCCTTGACCCCTTTCATCACAATGTTCCATGGCCGCTTTCATCACAATGCTCCATAACCCCTGTCATCACAATGCCCCTTGACCCATTTCCCCACAATGCTCCCTGAGCCATGTCATCACAATGCTACTTGTCTTTCTCATTACAATGCTCCATGTCCTCTGTAATCAGAGTCTTCCATGACCCCTTTCATCAAAACTCTCCTTAACATTTTTCTCACAATGCTCCATGACATTGTCATCACAAAGTTTCATGCCCCCTGTCACCACAATGCTCTAAGCCCACTCTCAACACAATGCTCCATGAGACTTGTCTCACAATGCTCCATGCCCTTTTCATCACAATGCTCCATGCCCCCTGTCATCACAATGCTCCATGCCCCCTTTCATTACAATATTCCATGCCCCCTGTCATCACAAGGCTCCATGCCCTTATCATCACAATGCTCCATGACACCTGTCTTCACAATGTTCCGTGCACTTATCATCACAATACTCCTTGACCCTTGTCTAAAATGCTACATGGCGGTGACATCACAATGTTCCATGCACCCTGTCATTACAAGGCTCCATGACACTTGTCATCACAATGTTCCATGGCCCCTATCATTCAAAATGCCATATGACCTCTTTCATCACAATGCTCCAAGGCCCTTGTCATCACAATGCCCCATGAACCCTGTCATCACAATGCTCCAGGCCCCCTGTCATCACAATGATCCATGGCCCTTGTCATCACAATGCTCCCTGGTGCATGTCATCACAAAGATCCATGACCACTTTCAGCACAATGCTCCATGACCCCTTTCCTCAAAATTCTCCATGACCATTGTCATCACAATGCTCCATGAGCCCTGTCATTACAATGCTCCCTGACCCCTGTCATCACCATGATCCATGGCCCTTGGCATCACAGTGCTCCTTCGCTCTTGTCGTAACAATGCTCCATGATCCCTGTCATCACAATGATCCATGATACCTTTCATCACAATTCTCCTTTTCCCCTTTCATCACAATGATCCCTGGAGCTTGTCAAAACAATGCTCCTTGATTCCCTGTAATCACAATGTTCCATGACCCCTTTCATGACAATGCTCCATTACCCCACTAATCACAATGATCCATGGTGATTGTCATCACAATGCTCCATGACCCTTGTCATCACAATGCTCCAGGTCGTTGTAATCACAAAGTTCCATGACCCATTTCACCACAAAGCTCCAAGATCCCTGTCATCACAATGCCCCATGACTCCTATCATCCCAATGCTCCATGGCGCTTGTCATCACAATGATCCAGAGCCTTAGTTCCTGAGTTGGGAGTAGTATCATTGCCTCAATTAGGGAAAATGTCAGTGACTGAGTTGGGAGTAGTGTGAGGGCCCTTGTTAGGGACACTGTCAGTGCCTGAGTTAGGTGTAGTGTCAGGGTTTTAGTTACGTACACTGTCAGTGCCTGAGTTGGGAATAGTGTCAGGGCCTTAGTTATGGACTGTGTCATTGCCTGAGTTAGGAGTAGTGTCAGGGCCTTAGTTAGGAGTAGCATCAGTGCCTTCGTTAGGTATTGTATCAGCGCCTCAGTTAGGAATAGATTCAGGGCCTTATTTTGGGACAGTGTCAGTGCCTGAGTTAGGAGTTTTGTCGGCCTTAGTTAGGGACCTTTCCAGGGCCTGAGTTAGGAGTAATGTCAGGGCCTTCCTTAGGTATTGTATCAGTGCCTGAGTTAGGAATAGTGTCAAGGCCTTAGTTAGGGACATTGCCAGGGCATGATTTAGGAGTAGTGTTAGGGTGTGAGTTATGAACAGTGTCAGGGCCTTAGTTAGTGACAGTGTCAGTTCCTGAGTTAGGAGTAGAGTCAGGGCCTAAGTTAGGGACAGTGCCAGTGCTGAGTTCGTAGTAGTATCAGGGCCTTAGTTAGAGACAGTGTCAGGGCCTGAGTTAGGAGTAGTGTCCGAGGCTTTGTTAGGGACAGTGTCAGTGCCTGAGTTAAGAGTAGCGTCACAGCTTTAGTTAGGGCCAGTGTCAGGGCCTTAGTTAAGACCAGTGTCAGGGCCTATGATAGGAATCAGATCAGGGCCTGTGTTACGAGTAGTGTCAGGGCCTTAGTTAAGGACAGTGTCAGGGCCTGAGTCCTGACTTATTCCTAACTTTCCTCACTAAGGATTTTTGACACTACTGCTAATTCAGGTCCTGATAATATCCCTTACTAAGGCCCTGACCCTTTCCCTGGCTAAGGCCCTGAACTTCTCCTAAGTCAGGCCCTGATACTGTCCCTAACAATGGCCCTGACACTACACCTAACTTAGGCCCCGAAATGATACCTAACAAAGGCTCTGTTGCTAGTCCAAACTAAAGCCCTAAAATTGGTCTTAAATAAGGCCTTGACACTAATCCTAACTCAGGCCCTAACACTGTCCCTAGCTAAGGCCCTGACAGTACGCCTAACTCAGGCCCTCATACGATTCCTAACAATGGCTCTGATGCTAGTCCAAACTAAGGCCCTGAAATTGGTCCTAAATAAGGCCTTGACACGAATCGTAACTCAGGCCCTAGCACTGTCCCTAACTAGGTCTCTGACAGTACACCTAACTCAGACCCTGACACTGTCCCTAAGCAAGGCCCTGACACTACTCCTAACTCAGTCCCTTACACTGTACCTAACAAAGTCACTGATGCTAGGCCTAACTCAGGCCCTGAAACTGTCTGTAACTAAGGCCCTGCTGCCATCAGCATGTAAAGTCCTGACATTATCCTGAGCTAATATCCTGACCTATGTCTTTCCAAGGTCCTGAAACTGTCCCAAAGTAAGCCCTGACGCTGTCCGTAAGTGAAGACCTGAGGCTGTCCCTAACTCAGGCCCTGAAGCTTTCCTTAACTGAAGCCTTGAAGCTGTGCCTAACTCAGGCCCTGATCATGTATTTCACAAAGACCTTAATGCTGATCCAGCAAAGACGCTGATGCTGCTCCAAAGTCATGCCCTGACAGTGTGCCCAGCAAAGGGCCTGACGCTAGGCCTCACTCAGGCCCTGTCGCTCTCCCGAAGTCAGGCCCTGACACTGTCACTAACTAAGGCCCTGACTCTACTCCTAACTCAGTCCCGTACATTGTACCTAACAACGGCTCTGATGCTAGTCGTAACTCAGGGCCTGACACTGTCTCTAACTAAGGGCTGCTGCCATCAATATCTAAAGTCCTGACATTATCCGGAGTTAATATCCTGACCCATGTCTTACCAAGGTCCTGAAACTGTCCCAAAGTAAGCCCTGACGCTGTCCCTAAGTGAGGCCCTGCAGCTTTCCCTAACTAACTCAGGCCTTGATGATGTGACTAACTCAGACCCTGGTCATGTCTTTAACTAAGACCCTAAGGCTGATCCAAAAGAGGCCCTGATGCTGCTCCTAAGTCATGCCCTGACAATGTCCCAAGCTAAGGGTCTGATGCTAGGCCTCACTCAGACCCTATCACTCTCCCTAAGTCAGGCCCTGATACTGTCCCTACCTGAAGCCCTAACACTGGTTCTGAATAAGGCCCTGATATTCTCAGTAACAAAGGTCTTCACACTATCCTTAGGTCATTTCCTGACACGATTCCTAGCCTTCACCCTAACCCTGTCCCGAGTTAATATCCTACCTCTTATGCCAACTAAAGATGTTATGCTGTGCCTACCTCAGGCATTGAATTTAGTCCCAAGACCGCTAGACTGTCCCTCACTGGGCTCCATGCCCTTATCGTCACAATGTTCCGTGACCACTGTCATCACAATGCTCCACGCCCTTATCATCACAATGCCCCATGAACCCTGTCATCACAATGCCCCATGACCACTTACATCACAATGCTCCACGCGCTTATCATCACAATGCCCCATGACCCCTGTCATCACAATGCCCCATGACCCCTTTTCATCACAATGCTCCATGACCATTTTCATCACAAGGCTCCATGCCCTTATCATCACAGTGCTCCATGAACCCTTTCATCACAATGCTCCATGGCCCTTCTCATCAGAATGCCCCATGACCCCTTCCATCACAATGCTCCATGACCCCTTTCATCAAAATGCGCCATGAACATTGTCATTACAAAGCTCCATGACCACGTTCATCACAAAGCTCCATGACCCCTTTCCTTACAATGCTCCATGGCTCTTGTCATCACAAAGCTCCATGGCGCTTGTCATCACAAGGCTCCATGACCACTGTAATCACAATGATCCATGACCCCTTTGATAACAACTCTCCATTACCCATTTCCTCAAAATGATCCTTGGCGCTTGTCATCACAATGCTCCATGATCCCTGTAATCACAATGATCCTTGACCCCTTTCATCACAATGTTCCATGGCCGCTTTCATCACAATGCTCCATAACCCCTGTCATCACAATGCCCCTTGACCCATTTCCCCACAATGCTCCCTGAGCCATGTCATCACAATGCTACTTGTCTTTCTCATTACAATGCTCCATGTCCTCTGTAATCAGAGTCTTCCATGACCCCTTTCATCACAACTCTCCTTAACATTTTTCTCACAATGCTCCATGACATTGTCATCACAAAGTTTCATGCCCCCTGTCACCACAATGCTCTAAGCCCACTCTCAACACAATGCTCCATGAGACTTGTCTCACAATGCTCCATGCCCTTTTCATCACAATGCTCCATGCCCCCTGTCATCACAATGCTCCATGCCCACTTTCATTACAATATTCCATGCCCCCTGTCATCACAAGGCTCCATGCCCTTATCATCACAATGCTCCATGACACCTGTCTTCACAATGTTCCGTGCACTTATCATCACAATACTCCTTGACCCTTGTCTAAAATGCTACATGGCGGTGACATCACAATGTTCCATGCACCCTGTCATTACAAGGCTCCATGACACTTGTCATCACAATGTTCCATGGCCCCTATCATTCAAAATGCCATATGACCTCTTTCATCACAATGCTCCAAGGCCCTTGTCATCACAATGCCCCATGAACCCTGTCATCACAATGCTCCAGGCCCCCTGTCATCACAATGATCCATGGCCCTTGTCATCACAATGCTCCCTGGTGCATGTCATCACAAAGATCCATGACCACTTTCAGCACAATGCTCCATGACCCCTTTCATCAAAATTCTCCATGACCATTGTCATCACAATGCTCCATGAGCCCTGTCATTACAATGCTCCCTGACCCCTGTCATCACCATGATCCATGGCCCTTGGCATCACAGTGCTCCTTCGCTCTTGTCGTAACAATGCTCCATGATCCCTGTCATCACAATGATCCATGATACCTTTCATCACAATTCTCCTTTTCCCCTTTCATCACAATGATCCCTGGAGCTTGTCAAAACAATGCTCCTTGATTCCCTGTAATCACAATGTTCCATGACCCCTTTCATGACAATGCTCCATTACCCCACTAATCACAACGATCCATGGTGATTGTCATCACAATGCTCCATGACCCTTGTCATCACAATGCTCCAGGTCGTTGTAATCACAAAGTTCCATGACCCATTTCACCACAAAGCTCCAAGATCCCTGTCATCACAATGCCCCATGACTCCTATCATCCCAATGCTCCATGGCGCTTGTCATCACAATGATCCAGAGCCTTAGTTCCTGAGTTGGGAGTAGTATCATTGCCTCAATTAGGGAAAATGTCAGTGACTGAGTTGGGAGTAGTGTGAGGGCCCTTGTTAGGGACACTGTCAGTGCCTGAGTTAGGTGTAGTGTCAGGGTTTTAGTTACGTACACTGTCAGTGCCTGAGTTGGGAATAGTGTCAGGGCCTTAGTTATGGACTGTGTCATTGCCTGAGTTAGGAGTAGTGTCAGGGCCTTAGTTAGGAGTAGCATCAGTGCCTTCGTTAGGTATTGTATCAGCGCCTCAGTTAGGAATAGATTCAGGGCCTTATTTTGGGACAGTGTCAGTGCCTGAGTTAGGAGTTTTGTCGGCCTTCGTTAGGGACCTTTCCAGGGCCTGAGTTAGGAGTAATGTCAGGGCCTTCCTTAGGTATTGTATCAGTGCCTGAGTTAGGAATAGTGTCAAGGCCTTAGTTAGGGACATTGCCAGGGCATGATTTAGGAGTAGTGTTAGGGTGTGAGTTATGAACAGTGTCAGGGCCTTAGTTAGTGACAGTGTCAGTTCCTGAGTTAGGAGTAGAGTCAGGGCCTAAGTTAGGGACAGTGCCAGTGCTGAGTTCGTAGTAGTATCAGGGCCTTAGTTAGAGACAGTGTCAGGGCCTGAGTTAGGAGTAGTGTCCGAGGCTTTGTTAGGGACAGTGTCAGTGCCTGAGTTAAGAGTAGCGTCACAGCTTTAGTTAGGGCCAGTGTCAGGGCCTTAGTTAAGACCAGTGTCAGGGCCTATGATAGGAATCAGATCAGGGCCTGTGTTACGAGTAGTGTCAGGGCCTTAGTTAAGGACAGTGTCAGGGCCTGAGTCCTGACTTATTCCTAACTTTCCTCACTAAGGATTTTTGACACTACTGCTAATTCAGGTCCTGATAATATCCCTTACTAAGGCCCTGACCCTTTCCCTGGCTAAGGCCCTGAACTTCTCCTAAGTCAGGCCCTGATACTGTCCCTAACAATGGCCCTGACACTACACCTAACTTAGGCCCCGAAATGATACCTAACAAAGGCTCTGTTGCTAGTCCAAACTAAAGCCCTAAAATTGGTCTTAAATAAGGCCTTGACACTAATCCTAACTCAGGCCCTAACACTGTCCCTAGCTAAGGCCCTGACAGTACGCCTAACTCAGGCCCTCATACGATTCCTAACAATGGCTCTGATGCTAGTCCAAACTAAGGCCCTGAAATTGGTCCTAAATAAGGCCTTGACACGAATCGTAACTCAGGCCCTAGCACTGTCCCTAACTAGGTCTCTGACAGTACACCTAACTCAGACCCTGACACTGTCCCTAAGCAAGGCCCTGACACTACTCCTAACTCAGTCCCTTACACTGTACCTAACAAAGTCACTGATGCTAGGCCTAACTCAGGCCCTGAAACTGTCTGTAACTAAGGCCCTGCTGCCATCAGCATGTAAAGTCCTGACATTATCCTGAGCTAATATCCTGACCTATGTCTTTCCAAGGTCCTGAAACTGTCCCAAAGTAAGCCCTGACGCTGTCCGTAAGTGAAGACCTGAGGCTGTCCCTAACTCAGGCCCTGAAGCTTTCCTTAACTGAAGCCTTGAAGCTGTGCCTAACTCAGGCCCTGATCATGTATTTCACAAAGACCTTAATGCTGATCCAGCAAAGACGCTGATGCTGCTCCAAAGTCATGCCCTGACAGTGTGCCCAGCAAAGGGCCTGACGCTAGGCCTCACTCAGGCCCTGTCGCTCTCCCGAAGTCAGGCCCTGACACTGTCACTAACTAAGGCCCTGACTCTACTCCTAACTCAGTCCCGTACATTGTACCTAACAACGGCTCTGATGCTAGTCGTAACTCAGGGCCTGACACTGTCTCTAACTAAGGGCTGCTGCCATCAATATCTAAAGTCCTGACATTATCCGGAGTTAATATCCTGACCCATGTCTTACCAAGGTCCTGAAACTGTCCCAAAGTAAGCCCTGACGCTGTCCCTAAGTGAGGCCCTGCAGCTTTCCCTAACTAACTCAGGCCTTGATGATGTGACTAACTCAGACCCTGGTCATGTCTTTAACTAAGACCCTAAGGCTGATCCAAAAGAGGCCCTGATGCTGCTCCTAAGTCATGCCCTGACAATGTCCCAAGCTAAGGGTCTGATGCTAGGCCTCACTCAGACCCTATCACTCTCCCTAAGTCAGGCCCTGATACTGTCCCTACCTGAAGCCCTAACACTGGTTCTGAATAAGGCCCTGATATTCTCAGTAACAAAGGTCTTCACACTATCCTTAGGTCATTTCCTGACACGATTCCTAGCCTTCACCCTAACCCTGTCCCGAGTTAATATCCTACCTCTTATGCCAACTAAAGATGTTATGCTGTGCCTACCTCAGGCATTGAATTTAGTCCCAAGACCGCTAGACTGTCCCTCACTGGGCTCCATGCCCTTATCGTCACAATGTTCCGTGACCACTGTCATCACAATGCTCCACGCCCTTATCATCACAATGCCCCATGAACCCTGTCATCACAATGCCCCATGACCACTTACATCACAATGCTCCACGCCCTTATCATCACAATGCCCCATGACCCCTGTCATCACAATGCCCCATGACCCCTTTTCATCACAATGCTCCATGACCATTTTCATCACAAGGCTCCATGCCCTTATCATCACAGTGCTCCATGAACCCTTTCATCACAATGCTCCATGGCCCTTCTCATCAGAATGCCCCATGACCCCTTCCATCACAATGCTCCATGACCCCTTTCATCAAAATGCGCCATGAACATTGTCATTACAAAGCTCCATGACCACGTTCATCACAAAGCTCCATGACCCCTTTCCTTACAATGCTCCATGGCTCTTGTCATCACAAAGCTCCATGGCGCTTGTCATCACAAGGCTCCATGACCACTGTAATCACAATGATCCATGACCCCTTTGATAACAACTCTCCATTACCCATTTCCTCAAAATGATCCTTGGCGCTTGTCATCACAATGCTCCATGATCCCTGTAATCACAATGATCCTTGACCCCTTTCATCACAATGTTCCATGGCCGCTTTCATCACAATGCTCCATAACCCCTGTCATCACAATGCCCCTTGACCCATTTCCCCACAATGCTCCCTGAGCCATGTCATCACAATGCTACTTGTCTTTCTCATTACAATGCTCCATGTCCTCTGTAATCAGAGTCTTCCATGACCCCTTTCATCACAACTCTCCTTAACATTTTTCTCACAATGCTCCATGACATTGTCATCACAAAGTTTCATGCCCCCTGTCACCACAATGCTCTAAGCCCACTCTCAACACAATGCTCCATGAGACTTGTCTCACAATGCTCCATGCCCTTTTCATCACAATGCTCCATGCCCCCTGTCATCACAATGCTCCATGCCCACTTTCATTACAATATTCCATGCCCCCTGTCATCACAAGGCTCCATGCCCTTATCATCACAATGCTCCATGACACCTGTCTTCACAATGTTCCGTGCACTTATCATCACAATACTCCTTGACCCTTGTCTAAAATGCTACATGGCGGTGACATCACAATGTTCCATGCACCCTGTCATTACAAGGCTCCATGACACTTGTCATCACAATGTTCCATGGCCCCTATCATTCAAAATGCCATATGACCTCTTTCATCACAATGCTCCAAGGCCCTTGTCATCACAATGCCCCATGAACCCTGTCATCACAATGCTCCAGGCCCCCTGTCATCACAATGATCCATGGCCCTTGTCATCACAATGCTCCCTGGTGCATGTCATCACAAAGATCCATGACCACTTTCAGCACAATGCTCCATGACCCCTTTCATCAAAATTCTCCATGACCATTGTCATCACAATGCTCCATGAGCCCTGTCATTACAATGCTCCCTGACCCCTGTCATCACCATGATCCATGGCCCTTGGCATCACAGTGCTCCTTCGCTCTTGTCGTAACAATGCTCCATGATCCCTGTCATCACAATGATCCATGATACCTTTCATCACAATTCTCCTTTTCCCCTTTCATCACAATGATCCCTGGAGCTTGTCAAAACAATGCTCCTTGATTCCCTGTAATCACAATGTTCCATGACCCCTTTCATGACAATGCTCCATTACCCCACTAATCACAATGATCCATGGTGATTGTCATCACAATGCTCCATGACCCTTGTCATCACAATGCTCCAGGTCGTTGTAATCACAAAGTTCCATGACCCATTTCACCACAAAGCTCCAAGATCCCTGTCATCACAATGCCCCATGACTCCTATCATCCCAATGCTCCATGGCGCTTGTCATCACAATGATCCAGAGCCTTAGTTCCTGAGTTGGGAGTAGTATCATTGCCTCAATTAGGGAAAATGTCAGTGACTGAGTTGGGAGTAGTGTGAGGGCCCTTGTTAGGGACACTGTCAGTGCCTGAGTTAGGTGTAGTGTCAGGGTTTTAGTTACGTACACTGTCAGTGCCTGAGTTGGGAATAGTGTCAGGGCCTTAGTTATGGACTGTGTCATTGCCTGAGTTAGGAGTAGTGTCAGGGCCTTAGTTAGGAGTAGCATCAGTGCCTTCGTTAGGTATTGTATCAGCGCCTCAGTTAGGAATAGATTCAGGGCCTTATTTTGGGACAGTGTCAGTGCCTGAGTTAGGAGTTTTGTCGGCCTTCGTTAGGGACCTTTCCAGGGCCTGAGTTAGGAGTAATGTCAGGGCCTTCCTTAGGTATTGTATCAGTGCCTGAGTTAGGAATAGTGTCAAGGCCTTAGTTAGGGACATTGCCAGGGCATGATTTAGGAGTAGTGTTAGGGTGTGAGTTATGAACAGTGTCAGGGCCTTAGTTAGTGACAGTGTCAGTTCCTGAGTTAGGAGTAGAGTCAGGGCCTAAGTTAGGGACAGTGCCAGTGCTGAGTTCGTAGTAGTATCAGGGCCTTAGTTAGAGACAGTGTCAGGGCCTGAGTTAGGAGTAGTGTCCGAGGCTTTGTTAGGGACAGTGTCAGTGCCTGAGTTAAGAGTAGCGTCACAGCTTTAGTTAGGGCCAGTGTCAGGGCCTTAGTTAAGACCAGTGTCAGGGCCTATGATAGGAATCAGATCAGGGCCTGTGTTACGAGTAGTGTCAGGGCCTTAGTTAAGGACAGTGTCAGGGCCTGAGTCCTGACTTATTCCTAACTTTCCTCACTAAGGATTTTTGACACTACTGCTAATTCAGGTCCTGATAATATCCCTTACTAAGGCCCTGACCCTTTCCCTGGCTAAGGCCCTGAACTTCTCCTAAGTCAGGCCCTGATACTGTCCCTAACAATGGCCCTGACACTACACCTAACTTAGGCCCCGAAATGATACCTAACAAAGGCTCTGTTGCTAGTCCAAACTAAAGCCCTAAAATTGGTCTTAAATAAGGCCTTGACACTAATCCTAACTCAGGCCCTAACACTGTCCCTAGCTAAGGCCCTGACAGTACGCCTAACTCAGGCCCTCATACGATTCCTAACAATGGCTCTGATGCTAGTCCAAACTAAGGCCCTGAAATTGGTCCTAAATAAGGCCTTGACACGAATCGTAACTCAGGCCCTAGCACTGTCCCTAACTAGGTCTCTGACAGTACACCTAACTCAGACCCTGACACTGTCCCTAAGCAAGGCCCTGACACTACTCCTAACTCAGTCCCTTACACTGTACCTAACAAAGTCACTGATGCTAGGCCTAACTCAGGCCCTGAAACTGTCTGTAACTAAGGCCCTGCTGCCATCAGCATGTAAAGTCCTGACATTATCCTGAGCTAATATCCTGACCTATGTCTTTCCAAGGTCCTGAAACTGTCCCAAAGTAAGCCCTGACGCTGTCCGTAAGTGAAGACCTGAGGCTGTCCCTAACTCAGGCCCTGAAGCTTTCCTTAACTGAAGCCTTGAAGCTGTGCCTAACTCAGGCCCTGATCATGTATTTCACAAAGACCTTAATGCTGATCCAGCAAAGACGCTGATGCTGCTCCAAAGTCATGCCCTGACAGTGTGCCCAGCAAAGGGCCTGACGCTAGGCCTCACTCAGGCCCTGTCGCTCTCCCGAAGTCAGGCCCTGACACTGTCACTAACTAAGGCCCTGACTCTACTCCTAACTCAGTCCCGTACATTGTACCTAACAACGGCTCTGATGCTAGTCGTAACTCAGGGCCTGACACTGTCTCTAACTAAGGGCTGCTGCCATCAATATCTAAAGTCCTGACATTATCCGGAGTTAATATCCTGACCCATGTCTTACCAAGGTCCTGAAACTGTCCCAAAGTAAGCCCTGACGCTGTCCCTAAGTGAGGCCCTGCAGCTTTCCCTAACTAACTCAGGCCTTGATGATGTGACTAACTCAGACCCTGGTCATGTCTTTAACTAAGACCCTAAGGCTGATCCAAAAGAGGCCCTGATGCTGCTCCTAAGTCATGCCCTGACAATGTCCCAAGCTAAGGGTCTGATGCTAGGCCTCACTCAGACCCTATCACTCTCCCTAAGTCAGGCCCTGATACTGTCCCTACCTGAAGCCCTAACACTGGTTCTGAATAAGGCCCTGATATTCTCAGTAACAAAGGTCTTCACACTATCCTTAGGTCATTTCCTGACACGATTCCTAGCCTTCACCCTAACCCTGTCCCGAGTTAATATCCTACCTCTTATGCCAACTAAAGATGTTATGCTGTGCCTACCTCAGGCATTGAATTTAGTCCCAAGACCGCTAGACTGTCCCTCACTGGGCTCCATGCCCTTATCGTCACAATGTTCCGTGACCACTGTCATCACAATGCTCCACGCCCTTATCATCACAATGCCCCATGAACCCTGTCATCACAATGCCCCATGACCACTTACATCACAATGCTCCACGCCCTTATCATCACAATGCCCCATGACCCCTGTCATCACAATGCCCCATGACCCCTTTTCATCACAATGCTCCATGACCATTTTCATCACAAGGCTCCATGCCCTTATCATCACAGTGCTCCATGAACCCTTTCATCACAATGCTCCATGGCCCTTCTCATCACAATGCCCCATGACCCCTTCCATCACAATGCTCCATGACCCCTTTCATCAAAATGCGCCATGAACATTGTCATTACAAAGCTCCATGACCACGTTCATCACAATGCTCCATGACCCCTTTCCTTACAATGCTCCATGGCTCTTGTCATCACAAAGCTCCATGGCGCTTGTCATCACAAGGCTCCATGACCACTGTAATCACAATGATCCATGACCCCTTTGATAACAACTCTCCATTACCCATTTCCTCAAAATGATCCTTGGCGCTTGTCATCACAATGCTCCATGATCCCTGTAATCACAATGATCCTTGACCCCTTTCATCACAATGTTCCATGGCCGCTTTCATCACAATGCTCCATAACCCCTGTCATCACAATGCCCCTTGACCCATTTCCCCACAATGCTCCCTGAGCCATGTCATCACAATGCTACTTGTCTTTCTCATTACAATGCTCCATGTCCTCTGTAATCAGAGTCTTCCATGACCCCTTTCATCAAAACTCTCCTTAACATTTTTCTCACAATGCTCCATGACATTGTCATCACAAAGTTTCATGCCCCCTGTCACCACAATGCTCTAAGCCCACTCTCAACACAATGCTCCATGAGACTTGTCTCACAATGCTCCATGCCCTTTTCATCACAATGCTCCATGCCCCCTGTCATCACAATGCTCCATGCCCCCTTTCATTACAATATTCCATGCCCCCTGTCATCACAAGGCTCCATGCCCTTATCATCACAATGCTCCATGACACCTGTCTTCACAATGTTCCGTGCACTTATCATCACAATACTCCTTGACCCTTGTCTAAAATGCTACATGGCGGTGACATCACAATGTTCCATGCACCCTGTCATTACAAGGCTCCATGACACTTGTCATCACAATGTTCCATGGCCCCTATCATTCAAAATGCCATATGACCTCTTTCATCACAATGCTCCAAGGCCCTTGTCATCACAATGCCCCATGAACCCTGTCATCACAATGCTCCAGGCCCCCTGTCATCACAATGATCCATGGCCCTTGTCATCACAATGCTCCCTGGTGCATGTCATCACAAAGATCCATGACCACTTTCAGCACAATGCTCCATGACCCCTTTCCTCAAAATTCTCCATGACCATTGTCATCACAATGCTCCATGAGCCCTGTCATTACAATGCTCCCTGACCCCTGTCATCACCATGATCCATGGCCCTTGGCATCACAGTGCTCCTTCGCTCTTGTCGTAACAATGCTCCATGATCCCTGTCATCACAATGATCCATGATACCTTTCATCACAATTCTCCTTTTCCCCTTTCATCACAATGATCCCTGGAGCTTGTCAAAACAATGCTCCTTGATTCCCTGTAATCACAATGTTCCATGACCCCTTTCATGACAATGCTCCATTACCCCACTAATCACAATGATCCATGGTGATTGTCATCACAATGCTCCATGACCCTTGTCATCACAATGCTCCAGGTCGTTGTAATCACAAAGTTCCATGACCCATTTCACCACAAAGCTCCAAGATCCCTGTCATCACAATGCCCCATGACTCCTATCATCCCAATGCTCCATGGCGCTTGTCATCACAATGATCCAGAGCCTTAGTTCCTGAGTTGGGAGTAGTATCATTGCCTCAATTAGGGAAAATGTCAGTGACTGAGTTGGGAGTAGTGTGAGGGCCCTTGTTAGGGACACTGTCAGTGCCTGAGTTAGGTGTAGTGTCAGGGTTTTAGTTACGTACACTGTCAGTGCCTGAGTTGGGAATAGTGTCAGGGCCTTAGTTATGGACTGTGTCATTGCCTGAGTTAGGAGTAGTGTCAGGGCCTTAGTTAGGAGTAGCATCAGTGCCTTCGTTAGGTATTGTATCAGCGCCTCAGTTAGGAATAGATTCAGGGCCTTATTTTGGGACAGTGTCAGTGCCTGAGTTAGGAGTTTTGTCGGCCTTAGTTAGGGACCTTTCCAGGGCCTGAGTTAGGAGTAATGTCAGGGCCTTCCTTAGGTATTGTATCAGTGCCTGAGTTAGGAATAGTGTCAAGGCCTTAGTTAGGGACATTGCCAGGGCATGATTTAGGAGTAGTGTTAGGGTGTGAGTTATGAACAGTGTCAGGGCCTTAGTTAGTGACAGTGTCAGTTCCTGAGTTAGGAGTAGAGTCAGGGCCTAAGTTAGGGACAGTGCCAGTGCTGAGTTCGTAGTAGTATCAGGGCCTTAGTTAGAGACAGTGTCAGGGCCTGAGTTAGGAGTAGTGTCCGAGGCTTTGTTAGGGACAGTGTCAGTGCCTGAGTTAAGAGTAGCGTCACAGCTTTAGTTAGGGCCAGTGTCAGGGCCTTAGTTAAGACCAGTGTCAGGGCCTATGATAGGAATCAGATCAGGGCCTGTGTTACGAGTAGTGTCAGGGCCTTAGTTAAGGACAGTGTCAGGGCCTGAGTCCTGACTTATTCCTAACTTTCCTCACTAAGGATTTTTGACACTACTGCTAATTCAGGTCCTGATAATATCCCTTACTAAGGCCCTGACCCTTTCCCTGGCTAAGGCCCTGAACTTCTCCTAAGTCAGGCCCTGATACTGTCCCTAACAATGGCCCTGACACTACACCTAACTTAGGCCCCGAAATGATACCTAACAAAGGCTCTGTTGCTAGTCCAAACTAAAGCCCTAAAATTGGTCTTAAATAAGGCCTTGACACTAATCCTAACTCAGGCCCTAACACTGTCCCTAGCTAAGGCCCTGACAGTACGCCTAACTCAGGCCCTCATACGATTCCTAACAATGGCTCTGATGCTAGTCCAAACTAAGGCCCTGAAATTGGTCCTAAATAAGGCCTTGACACGAATCGTAACTCAGGCCCTAGCACTGTCCCTAACTAGGTCTCTGACAGTACACCTAACTCAGACCCTGACACTGTCCCTAAGCAAGGCCCTGACACTACTCCTAACTCAGTCCCTTACACTGTACCTAACAAAGTCACTGATGCTAGGCCTAACTCAGGCCCTGAAACTGTCTGTAACTAAGGCCCTGCTGCCATCAGCATGTAAAGTCCTGACATTATCCTGAGCTAATATCCTGACCTATGTCTTTCCAAGGTCCTGAAACTGTCCCAAAGTAAGCCCTGACGCTGTCCGTAAGTGAAGACCTGAGGCTGTCCCTAACTCAGGCCCTGAAGCTTTCCTTAACTGAAGCCTTGAAGCTGTGCCTAACTCAGGCCCTGATCATGTATTTCACAAAGACCTTAATGCTGATCCAGCAAAGACGCTGATGCTGCTCCAAAGTCATGCCCTGACAGTGTGCCCAGCAAAGGGCCTGACGCTAGGCCTCACTCAGGCCCTGTCGCTCTCCCGAAGTCAGGCCCTGACACTGTCACTAACTAAGGCCCTGACTCTACTCCTAACTCAGTCCCGTACATTGTACCTAACAACGGCTCTGATGCTAGTCGTAACTCAGGGCCTGACACTGTCTCTAACTAAGGGCTGCTGCCATCAATATCTAAAGTCCTGACATTATCCGGAGTTAATATCCTGACCCATGTCTTACCAAGGTCCTGAAACTGTCCCAAAGTAAGCCCTGACGCTGTCCCTAAGTGAGGCCCTGCAGCTTTCCCTAACTAACTCAGGCCTTGATGATGTGACTAACTCAGACCCTGGTCATGTCTTTAACTAAGACCCTAAGGCTGATCCAAAAGAGGCCCTGATGCTGCTCCTAAGTCATGCCCTGACAATGTCCCAAGCTAAGGGTCTGATGCTAGGCCTCACTCAGACCCTATCACTCTCCCTAAGTCAGGCCCTGATACTGTCCCTACCTGAAGCCCTAACACTGGTTCTGAATAAGGCCCTGATATTCTCAGTAACAAAGGTCTTCACACTATCCTTAGGTCATTTCCTGACACGATTCCTAGCCTTCACCCTAACCCTGTCCCGAGTTAATATCCTACCTCTTATGCCAACTAAAGATGTTATGCTGTGCCTACCTCAGGCATTGAATTTAGTCCCAAGACCGCTAGACTGTCCCTCACTGGGCTCCATGCCCTTATCGTCACAATGTTCCGTGACCACTGTCATCACAATGCTCCACGCCCTTATCATCACAATGCCCCATGAACCCTGTCATCACAATGCCCCATGACCACTTACATCACAATGCTCCACGCCCTTATCATCACAATGCCCCATGACCCCTGTCATCACAATGCCCCATGACCCCTTTTCATCACAATGCTCCATGACCATTTTCATCACAAGGCTCCATGCCCTTATCATCACAGTGCTCCATGAACCCTTTCATCACAATGCTCCATGGCCCTTCTCATCACAATGCCCCATGACCCCTTCCATCACAATGCTCCATGACCCCTTTCATCAAAATGCGCCATGAACATTGTCATTACAAAGCTCCATGACCACGTTCATCACAATGCTCCATGACCCCTTTCCTTACAATGCTCCATGGCTCTTGTCATCACAAAGCTCCATGGCGCTTGTCATCACAAGGCTCCATGACCACTGTAATCACAATGATCCATGACCCCTTTGATAACAACTCTCCATTACCCATTTCCTCAAAATGATCCTTGGCGCTTGTCATCACAATGCTCCATGATCCCTGTAATCACAATGATCCTTGACCCCTTTCATCACAATGTTCCATGGCCGCTTTCATCACAATGCTCCATAACCCCTGTCATCACAATGCCCCTTGACCCATTTCCCCACAATGCTCCCTGAGCCATGTCATCACAATGCTACTTGTCTTTCTCATTACAATGCTCCATGTCCTCTGTAATCAGAGTCTTCCATGACCCCTTTCATCACAACTCTCCTTAACATTTTTCTCACAATGCTCCATGACATTGTCATCACAAAGTTTCATGCCCCCTGTCACCACAATGCTCTAAGCCCACTCTCAACACAATGCTCCATGAGACTTGTCTCACAATGCTCCATGCCCTTTTCATCACAATGCTCCATGCCCCCTGTCATCACAATGCTCCATGCCCCCTTTCATTACAATATTCCATGCCCCCTGTCATCACAAGGCTCCATGCCCTTATCATCACAATGCTCCATGACACCTGTCTTCACAATGTTCCGTGCACTTATCATCACAATACTCCTTGACCCTTGTCTAAAATGCTACATGGCGGTGACATCACAATGTTCCATGCACCCTGTCATTACAAGGCTCCATGACACTTGTCATCACAATGTTCCATGGCCCCTATCATTCAAAATGCCATATGACCTCTTTCATCACAATGCTCCAAGGCCCTTGTCATCACAATGCCCCATGAACCCTGTCATCACAATGCTCCAGGCCCCCTGTCATCACAATGATCCATGGCCCTTGTCATCACAATGCTCCCTGGTGCATGTCATCACAAAGATCCATGACCACTTTCAGCACAATGCTCCATGACCCCTTTCATCAAAATTCTCCATGACCATTGTCATCACAATGCTCCATGAGCCCTGTCATTACAATGCTCCCTGACCCCTGTCATCACCATGATCCATGGCCCTTGGCATCACAGTGCTCCTTCGCTCTTGTCGTAACAATGCTCCATGATCCCTGTCATCACAATGATCCATGATACCTTTCATCACAATTCTCCTTTTCCCCTTTCATCACAATGATCCCTGGAGCTTGTCAAAACAATGCTCCTTGATTCCCTGTAATCACAATGTTCCATGACCCCTTTCATGACAATGCTCCATTACCCCACTAATCACAATGATCCATGGTGATTGTCATCACAATGCTCCATGACCCTTGTCATCACAATGCTCCAGGTCGTTGTAATCACAAAGTTCCATGACCCATTTCACCACAAAGCTCCAAGATCCCTGTCATCACAATGCCCCATGACTCCTATCATCCCAATGCTCCATGGCGCTTGTCATCACAATGATCCAGAGCCTTAGTTCCTGAGTTGGGAGTAGTATCATTGCCTCAATTAGGGAAAATGTCAGTGACTGAGTTGGGAGTAGTGTGAGGGCCCTTGTTAGGGACACTGTCAGTGCCTGAGTTAGGTGTAGTGTCAGGGTTTTAGTTACGTACACTGTCAGTGCCTGAGTTGGGAATAGTGTCAGGGCCTTAGTTATGGACTGTGTCATTGCCTGAGTTAGGAGTAGTGTCAGGGCCTTAGTTAGGAGTAGCATCAGTGCCTTCGTTAGGTATTGTATCAGCGCCTCAGTTAGGAATAGATTCAGGGCCTTATTTTGGGACAGTGTCAGTGCCTGAGTTAGGAGTTTTGTCGGCCTTCGTTAGGGACCTTTCCAGGGCCTGAGTTAGGAGTAATGTCAGGGCCTTCCTTAGGTATTGTATCAGTGCCTGAGTTAGGAATAGTGTCAAGGCCTTAGTTAGGGACATTGCCAGGGCATGATTTAGGAGTAGTGTTAGGGTGTGAGTTATGAACAGTGTCAGGGCCTTAGTTAGTGACAGTGTCAGTTCCTGAGTTAGGAGTAGAGTCAGGGCCTAAGTTAGGGACAGTGCCAGTGCTGAGTTCGTAGTAGTATCAGGGCCTTAGTTAGAGACAGTGTCAGGGCCTGAGTTAGGAGTAGTGTCCGAGGCTTTGTTAGGGACAGTGTCAGTGCCTGAGTTAAGAGTAGCGTCACAGCTTTAGTTAGGGCCAGTGTCAGGGCCTTAGTTAAGACCAGTGTCAGGGCCTATGATAGGAATCAGATCAGGGCCTGTGTTACGAGTAGTGTCAGGGCCTTAGTTAAGGACAGTGTCAGGGCCTGAGTCCTGACTTATTCCTAACTTTCCTCACTAAGGATTTTTGACACTACTGCTAATTCAGGTCCTGATAATATCCCTTACTAAGGCCCTGACCCTTTCCCTGGCTAAGGCCCTGAACTTCTCCTAAGTCAGGCCCTGATACTGTCCCTAACAATGGCCCTGACACTACACCTAACTTAGGCCCCGAAATGATACCTAACAAAGGCTCTGTTGCTAGTCCAAACTAAAGCCCTAAAATTGGTCTTAAATAAGGCCTTGACACTAATCCTAACTCAGGCCCTAACACTGTCCCTAGCTAAGGCCCTGACAGTACGCCTAACTCAGGCCCTCATACGATTCCTAACAATGGCTCTGATGCTAGTCCAAACTAAGGCCCTGAAATTGGTCCTAAATAAGGCCTTGACACGAATCGTAACTCAGGCCCTAGCACTGTCCCTAACTAGGTCTCTGACAGTACACCTAACTCAGACCCTGACACTGTCCCTAAGCAAGGCCCTGACACTACTCCTAACTCAGTCCCTTACACTGTACCTAACAAAGTCACTGATGCTAGGCCTAACTCAGGCCCTGAAACTGTCTGTAACTAAGGCCCTGCTGCCATCAGCATGTAAAGTCCTGACATTATCCTGAGCTAATATCCTGACCTATGTCTTTCCAAGGTCCTGAAACTGTCCCAAAGTAAGCCCTGACGCTGTCCGTAAGTGAAGACCTGAGGCTGTCCCTAACTCAGGCCCTGAAGCTTTCCTTAACTGAAGCCTTGAAGCTGTGCCTAACTCAGGCCCTGATCATGTATTTCACAAAGACCTTAATGCTGATCCAGCAAAGACGCTGATGCTGCTCCAAAGTCATGCCCTGACAGTGTGCCCAGCAAAGGGCCTGACGCTAGGCCTCACTCAGGCCCTGTCGCTCTCCCGAAGTCAGGCCCTGACACTGTCACTAACTAAGGCCCTGACTCTACTCCTAACTCAGTCCCGTACATTGTACCTAACAACGGCTCTGATGCTAGTCGTAACTCAGGGCCTGACACTGTCTCTAACTAAGGGCTGCTGCCATCAATATCTAAAGTCCTGACATTATCCGGAGTTAATATCCTGACCCATGTCTTACCAAGGTCCTGAAACTGTCCCAAAGTAAGCCCTGACGCTGTCCCTAAGTGAGGCCCTGCAGCTTTCCCTAACTAACTCAGGCCTTGATGATGTGACTAACTCAGACCCTGGTCATGTCTTTAACTAAGACCCTAAGGCTGATCCAAAAGAGGCCCTGATGCTGCTCCTAAGTCATGCCCTGACAATGTCCCAAGCTAAGGGTCTGATGCTAGGCCTCACTCAGACCCTATCACTCTCCCTAAGTCAGGCCCTGATACTGTCCCTACCTGAAGCCCTAACACTGGTTCTGAATAAGGCCCTGATATTCTCAGTAACAAAGGTCTTCACACTATCCTTAGGTCATTTCCTGACACGATTCCTAGCCTTCACCCTAACCCTGTCCCGAGTTAATATCCTACCTCTTATGCCAACTAAAGATGTTATGCTGTGCCTACCTCAGGCATTGAATTTAGTCCCAAGACCGCTAGACTGTCCCTCACTGGGCTCCATGCCCTTATCGTCACAATGTTCCGTGACCACTGTCATCACAATGCTCCACGCCCTTATCATCACAATGCCCCATGAACCCTGTCATCACAATGCCCCATGACCACTTACATCACAATGCTCCACGCCCTTATCATCACAATGCCCCATGACCCCTGTCATCACAATGCCCCATGACCCCTTTTCATCACAATGCTCCATGACCATTTTCATCACAAGGCTCCATGCCCTTATCATCACAGTGCTCCATGAACCCTTTCATCACAATGCTCCATGGCCCTTCTCATCACAATGCCCCATGACCCCTTCCATCACAATGCTCCATGACCCCTTTCATCAAAATGCGCCATGAACATTGTCATTACAAAGCTCCATGACCACGTTCATCACAATGCTCCATGACCCCTTTCCTTACAATGCTCCATGGCTCTTGTCATCACAAAGCTCCATGGCGCTTGTCATCACAAGGCTCCATGACCACTGTAATCACAATGATCCATGACCCCTTTGATAACAACTCTCCATTACCCATTTCCTCAAAATGATCCTTGGCGCTTGTCATCACAATGCTCCATGATCCCTGTAATCACAATGATCCTTGACCCCTTTCATCACAATGTTCCATGGCCGCTTTCATCACAATGCTCCATAACCCCTGTCATCACAATGCCCCTTGACCCATTTCCCCACAATGCTCCCTGAGCCATGTCATCACAATGCTACTTGTCTTTCTCATTACAATGCTCCATGTCCTCTGTAATCAGAGTCTTCCATGACCCCTTTCATCACAACTCTCCTTAACATTTTTCTCACAATGCTCCATGACATTGTCATCACAAAGTTTCATGCCCCCTGTCACCACAATGCTCTAAGCCCACTCTCAACACAATGCTCCATGAGACTTGTCTCACAATGCTCCATGCCCTTTTCATCACAATGCTCCATGCCCCCTGTCATCACAATGCTCCATGCCCCCTTTCATTACAATATTCCATGCCCCCTGTCATCACAAGGCTCCATGCCCTTATCATCACAATGCTCCATGACACCTGTCTTCACAATGTTCCGTGCACTTATCATCACAATACTCCTTGACCCTTGTCTAAAATGCTACATGGCGGTGACATCACAATGTTCCATGCACCCTGTCATTACAAGGCTCCATGACACTTGTCATCACAATGTTCCATGGCCCCTATCATTCAAAATGCCATATGACCTCTTTCATCACAATGCTCCAAGGCCCTTGTCATCACAATGCCCCATGAACCCTGTCATCACAATGCTCCAGGCCCCCTGTCATCACAATGATCCATGGCCCTTGTCATCACAATGCTCCCTGGTGCATGTCATCACAAAGATCCATGACCACTTTCAGCACAATGCTCCATGACCCCTTTCCTCAAAATTCTCCATGACCATTGTCATCACAATGCTCCATGAGCCCTGTCATTACAATGCTCCCTGACCCCTGTCATCACCATGATCCATGGCCCTTGGCATCACAGTGCTCCTTCGCTCTTGTCGTAACAATGCTCCATGATCCCTGTCATCACAATGATCCATGATACCTTTCATCACAATTCTCCTTTTCCCCTTTCATCACAATGATCCCTGGAGCTTGTCAAAACAATGCTCCTTGATTCCCTGTAATCACAATGTTCCATGACCCCTTTCATGACAATGCTCCATTACCCCAGTAATCACAACGATCCATGGTGATTGTCATCACAATGCTCCATGACCCTTGTCATCACAATGCTCCAGGTCGTTGTAATCACAAAGTTCCATGACCCATTTCACCACAAAGCTCCAAGATCCCTGTCATCACAATGCCCCATGACTCCTATCATCCCAATGCTCCATGGCGCTTGTCATCACAATGATCCAGAGCCTTAGTTCCTGAGTTGGGAGTAGTATCATTGCCTCAATTAGGGAAAATGTCAGTGACTGAGTTGGGAGTAGTGTGAGGGCCCTTGTTAGGGACACTGTCAGTGCCTGAGTTAGGTGTAGTGTCAGGGTTTTAGTTACGTACACTGTCAGTGCCTGAGTTGGGAATAGTGTCAGGGCCTTAGTTATGGACTGTGTCATTGCCTGAGTTAGGAGTAGTGTCAGGGCCTTAGTTAGGAGTAGCATCAGTGCCTTCGTTAGGTATTGTATCAGCGCCTCAGTTAGGAATAGATTCAGGGCCTTATTTTGGGACAGTGTCAGTGCCTGAGTTAGGAGTTTTGTCGGCCTTCGTTAGGGACCTTTCCAGGGCCTGAGTTAGGAGTAATGTCAGGGCCTTCCTTAGGTATTGTATCAGTGCCTGAGTTAGGAATAGTGTCAAGGCCTTAGTTAGGGACATTGCCAGGGCATGATTTAGGAGTAGTGTTAGGGTGTGAGTTATGAACAGTGTCAGGGCCTTAGTTAGTGACAGTGTCAGTTCCTGAGTTAGGAGTAGAGTCAGGGCCTAAGTTAGGGACAGTGCCAGTGCTGAGTTCGTAGTAGTATCAGGGCCTTAGTTAGAGACAGTGTCAGGGCCTGAGTTAGGAGTAGTGTCCGAGGCTTTGTTAGGGACAGTGTCAGTGCCTGAGTTAAGAGTAGCGTCACAGCTTTAGTTAGGGCCAGTGTCAGGGCCTTAGTTAAGACCAGTGTCAGGGCCTATGATAGGAATCAGATCAGGGCCTGTGTTACGAGTAGTGTCAGGGCCTTAGTTAAGGACAGTGTCAGGGCCTGAGTCCTGACTTATTCCTAACTTTCCTCACTAAGGATTTTTGACACTACTGCTAATTCAGGTCCTGATAATATCCCTTACTAAGGCCCTGACCCTTTCCCTGGCTAAGGCCCTGAACTTCTCCTAAGTCAGGCCCTGATACTGTCCCTAACAATGGCCCTGACACTACACCTAACTTAGGCCCCGAAATGATACCTAACAAAGGCTCTGTTGCTAGTCCAAACTAAAGCCCTAAAATTGGTCTTAAATAAGGCCTTGACACTAATCCTAACTCAGGCCCTAACACTGTCCCTAGCTAAGGCCCTGACAGTACGCCTAACTCAGGCCCTCATACGATTCCTAACAATGGCTCTGATGCTAGTCCAAACTAAGGCCCTGAAATTGGTCCTAAATAAGGCCTTGACACGAATCGTAACTCAGGCCCTAGCACTGTCCCTAACTAGGTCTCTGACAGTACACCTAACTCAGACCCTGACACTGTCCCTAAGCAAGGCCCTGACACTACTCCTAACTCAGTCCCTTACACTGTACCTAACAAAGTCACTGATGCTAGGCCTAACTCAGGCCCTGAAACTGTCTGTAACTAAGGCCCTGCTGCCATCAGCATGTAAAGTCCTGACATTATCCTGAGCTAATATCCTGACCTATGTCTTTCCAAGGTCCTGAAACTGTCCCAAAGTAAGCCCTGACGCTGTCCGTAAGTGAAGACCTGAGGCTGTCCCTAACTCAGGCCCTGAAGCTTTCCTTAACTGAAGCCTTGAAGCTGTGCCTAACTCAGGCCCTGATCATGTATTTCACAAAGACCTTAATGCTGATCCAGCAAAGACGCTGATGCTGCTCCAAAGTCATGCCCTGACAGTGTGCCCAGCAAAGGGCCTGACGCTAGGCCTCACTCAGGCCCTGTCGCTCTCCCGAAGTCAGGCCCTGACACTGTCACTAACTAAGGCCCTGACTCTACTCCTAACTCAGTCCCGTACATTGTACCTAACAACGGCTCTGATGCTAGTCGTAACTCAGGGCCTGACACTGTCTCTAACTAAGGGCTGCTGCCATCAATATCTAAAGTCCTGACATTATCCGGAGTTAATATCCTGACCCATGTCTTACCAAGGTCCTGAAACTGTCCCAAAGTAAGCCCTGACGCTGTCCCTAAGTGAGGCCCTGCAGCTTTCCCTAACTAACTCAGGCCTTGATGATGTGACTAACTCAGACCCTGGTCATGTCTTTAACTAAGACCCTAAGGCTGATCCAAAAGAGGCCCTGATGCTGCTCCTAAGTCATGCCCTGACAATGTCCCAAGCTAAGGGTCTGATGCTAGGCCTCACTCAGACCCTATCACTCTCCCTAAGTCAGGCCCTGATACTGTCCCTACCTGAAGCCCTAACACTGGTTCTGAATAAGGCCCTGATATTCTCAGTAACAAAGGTCTTCACACTATCCTTAGGTCATTTCCTGACACGATTCCTAGCCTTCACCCTAACCCTGTCCCGAGTTAATATCCTACCTCTTATGCCAACTAAAGATGTTATGCTGTGCCTACCTCAGGCATTGAATTTAGTCCCAAGACAGCTAGACTGTCCCTCACTGGGCTCCATGCCCTTATCGTCACAATGTTCCGTGACCACTGTCATCACAATGCTCCACGCCCTTATCATCACAATGCCCCATGAACCCTGTCATCACAATGCCCCATGACCCCTGTCATCACAATGCCCCATGACCCCTTTTCATCACAATGCTCCATGACCATTTTCATCACAAGGCTCCATGCCCTTATCATCACAGTGCTCCATGAACCCTTTCATCACAATGCTCCATGGCCCTTCTCATCACAATGCCCCATGACCCCTTCCATCACAATGCTCCATGACCCCTTTCATCAAAATGCGCCATGAACATTGTCATTACAAATCTTCATGACCACGTTCATCACAATGCTCCATGACCCCTTTCCTTACAATGCTCCATGGCTCTTGTCATCACAAAGCTCCATGGCGCTTGTCATCACAAGGCTCCATGACCAGTGTAATCACAATGATCCATGACCCCTTTGATAACAACTCTCCATTACCCATTTCCTCAAAATGATCCTTGGCGCTTGTCATCACAATGCTCCATGATCCCTGTAATCACAATGATCCTTGACCCCTTTCATCACAATGTTCCATGGCCGCTTTCATCACAATGCTCCATAACCCCTGTCATCACAATGCCCCTTGACCCATTTCCCCACAATGCTCCCTGAGCCATGTCATCACAATGCTACTTGTCTTTCTCATTACAATGCTCCATGTCCTCTGTAATCAGAGTCTTCCATGACCCCTTTCATCACAACTCTCCTTAACATTTTTCTCACAATGCTCCATGACATTGTCATCACAAAGTTTCATGCCCCCTGTCACCACAATGCTCTAAGCCCACTCTCAACACAATGCTCCATGAGACTTGTCTCACAATGCTCCATGCCCCCTGTCATCACAATGCTCCATGCCCCCTTTCATTACAATATTCCATGCCCCCTGTCATCACAATGCTCCAGAATTCTTGTCATCACAATGTTCCATGACCGTGTCATCACAATGCTACATGACCCTGGTCATCACAGTTCTCCATGATCTTTGTCATCACAATGCTCTATGTCACTTTTCATCACAATTCTCAATGAACACTTTAATCACTATGCTCGCTGACAATTTTCATCATATTTCTCTGTTGTCATTACAATTCCCCATGGCCCGTTTCTTCACAATGCTCCATGATGCCTGTCATCACAATGCTCCATGGCTTTTGTCATCACAATGCTCCAGGACCAGTTTCATCACAATACTCCATCCCCCTTGTCATCACAGTGCACAATGAAACCTTTCATTACAATGCTCCATGACACTTGTCATCAGAATGCTCCATGGCTTTTATCGTCACAATGCTCCCAGGCACTTTTCATCACGATGTTCCATGAAAACTTTCATCACATGGCTCCATGACCATTGTCATCACAATAGTACATACCGTTCTCAACACAATGCTGTATAATACCTGACATCACAATAATCCAGGAATATTTTCATAACAATGCTTCATGACCCCAGTCATCACAGTGCTCCATGATACCTTACATCAAAATTCCTAAATGATCAAGGTCATCACAGTGCCCCATGACACCTGTCATCACAATTCGGTATGACCCTTGTCATCACAATACTCGATGAACCGTGTCATCACAGTGTTTCAGAATACATGTCATCACAATGATCCATGAGTATTTTCATCACAATGCTCCAATAAACCTGTCATCACAATGCTCCATGGCCCCTGTTATCATATTGCTCCTTGATCTCTTTCATCACAGTGCTCCATGACCTCTGTCATCACCATGCGTCATGACACCTGTCATCTCAATACTCCATGGCCCCTTTCATCACAATGCTCCATGAATCCAATCATCACAATGTTCCCTGCCCTTTTCATCACAATGCTCCATGGGTCCTGTCATCACAATGCTCCATAACCTTGCCATCAAAATGCTCCAGAACTATTGTCATCATAATGCTACATGCCAATGTCATCAAAATGCCCCATGACACTTGTCACCACAATTCGCCTTGGCCCTTGTCATCTCAATGCTGTATGAGCCGTGTCATCACTAGGTTCTAGGACACTTGTTATCACAGTGATCCATGACCACTTTCATCACAATGCTCCATGAACTCTGTTTTCTCAATGCTCCATGGCCTTTGTATTCACAGTGCTCCCTTGTTCCGATAATCGCGTTGCTCCATGATCTGTGTCAGCACAATATTGCATGGCACTTGTCATCACAATGCTCCATGATCCCTGTAATCACAATGATCCTTGCCAATGTCATCACAATGTTCCATGTCTCCTGTAATCACAATGCACCATGCCCTTGTCATCACAATGCCCCAGGTCTCTTGTCATCACTATGCTTCAAGCCCGTGTCATCACAATGCTCCAGGAAACTTGTCTTCACAATGCTCCATGGCCCATGTCATCACAGTGCTCCATGACCCCTGTCATCACAATACTCTATTGCCTTTGTCATCACAATGCTCCGTGACCCTTGTCAACACAATGCCTGATGACCCTTGTCATCAAAATGCTAAATGGCACTTGTCATCACAATGCTCTATGACGCCTGTCATCAATATTCTCCATGTCACTTGTTATCACAATGCTCCATGGCCCCTGTAATCACAGTACTCCATGACCCCTTTCATAACAATGCCCAATGCCACCTCTCATCACATTTCTCCATGGCATTTGTCATCACGATGCTCCAGGACACCTGTCATCACAATGTTCCATGACACTTGTCATCACAATGCTCGTTGGCCCTTGTCATCACAATGTTCCTTGGTGCTTTTCATGCCAATGCTCCATGACAACTTATATCAAAATACTCCAAGATTTCTTTCATTACAATGCTCCATGGCCCTTGACATTACAAATGCACATGATCCCTTTCATCACAATTCTCCATGGAAACTTACATAAAAAAGCTCCATGCCCCTGTCATCACAATGCCCAATGATATCTGTTTTTACAATGATCCATTACCCTCGTTATCACAAGGCTCCATGTCCCTTGTATTCACAATGCTCTATGCCCCTTGTCATCACAATGCTCCATAGCGCTTTTCATCGCAATGCACCATGACCGCTTTCAGCACAATGCCCCATGACCCATGTCATCACGATGCTCCATGGCCTTTGTCATCACAATTCTCCATGAAACATTTCCTCACAATGCTCCAGTACGCCTCTCTTCCAAGTTCCCCATGGCCACTGTCATCACAATTCTCCATGACCCCTGTCATCGTAATTGTCCATGACCCATTTCATCTCAATGCTCCATGACACCTGTCATCACAATGCTTCATGGCCTTTGTCATCACAATGCTCCATGGGCCCTGTAATCACAGGGCTCGATTACCCGTTTCATCTCAATGCTCCATGACCTCACTCATCACAATACCCCATGAACCCTGTAATCACAATGTTCTATGGCCCTTGTCATCACAGTGCTCCAAGCCTTTGTCATCACACTGCTCCATGGCCCCCCTGTAATCACAATGCTCCATGCCCATGTCATCACAAAGGTCCAGAACACTTGTCATTATAATGCTCCATGTCCGTTTCTTCACCATGCTCCATGACACTTATCATCACAATGTTCCATGGCCCCTCTCATTACTGTGCTCCATAATCACTTTAATCACATTTCTAGATGACCACTGCCATCACAATGCCCCATGACATTGTCATCACAATTCGCCATGACCATTGTCATCACAATGCTCCTTGAACCATGTCCTCATAGGGTCCCAGGACACTTGTCATCACAATGATCCATTACCACTTTCATCACAATGCTCCATGGCCCCTGTAATCACAGTGCTCCGTAACAACTTTAATCATAATTCTCCATGACCACTGCCATCTCAATGCCCCATGACACCTGTCATCACAATTCTCCAAGGCACTTCTCATCACAATGCTCCATGACACTTATCACATTGCTCCATAACACCTGTCATCACAGTGTTCCCTGCCCATGTCATCATCATGCTCCATGTCCCCTATAATCACAATGCTCCATGCCTTTTTCCTCACAATGCTCCAGAATTCTTGTCATCACAATGTTCCATGACCATGGCATCACAATGCTCCATGGCCCTTGTCATCACAATGCTCCAGAATTCCTGTCATCACAATGTTCCATGACCGTGGCATCACAATGTTACATGACCCTGGTCACGACAGTTCTTCATGACCTTTGTCATCACAGTGCTCTATGTCGCTTTTCATGACAATTCTCAATGACCACTTTAATCACTATGCTCGCTGACCATTTCCATGACATTTCTCTATTGTCATTACAATTCCCCACGGCCCCTTTCTTCACAATGCTCCATGATGCCTGTCATCACAATGCTCCATGGCCTTTGTCATCACAATGTTCCATGGCCCCTCTCATCACAGTGCTCCATGATACCTTTCATCACAATTCTAGATGACCACTGTCATCACAATGCCCCATGATAGATGTCATCACAATTCGCCATGGTCCTTGTCATCACAATGCTCCATGAACTGTGTCATCATAAGGTTCCAGCACACTTGTCATCACAATGATCCATGATCACTTTCATCACAATGCTCCATGAACCCTGTCATCTCAATCCTCCATTGCCTTTGTATTCACAATGCTCCATGGCCCCTGTAATCACAGTGCTCCATGACCCCTTTCATCACAATGCTCCAAGACCGCTCTCATCACAATGCCCCATGACGCCTGCCTCCACAAATCTCCATGGCCTCTCTTACCAAAAAGCTCCATGATCCCTGTCAGCACAATGTTCCATGACACTTTTCATCACAGTGCTCAATGATCCCTGTCATCACAATGATCTCTGCCCATATCATCACAATGCTCCTTGTCACCTTTAATCACAATGCTGCATGCCCTTTCATCAAAATGCTCCAGAATTCTTGTCATCACAATGTTCCTTGACCGTGTCATCACAATGCTCCATGAACCTTGTCATCACAAAGCTCCATGACCCCTGTCATCACAATGATCCATGACTCCTTTCCTCACAGTGCTCCATTACCCTTTTCCTCACAATGCTCCATGCCATTGTCAGCACAATGCTCCTTGGACCCTGTCATCAAAATGCTCCATCCCCTTTTCATCACAATGTTCCTGATATCCTCTCATTACAATGCTCCATACCCGTGTCAACACAATGCTCCATGACCCCTGTCATCAAAATGATCTATGACCGTTGTCATCACAATGCTGCATGATACTTTTCATCGCAATTCTCTGTGACTGCTGTCATCACAATGCTCCAGGACAATTTTCTTCACAATGCTCAATGCCCCCTTTCATCACAGTGCCCCATAATCCCTGTAATCACAATGCTCCATGACCCTGTCGTCACATTGCTACATGAACCCTGTCATCACATTGTTCCATGGCCTATGTATTCACAATGCTCCATGGACCCTGTAATCACACTGCTCCATGTTCCCTTTCAAAACAATGCTCCATGACCCCTGTCATCACAACGTTCCATGAAAGTTTTCATCAAAATGCTCCAGAATTCTTCTCATCATAATGCTCCATGCCAATGTCATCAAAATGCCCCGTGACCCTTGTCATCTCAAAGCTCCATGGCCTTGGTCATCACAATGCTCCATTGTCCCGATAGTCGCGTTGCTCCATGAATTATTACATCACAATGCTCCTTGACCACTCTCACCATAATGCCCCATGACGTCTCTCATCACGGTGCTCCAAGGCCACTTTCATCAAAATGCTCCATGATCTGTGTCAGCACAATATTGCATGACACTTGTCATCACAATGCTCCATGAGCCCTGTAATCACATTGATCCCTGCCAATGTCATCACAATGCTCCATGTCTCCTGTAACCACAATGCTCCATGCCCTTGTCATCAAATTGCTCCCGGTCTGTGGTCATCACCATGCTTCATGCCCGTGTCATCACAATGCTCCATGAATCTTGTCTTCACAATGCTCCATGGCACATGTCATCACAATGCTCCATGACCCCTGTCATCACAATGTCCAATGCCACCACTCATCACAATTCTCCTTGGCATTTCTCATCACAATGCTCCATGACACCTGTCATCACAATGCTCCATGACACTTGTCATTACAATGCCCGATGGCCCTTGTCATCACAATGTTCCTTGTAGCTTTTCTTCACAATGCTCCATGACAAATTTCATCAAAATACTCCCAGATTGGTTTCATCCCAATGCTCCATGCCCCTGTCATCACAATGCCCAATGATACCTGTTTTTACAATGATCCATCACCCTTGTCATCACAAGGCTCCATGTCCCTTGTATTCACAATGCTCCATGACCACTGTCATCACAATGTTCTCAGCCTATATCATCACAATGCTCCTTGTCAACTTTAATCACAATGCTCCATGCCGTTTCATCACAATACTCCAGAATACTTGCAATTGCAATGTTCCTTGACCATGTCATCACAATGCTCCATGACACTTGTCATCACAAAGCTCCATGACCCCTGTCATCAAAATGATCCATGACTCCTTTCCTCACAGTGCTCCAGTACCCTTTTCATCACAATGCTCCATGCCACTGTCAGCACAATGCTCCTTGGACCCTGTCATCAAAATGCTCCATCCCCTTTTCATCACAATGTTCCAGATATCCTATCATTACAATGCTCCATGCCCGTGTCAACAGAATGCTCCATGACCCCTGTCATCAAAATACTTTATGAACCTTGTTATCCGAATATTCCATGACCCCTGTCATCAAAATGATCGATGACCGTTGTCATCACAATGCTGCATGATATCTTTCATCCCAATTCTCTTTGACAGCTGTCATCACAATGCTCCAGGACAATTTTCATCACTCCTAGGCCTTTGTCATCACAATGTTCCATGGCCCCTGTCATCACAATGATCCATGCCCTTGTCATCAAAATGTTCCAGAACTCTTGTCATCATAATGCTCCATGCCAATTTCATCAAAATGCCCCATGACACTTATCATGTCAATGCTCCATGGCCTTTGTAAACACAATGTTCCATAGCCCCTGTCATCACAGTGTTCCATGATACCCTTCATCACAATTCTAGATGACCACTGTCATCACAATGCCCAATGACAGATGTCATCGCAATTCGCCATGGTCCTTGTCATCACAATGCTTTATGAACCGTGTCATCACAAGTTTCCAGGACACTTGTCATCAAAATGATCCATGATCACTTTCATCACAATGCTCCATGAAACCTGTCATCTCAATGATCCATAGCTTTTGTATACACAAAGCTCCATGGCCCCTGTTATCACATTGCTCCATGACCCCTTTCATCACAATGCTCCCGGACCGCTGTCATCACAATGCCCCATGACACCTGCCATCACAAATCTCCAAGGCCTCTCTTACCAAAAAGATCCATGATCCCTGTCAGTACAATGTTCCATGACACTTTTCATCACAATGCTCCATGACCCCTTTCATCACAAAGTTCTCTGCCCATATCATCACAATGCTCCTTGTCACCTTTAATCACAATGCTCCATGCCCTTTCATCACAATGCTCCAGAATTCTTGTCATCACAATGTTCCTTGACAGTGTCATCACAATGCTCCATGACCCTTGTCATCACAAAGCTCCATGACCCCTGTCATCACAGTGATCCATGATTCCTTTCCTCACAGTGCTCCAGTACCCTTTTCATCACAATGCTCCATGCCATTGTCAGCACAATGCTCCTTGGACCCTGTCATCAAAATGCTCCATCTGCTTTTCATCACAATGCTCCAGATATCCTATCATTACAATGCTCCATGCCCGTGTCAACACAATGCTCCATGACCCCTGTCATCAAAATGCTTTATGAACCTTGTTATCAGAATATTCCATGAACCCTGTCATCAAAATGATCCATGACCGTTGTCATCACAATGCTGCATGGTACCTTTCATCCCAATTCTCTGTGACCGCTGTCATCACAATGCTCCTGGATAATTTTCATCACAATGCTCCATGACCCCTGTCATCACAGTGCCCCATAACCCCTGTCATCACAATGCTCCATGACCCTGTCATCACAATGCTACATGACACCTGTCATCACATTGTTCCATGGCCTATGTATTCACAATGCTCCATGGGCCCTGTAATCACACTGCTCCATGTTCCCGCTCAACACAATGATCCATGACACCAGTCATCACAACGTTCAATGAAAGTTGTCATCTAAATGCTCCATGACCCCAGTCACCACAAGATTCCCTGCCCTTGTCATCACAATGCTCCATGACCCTTGTAATCACAATGGTACATGGCCTTGTCATCACAAGTTTCCATGGCCTCTGTCATCACCATGCTCCATGGTCTTTCTCATCACAAAGCTCTATGACCCCTGTCATCACAATGAGTGATGACCATTGTCATCACAATGCTCCAAGGCCCGTGTCATCACAATGCCTCATGGTCTTTTTAATCACAATGCTCAAAGACCCCTGTCATCAAAATGCTCCATGCCGTTGTCATCAAAATGCTCCATGGCCCCTGTAATCACAATGCTCCATGCCCTTGTCATCATAATGCTCCAGAACACTTGTCATCATAATACTCCATTCCCGTGTCATCCCATTACTCAATGACACTTGTCATCAAAATGTTCCTTGGCCTTTGTCATCACAGTGCTCCATGATACATTTAATCAAAAGTCTACATGACCACTGTCATCACAATGCAAGATGACCAATGTCATCACAATGCCCAATGACACGTGTCATTATAATTCGCCTTGGCCCTTGTCATCTCAAAGCTGTATGAACCGTGTCATCACTAGGTTCCAGGACACTTGTCATCACAGTGATCCATGACCACTTTCATCACAATGCTCCATGAACTCTGTTTTCTCAATGCTCCATGGCCTTTGTATTCACAATGCTCCATTGTCCCGATAATCGCGTTGCTCCATGAACACTTTCATCACAATGCTCCTTGACCACTGTCACCCTAATGCCCCATGACGTCTATCATCACTGTGCTCCAAGGCCACTCTCATCAAAATGCTCCATGATCTGTTTCAGCACAATATTGCATGACACTTGTCATCACAATGCTCCATGATCCCTGTAATCACAATGATCCCTGCCAATGTCATCACAATGCTCCATGTCTCCTGTAATCACAGTGCTCCATGCCCTTGTCATCACAATGCTCCAGGTCTGTGGTCATCACCATGCTTCAGGCCCGTGTCATCACAATGCTCCATGAATCTTGTCTTCACAATGCTCCATAGCACATGTCATCACAATGCTCCATGACCCCTTCATCACAATGCTCTATGGCCTTTTTCATCACAATGCTCCGTGACCCCTGTCAACACAATGCTCCATGCCCTTGTCATCAAAATGCTCCAGAACTCTTGTCATCATAATGCTCCATGCCAATGTCATCAAAATGCCCCATGACACTTTTCAACACAATGCTCCATGGCCTTTGTCATTACAATGTGCCATGGCCACTGTCATCAGAGTGCTCCATGATACCTTTCATCACAATTCTAGATGAACACTGTCATCACAATGCCCCATGACAGATGTCATCACAATTGGCCATGATCCTTCTCATCACAATGCTCCATGAACCGTGTCATCACAAGTTTCCAGGACACTTGTCATCCCAATGATCCATGATCACTTTCATCACAATGCTCCATGAACACTGTCATCTCAATGCTCCATAGCCTTTGTATTCACAATGCTCCATGGCCCCTTGTCATGACAGTGCTCTATGACCCATTTCATCACAATGCTCCAAGTTCGCTCTCATCACAATGCCCCATGACGACTGCCATCACAAAGTTCTCTGCTCATATCATCACAATGCTCCTTGTCACCTTTAATCACAATGCTCCATGCCCTTTCATCACAATGCTCTAGAATTCTTGTCATCGCAATGTTCCTTGACCGTGTCATCACAATGCTCCATGACCCTTGTCATCACAAAGCTCCATGACCCTTGACATCACAGTGATCCATGACTCCTTTCCTCACAGTGCTCCAGTAACATTTTCATCACAATGCTCCATGCCATTGTCAGCACAATGCTCCTTGGACCATGTCATCAAAATGCTCCATCCCCTTTTCATCACAATGCTCCAGATATCCTATCATTACAATGCTCCATGCCCGTGTCAACACAATGCTCCATGAACCCTGTCATCAAAATGCTTTATAAACCTTGTCATAAGAATGTTCCATGACCCCTGTCATCAAAATGATCCATGACCGTTGTCATCACAATGCTGCATGATACATTTCATCGCAATTCTCTGTGACCGCTGTCATCACAATGTTCCAGGACAATTTTCATCACAGTGCTCCATGCCCCCTGTCATCACAGTGCCCCATAACACCTGTAATCACAATGCTCCATGGACCCTGTAATCACACTGCTCCATGTTCCCTTTCAACACAATGCTCCATGACCCCTGTCATCACAATGTTCCATGAAAGTTGTCATCAAAATGCTCCATGACCCCGGTCACCACAAGGTTCCCTGCCCTTGTCATCACAATACTCCATGACCCTTGTAAACTCAATGGTACATGGCCTTTTCATCACAAAGTTCCATGGCCTCTGTCATCACCATGCTCCATGGTCTTTCTCATCACAATGCTCTATGACCCCTGTCATCACAATGCTTGATGACCATTGTCATCACAATGCTACAAGACCCCAGTCATCACAATGCCTCATGGTCTTTGTAATCACAATGCTCAATGACCCCTGTCATCACAATGCTCCATGCCGTTGTCTTCACAATGCTCCATGGCCCCTGTATTCACAATGCTCCATGGCCCATTTCATCACAATGCTCCATAGCAATTTTCACCGCAATGCTCCATGACCGCTTTCAGCACAATGACCCATGACCCCTGACATCACGATGCTACTTGGCCCTTGTCATTACAATGCTCCATGAAACATTTCCTCACAATGCTCCAGTACGAGTTTCATCCAAATTCCCCATGGCCACTGTCATCACAATTCTCCATGACCCCTGTCATCGTAATGGTCCATGACCTGTTTCATCTCAATGCTCCATGACACCTGTCATCACAATGCTCCATGGCATTTGTCATCACAATGCTCCATGGCCCCTGTAATCACAGTGCTCCGTGACCCGTTTCATCTCAATGCTCCATGACCTCACTCATCACAATGCCCCATAACCCCTTTAAACACAATGCTCCATGACCCTTGTCATCACAATACTCGATGAACCGTGTAATCACAGTGTTCCAGGACACATGTCATCACAATGATCCATGACTACTTTCATCACAATGCTCCAATACACCTGTCATCACAATGCTCCATGGCTCCTGTTATCATATTGCTCCCTGATCTCTTTCATCACAATGCTCCATGACCACTGTCATCACCATGCCTCATGACGCCTGTCATCTCAATGCTCCATGGCCCCTTTCATCACAATGCTCCATGAACCCAGTCCTCAAAATGTTCCCTGCCCATTTCATGACAATGCTCAATGGGCCCTGTCATCACAATGCTCCATGCCCTTTTCATCAAAATGCTCCAGAACTCCTGTCATCATAATGCTCCATGCCAATGTCACCAAAATGCCCCATGACACTTGTCATCACAATGCTCCATGGCCATTGTCATCAAAATGTTCCCTGCCCATTTCATGAAAATGCTCAATGGGCCCTGTCATCACAATGCTCCATGCCCTTTTCATCAAAATGCTCCAAAACTCCTGTCATCATAATGCTCCATGCCAATGTCACCAAAATGCCCCATGACACTTGTCATCACAATGCTCCATGGCCATTGTCATCAAAATGTTCCATGGCCCCTGTCATCACAGTGCTCCATGATACCTTTCATCACAATCTAGATGACCACTGTCATCACAATGCCCCATGACAGATGTCATCACAATTCGCCATGGTCCTTTTCATCACAATGCTCCATGAACCGTGTCATCACAAGGTTCCAGGACACTTGTCTTCACAATGATCCTTGATCACTTTCATCACAATGCTCCGTGAAGCCTGTTATCTCAATGCTCCATAGCCTTTGTATGCACAATGTTTCATGGCCCCTGTAATCACAGTGCTCCATGACTCCTTTCATCACAATGCTCCAAGACTGCTGTCAACACAATGACCCATGACGCCTGCCATCACAAATCTGCAAGGCCTCTCTTACCAAAAAGCTCCATGATCCCTGTCAGCACGATGTTCGATGACACTTTTCATCACAATGCTCCATGACCCCTGTCATCACAAAGTTCTCTGCCCATATCATCACAATGCTCCTTGTCACCTTTAATCACAATGCTCGATGCCCTTTCATCACAATGCTCCAGAATTCTTGTCATCGCAATGTTCCTTGACTTTGTCATCACAATGCTCCATGACCCTTGTCATCACAAAGCTCCATGACCCCTGTCATCACAATGATCCATGACTGTTTCCTCACAGTGCTCCAGTACCCTTTTCATCAAAATGCTCCATGCCATTGTCAGCACAATGCTCCTTGGACCCTGTCATCAAAATGCTCCATCCCCTTTTCATCACAATGCTCCAGATATCCTATCATTACAATGCTCCATGCCCGTGTCAACGCAATGCTCCTTGACCCCTGTCATCAAAATGCTTTATGAACCTTGTTATCAGAAAGTTCCATGACCCCTGTCATCAAAATGATCCATGACCGTTGTCATCACAATGCTTCATGATACCTTTCATCGCAATTATCTGTGACCGCTGTCATCACAATGCTCCAGGACAATTTTCATCACAATGCTCCATGGCCCCTGTCATCACAGTGCCCCATAACCGCTGTAATCACAATGCTCCATGACTCTGTCATCAGAATGCTACATGACCCCTGTCATCACATTGTTCCATGGCCTATGTATTCACAATGCTCCATGGACCCTGTAATCACAATGCTCCATGTTCCCTTTCAACACAATGTTCCATGACCCCAGTCACCACAAGGTTCCCTGCACTTGTCATAACAATGCTCGATGAACCGTGTCATCACAGTATTCCAGGACATATGTCATCACAATCATCCATGACTACTTTCATCACAATGCTCCAATACACCTGTCATCACAATGCTCCATGGCTCCTGTTTTGATATTGCTCCATGATCTCTTTCATCACAATGCTCCATGACCACTGTCATCACCATGCCTCATGACGCCTGTCATCTCAATGCTCCATGGCCCCTTTCATCACAATTCTCCATGAACCCAGTCCTCAAAATGTTCCCTGCCCATTTCATGACAATGCTCCATGGGCCCTCTCATCACAATTCTCCATGCCCTTGTCATCAAAATGTTCCAGAACTCCTGTCATCATAATGCTCCATGCCAATATCATCAAAATGCCCCATGACCCTTGTCACCAGAATGCTCCATGGCCTTTGTCCTCACAATGTTCCATGGCCCCTGTCATCACAGTGCTCCTTGATACCTTTCATCACAATCTAGATGACCACTGTCATCACTATACCCCATGAGAGATGTCATCACAATTCGCCATGGTCCTTGTCATCCCAATGCTCCATGAAACGTGTCATCATAAGGTTCCAGGACACTTGTCATCCCAATGATCCATGGTCACTTTCATCACAATGCTCCATGACCCCTGTCATCACAATGTTCCATGAAAGTTGTCATCAAAATGCTCCATGACCCCGGTCACCACAAGGTTCTCTGCCCTTCTCATCACAATGCTCCATGACCCTTGTAATCACAATGGTTCATGGCCTTGTCATCACAAAGTTCCATGGCCTCTGTCATCACCATGCTCCATGGTCTTTCTCATCACAATGCTCTATGACTCCTGTCATCAAAATGGTTGATGACCATTGTCATCACAATGCTCCAAGGCCCCTGTCATCACAATGCCTCATGGTCTTTGTAATCACAATGCTCAATGACCCCTGTCATCACAATGCTCCATGCCGTTGTCATCACAATGCTCCATGCCCCCTGTAATCACAATGTTCCATGCCCTTGTCATCACAATGCTACAGAACACTTGTCTCATAATACTCCATTCCCGTGTCATCCCATTGCTCAATGACACTTGTCATCAAAATGTTCCTTGGCCTTTGTCATCACAGTGCTCCATGATACATTTCATCAAAATTCTAGATGACCACTCTCATCACATTGCCCCATGACAGATGTCATCACAATTTGCCATGGTCCTTGTCATCACAATGCTCCGTGAACCCTGTCATCACATGGTTCCAGGACACTTGTCATCACAATGATCCATGATCACTTTCTTCACAATGCTCCATGAACCCTGTCATCTCAATGCTCCATAGCCTTTGTATTCACAATGTTCCATGGCCCCTGTATTCACAGTGCTCCATGACCCATTTCATCACAATGCTCCAGGACCGCTGTCATCACAATGCCCCATGACGCCTGCCATCACAAATCTCCAAGGCCTGTCTTACCAAAAAGCTCCATGATCCCTGTCAGCACAATGTTCCATGAAACTTTTAATCACAATGCTCCATGACACCTGTCATAACAATGTTCTCTGCCCATATCATCACAATGCTCCTTTTCACAGTTAATCACAATGCTCCATGGGCTTTCATCACAATGCTCCAGAATCCTTGTCATCGCAATGTTCCTTGACCGTGTCATCACAATGCTCCATGAACCTTGTCATCACAAAGCTCCATGACCCCTGTCATCACAATGATCCATGACTCCTTTCCTCACAGTGCTCCAGTACCCTTTTCATCACAATGTACTCCATGCCATTGTCAACACAATGCTCCTTAGACCCTGTCATCAAAATGCTCCATCCCCTTTTCTTCACAATGCTCCAGATATCCTATCATTACAATGCTCCATACCCGTGTCAACACGATTCTCCATGACCCCTGTCATCAAAATTCTTTATGAACCTTGTTATCAGAATGTTCCATGACCCCGTCATCAAAGTGATCCAGGACCGTAGTCATCGCCATGCTTCATGATACTTTTCATCCCAATTCTCTGTGACCGCTGTCATCACAATGCTCCAGGACAATTTTCATCACAATGCTCCATGCCCCCTGTCATCACAGTGCCCCATAACTCCTGTAATCACAATGCTCCATGACCCTGTCATCACAATGCTACATGACACCTGTCATCACATTGTTCCATGGCCTATGTATTCACAATGCTCCATGCCCCCTGTAATCACAATGCTCCATGCCCTTGTCATCACAATGCTCCAGAACACTTGTCATCATAATACTCCATTCCCGTGTCATTCCATTGCTCAATGACACTTGTCATCAAAATGTTCCTTGGACTTTTTCATCACAGTGCTCCATGATATCTTTAATCAAAATTCTACATGACCACTGTCATCACAATGCAAGATGACCAATGTCATCACAATGCCCCATGACACGTGTCATCACAATTTGCCTTGGCCCTTGTCATCTCAATGCTGTATGTACCGTGTCATCACTAGGTTCCAGGACACTTGTCATCACAGTGATCCATGACCACTTTCATCACAATGCTCCATGAACTCTGTTATCTCAATGCTCCATGGCCTTTGTATTCACAAAGCTCTAATGTACCGATAATCGCGTTCCTCCATGAACACTTTCATCACAATGCTCCTTGACCACTGTCACCCTAATGCCCCATGACGCCTCTCATCACTGTGCTCCAAGGCCAGTCTCATCAAAATGCTCCATGATCTGTGTCAGCACAATATTGCATGACACGTCATCACAATGCTCCATGATCCCTGTAATCACAATGATCCCTGCCAATATCATCACAATGCTCCATGTCTCCTGTAATCACAATGCTCCATGGCTCATGTCATCACAATGCTCCATGACCCCTGTCATCACAATGCCTGATGACCCCTGTCATCAAAATGCTAAATGGCACTTGTCATCACAATGCTCTATAACGCCTGTCATCACTATTCTCCATGTCACTTGTTATCACAATGCTCCATAGCCCCTGTAATCACAGTACTCCTTGACCCCTTTCATCACAATGCCCAATGCCACCTCTCATCACAATTCTCCATGGCATTTGTCATCACGATGCTCCATGTCCCCTCTCATCAAAATGATCCATGCCCTTGTCATCAAAATGCTCCAGAACTCTTGTCATCATAATGCTCCATCCCAATGTCATCAAAAGGCCCCATGACACTTGTCATCACAATGCTCCACGGCCTTTGTCATCACAATGTTCCATGGCCCCTGTCATCACAATGCTCCATGCCCTTGTCATCAAAATGCTCCAGAAATCTTTTCATCGTAATCCTCCTTGCCAATGTCATCAAAATAACCCATGACACATGTCATCACAATGCTCCATGGCCTTTGTCATCACAATATTCCATGGCCCCTGTCATCACAGTGCTCCATGATACTTTTCATCACAATTTTAGATGACCACTGTCATCACAATGCCCCATGACAGATGTCATCACAATTCGCCAAGGTCCTTGTCATCACATGCTCCATGAACCGTGTCATCACAAGGTTCCAGCACACTTGTCATCACAATGCCCAATGACGCCTGCCATCACAAATCTCCAAGGCCTCTCTTACCAAAATGCTCCATGATCCCTGTCAGCACAATGTTCCATGACACTATTCATCACACTATTCCATGATCCCTATCATCACAAAATTGTCTGCCCATATCATCACAATGCTCCTTGTCACCTTTAATCACAATGCTCCATGCCCTTTTCTCACAATACTCCAGAATTCTTGTCATCGCAATGTTCCTTGACCGTGTCATCACAATGATCCATGACCCTTGTCATCACAATGCTCCATGACCCCTGTCATCACAATGATTCATGACTCCTTTCCTCACAGTGCTCCAGTACCCTTTTCATCACAATGCTCCATGCCATTGTCAGCACAATGCTCCTTGGACCCTGTCATCAAAATGCTCCATCCACTTTTAATCGCAATGCTCCAGATATATTATCACTACAATGCTCCATGCCTGTGTCAACACAATGCTCCATGACCCCTGTCATCAAAATGCTTTATGAACGTTGTTATCAGAATGTTCCATGACCCCTGTCATCAAAATGATCCATGACCATTGTCATCACAATGTTGCATGATAATTTTCATCCCAATTCTCTGTGACGGCTGTCATCACAATGCTCCAGGACAATTTTCATCACAATTCTCCATGTCCCCTCTCATCACAGTGCCCCATAACCCCTGTAATCACAATACTCCATGACCCTGTCATCACAGTGCTACATGACACCTGTCATCACATTGTTCCATGGCCTATGTCTTCACAATGCTCCATGGACCCTGTAATCACACTGCTCCATGTTCCCTTTCAACACAATGCTCCATGACCACTGTCGTCACAACGTTCCATGCAAGTTGTCATCAAAATGCTCCATGACCCCGGTCACCACAAGGTTCCCTGCCCTTGTCATCACAATGCTCCATGACCCTTGTAATCACAATGGTACATGGATTTCTCATCACAAAGTTCCATGGCCTCTGTCATCACCATGCTCCATGGTCATTCTCATCACAATGCTCTATGACCCCGGTCATCACAATGACTGATGACCGTAGTCATCACAATGCTCCAATGCCCCTGTCATCACAATGCCTCATGGTCTTTGTAATCACAATGCTCAAAGACCCCTGTCATCAAAATGCTCCATGCCGTTGTCATCACAATGCTCCATGGCCCCTGTAATCACAATGCTCCATGCCCTTGTCATCACAATGCTCCAGAAGAGTTGTCATCATAATACTCCATTCCTGTGTCATCCCATTGCTCAATGACACTTGTCATCAAAATGTTCCTTGGCCTTTGTCATCACAGTGCTCCATGATACCTTTAATCAAAATTCTACATGACCACTGTCTTCACAATGCAAGATGACCAATGTCATCACAATGCCCCATGACACGTGTCATCATAATTCGCCTTGGCCATTGTCATCTCAATGCTGTAGGAAACGTGTCATCACTAGGTTCCAGGACACTTGTCATCACAGTGATCCATGACCACTTTCATCACAATGCTCCATGAATTCTGTTATCTCAATGCTCCATGGCCTTTGTATTCACAATGCTCCATTGTCCTGATAATCGCGTTGCTCCATGAACACTTTCATCACAATGCTCCTTGACCACTGTCACCATAATGCCCCATGACCTATCTCATCACTGTGCTCCAAGGCCACTCTCATCAAAATGCTCCATGATCTGCGTCAGCCCAATATTGCATGACACTTGTCATTACAATGCTCCATGATCCCTGTAATCACAATGATGCCTGCCAATGTCATCACAATGCTCCATGTCTGCTGTAATCACAATGCTCCATGCCCTTGTTATCACAATGCTCCAGGTCGGTTGTCATCACCATGCTTCATGCCCGTGTCATCACAATGCTCCATGAATCTTGTCTTCACATTGCTCCATGGCCAAAGTCATCACAATGCTCCATGACCCCTGTCATCACAATGCTCTATGGCCTTTTTCATCACAATGCTACGTGACCCCTGTCAACACAATGCCTGATGACCCCTGTCATCAAAATGCTAAATGGCACTTGTCATCACAGTGCTCTATGACGCCTGTCACCACTATTCTCCCTGTCACTTCTTATCACAATGCTCCATGGCCCATGTAATCACAGTACTCCATGACCCCTTTCATCACAATGCCAAATGCCACCTCTCATCACAATTCTCCATGACATTTGTCATCACGATGCCCCATGACACCTGTCATCACAATGCTCCATGACACTTGTCATCAAAATGCTCGATGCCCCTTGTCATCACAATGTTCCTTGGTGCTTTTCATTGCAATGCTCCATGAAAACTTTCATCAAAATACTCCAACGTTTGTTTCATCACAATGCTCTATGGCCCTTGTCATTACAAATCCACAGGATCCATTTCATCACAATTCTCCATGGCAACTTACATAACAAAGCTCCATGCCCCTGTCATCACAATGCCCAATGATACCTGTTTTTACAATGATCCATGACCCTTGTCATCACAAGGCTTCATGTCCCTTGTATTCACAATGCTCCATGGCCCTTGTCATCACAATGCTACATTGCAAATTTCATCGCAATGCTCCATGACCGCTTTCAGCACAATGCCACATGACCCCTGTCATCACGATGCTCCATGAAACATTTCCTCACAATGCTCCAGTACGCCTTTCATCCAAAATCCTAATGGCCACTGTCATCACAATTCTCCATGACCCCTCTCATCGTATTGGTCCATGACCCGTTTCATCTCAATGCTAAATGACACCTGTCATCACATAGCTCCATGGCCTTTGTCATCACAATGCTCCATGGCCCCTGTAATCACAGTGCTCCATGATCCGTTTCATCTCAATGCTCCATGAACCCAGTCATCACAATGTTCCCTGCCCTTTTCACCACAATGCTCCATGGGCCCTGTCATCACAATGCTCCATGCCCTTGTCATCAAAATGCTCCAGAACTCTTGTCATCATAATGCTCCATGCCAATGTCATCAAAATGCCCCATGACACTTTTCATCACAATGCTCCATGGCCTTTGTCATCACAATGTTCCATGGTCCCTGTAATCACAGTGCTCCCTGATACCTTTCATCACAATTCTAGATGACCACTGTCACCACAATGTCCCATGAATGATGTCATCACAATTCGCATGGTCCTTGTCATCACAATGCTCCATGAACCGTGTCATCACAAGGTTCCAGGACACTTGTCATCACAATGATCCATGATCACTTTCATCACAATGCTCCATGAAACCTGTCATCTCAATGCTCCATAGCCTTTGTATTCACAATGCTCCGTGGGCCCTGTAATCACAGTGCTCTATGACCCATTTCATCACAATGCTCCAAGACCGCTGTCATCACAATGCCCCATGACGCCTGCCATCACAAATCTCCAAGGCCTCTCTTACCAGAAAGCTCCATGATCCCTGTCAGCACAATGTTCCATGACACTTTTCATCACAATGCTCCATGATCCCTGTCATCACAAAGTTCTCTGCCCATATCCTCACAATGCTCCTTGTCACCTTTAATCACAATGCTCCATGCCCTTTCATCACAATGCTCCAGAATTCTTGTTATCTCAATGATCCTTGACCGTGTCATTACAATGCTCCATGACCCTTGTCATCACAAAGCTCCATGACCCCTGTCATCACAATGATCCATGACTCCTTTCGTCACAGTGCTCCAGGACCCTTTTCATCATAATGCTCCATGCCATTGTCAGCACAATGCTCCTTGGACCCTGTCATCAAAATGCTCCATCCCCTTTTCATCACAATGCTCCAGATGTCCTATCATTACAATGTTCCATGCCCGTGTCAACACAATGCTCCATGACCCCTGTCATCAAAAGGCTTTATGAACCTTGTTATCAGAATGCTCCATGACCCCTGTCATCAAAATGATCCATGACCGTTGTCATCACAATGCTGCATGATACCTTTCATCCCAATTCTCTGTGACCGCTGTCATCACAATGCTCCTGGACAATTTTCATCACAATGCTCCATGCCCCCTGTCATCATAGTGCCCCATAACCGCTGTAATCACAATGCTCCATGCCCTCGTCATCACAATGCTCCAGAACTCTTGGCATCATAATGCTCCATTCCCGTGTCATCCCATTGCTCAATGACACTTGTCATCAAAATGTTGCTTGGCCTTAGTCATCACAGTGCTCCATGATACCTTTAATCAAAATTCTACATGACCACTGTCATCACAATGCAAGATGACCAATCTCATCACAATGCCCCATGACACGTGTCATCACAATTCGCCTTGGCCCTTGTCATCTCAATGCTGTATGAACAGTGTCATCACTAGGTTCCAGGACCCTTGTCATCAAAATGCTCCATGAACTCTCTTAGCTCAATGTTCCATGGCCTTTGTATTCACAATGCTCCATTGTCCCGATAATCGCGTTGCTCCATGATCTGTGTCAGCACAATATTTCATGACACTTGTCATCTCAATGCTCCATGATCCCTGTAATCAAAATGATCCCTGCCAATGTCATCACAATGTTCCATGTCTCCTGTAATCACAATGCTCCATGCCCATGTCATCACAATGCTCCAGGTATGTTGTCATCACCATGCTTCATGCCCCGTGTCATCACAATGCTCCATGAATCTTGTCTTCACAATGCTCTATGGCCTTTGTCATCACAATGCTCCGTGACCCCTGTCAACACAATGCCTGATGACCCCTGTCATCAAAATGCTAAATGGCACTTTTCATCACAATGCTCTATGTCACCTGTCATCACTCTTCTCCATGTCACTTGTTATCACAATGCTCCATGGCCCCTGTAATCCCAGTACTCCATGACCCCTTTCAATACAATGCCCAATGCTACCTCTCATCACAATTCTCCATGGCATTTGTCATCACGATGCACCATGACACCTGTCATCACAATGCTCCATGACACTTGTCATCACAGCGCTCGATGGCCCTTGTCATCACAATGTTCCTTGGTGCTTTTCATCGCAATGCTCCATGACAACTTTCATCAAATTACTCCAAGATTTGTTTCATCACAATGCTCCATGGCCCTTGTCATTACAAATCCACATGATCCCTTTGATGACAATTCTCCATGGCAACTTACATAAAAATGCTCCATGCCCCTGTCATCACAATGCCCAATGATACCTGTTTTTACAATGATCCATGTCCCTTGTCATCACAAGGCTCCATGTCCCTTGTATTAACAATGCCCCATGACCCTGTCATCACAATGCTCCATGGCCCTTGTCATCACAATGTTCCATGAAACATTTCCTCACAATGCTCCAGTACGCCTTTCATCCAAATTCCCCATGGCCACTGTCATCACAATTCTCCATGACCCCTGTCATCGTAATGGTCCATGACCCGCTTCATCTCTATGCTCCATGACACCTGTCATCACAAAGCTCCATGCCCTTGACATCACCAGGCTCCAGAACTCTTGTCATTATGATGCTCCATGTCCGTTTCATCACCATGCTCCATGACACTTGTCATCACAATGCTCCATGGCCCCTCTCATTACTGTGCTCCATAATAACTTTAATCACATTTCTAGATGACCACTGCCATCACAATGCCCCATGACATTGTCATCACAATTCGCCATGACCATTGTCATCACAATGTTCCATGAACCATGTCATCAGAGCGTCCCAGGACACTTGTCATCACAATGATCCATTACCATTTTCATCACAATGCTCCATGACCACTGTCATCTCAATGCTCCAAGGCCTTTGTATTCAAAATGCTCCATGGCCCCTGTAATCACAGTGCTCCATAACACCTTTCATCATAATGCTCCATGACCACTGCATCTCAATGCATCATGACGCCTGTCATCACAATTTTCCAAGGCCCCTTTCATCACAATGATCCATGACACTTGTCATCACATTGCTCCATAACACCTGTCATCACAGTGTTCCCGGCCCATATCATCACAAGGCCCCATGTCCCCTATAATCACAATGCTCCATGCCTTTTTCCTCACAATGCTCCAGAATTCTTGTCATCACAAGGTTCCATGACCGTGGCATCACAATGCTCCATGGCCCTTGTCATCACAATGCTCCAGAATTCTTGTCATCACAATGTTCCATGACCGCGTCATCACAATGCTACATAACCCTTGTCTTCACAGTTCTCCATGACCTTTGTCATCACAATGCTCTATGTCGCTTTTCATGACAATTCTCAATGACCACTTTAATCACTATGCTCGCTGACCATTTTCATGACATTTCTCTGTTGTCATTACAATTCCCCACGGCCCCTTTCTTCACAATGCTCCATGATGCCTGTCATAAAAATGCTCCATGGCTTTTGTTATCACAATGCTCCAGGACCAGTTTCATCACAATACTCCATCCCCCTTGTCATCACAGTGCACAATGAAACCTTTCATTACAATGTTCCATGACACTTGTCATCACAATGCTCCATGGCCTTTACCGTCACGATGCTCCCAGGTACTTTTCATCACGACGTTCCTTGAAAACTTTCATCACATGGCTCCATGACCATTGTCATCACAATAGTCCATACCCTTGTCAACACAATGCTGCATAATCCCTGTCATCACAATTCTCCATGACTGCTGTCATCACAATAATCCAGGACAAGTTTCATAACAATGCTTCATGGCCCCAGTCATCACAGTGCTCCATGATACCTTTCATCACAATTCCTAGATGATCAACGTCATCACAATGCCCCATGACACCTGTCATCACAATTCGCTATGACCCTTGTCATCACAATACTCAATGAACCGTGTCATCACAGTGTTCCAGGACACATTTCATCACAATGATCCATGACTACTTTCATCAGAATGCTCCAATACACCTGTCATCACAATGCTCCATGGCCCCTGTTATCATATTGCTCCATGATCTCTTTCATCACAATGCTCCATGACCACTGTCATCACCATGCCTCATGACGCCTGTCATCACAATGCTCCATGGCCCCTTTCATCACAATGCTCCATGAACCCAGTCATCACAATGTTCCCTGCCCTTTTCATCACAATGCTCCATGGGCCCTGTCATCACAATGCTCCATGCCCTTGTCATGAAAATTCTGCAGAACTCTTGTCATCATTATGCTCCATGCCAATGTGATCAAAACGCACCTTGACACTTGTCATCACAATGCTCCATGGCCTTTGTCATCACAATGTTCCATGGTCCCTGTAATCACAGTGCTCACTGATAACTTTCATCACAATTCTAGATGACCACTGTCACCACAATGTCCCATGAATGATGTCATCACAATTCGCATGGTCCTTGTCATCACAATGCTCCATGAACCGTGTCATCACAAGTTTCCAGGACACTTGTCATCACAATGATCCATGATCACTTTCATCACAATGCTCCATGAAACCTGTCATCTCAATGCTCCATAGCCTTTGTATTCACAATGCTCCATGGCCCCTATAATCACAGTGCTCTATGACCCATTTCATCACAATGCTCCAAGACCGCTGTCATCACAATGCCCCATGACGCCTGCCATCACAAATCTCCAAGGCCTCTCTTACCAGAAAGCTCCATGATCCCTGTCAGCACAATGTTCCATGACACTTTTCATCACAATGCTCCATAACCCCTGTCATCACAATGCCCCTTGACCCATTTCCCCACAATGCTCCCTGAGCCATGTCATCACAATGCTACTTGTCTTTCTCATTACAATGCTCCATGTCCTCTGTAATCAGAGTCTTCCATGACCCCTTTCATCACAACTCTCCTTAACATTTTTCTCACAATGCTCCATGACATTGTCATCACAAAGTTTCATGCCCCCTGTCACCACAATGCTCTAAGCCCACTCTCAACACAATGCTCCATGAGACTTGTCTCACAATGCTCCATGCCCTTTTCATCACAATGCTCCATGACACCTGTCTTCACAATGCTCCATGCCCCCTTTCATTACAATATTCCATGCCCCCTGTCATCACAAGGCTCCATGCCCTTATCATCACAATGCTCCATGACACCTGTCTTCACAATGTTCCGTGCACTTATCATCACAATACTCCTTGACCCTTGTCTAAAATGCTACATGGCGGTGACATCACAATGTTCCATGCACCCTGTCATTACAAGGCTCCATGACACTTGTCATCACAATGTTCCATGGCCCCTATCATTCAAAATGCCATATGACCACTTTCATCACAATGCTCCAAGGCCCTTGTCATCACAATGCCCCATGAACCCTGTCATCACAATGCTCCAGGCCCCCTGTCATCACAATGATCCATGGCCCTTGTCATCACAATGCTCCCTGGTGCATGTCATCACAAAGATCCATGACCACTTTCAGCACAATGCTCCATGACCCCTTTCATCAAAATTCTCCATGACCATTGCCATCACAATGCTCCATGAGCCCTGTCATTACAATGCTCCCTGACCCCTGTCATCACCATGATCCATGGCCCTTGGCATCACAGTGCTCCTTCGCTCTTGTCGTAACAATGCTCCATGATCCCTGTCATCACAATGATCCATGATTCCTTTCATCACAATTCTCCTTTTCCCCTTTCATCACAATGATCCCTGGAGCTTGTCAAAACAATGCTCCTTGATTCCCTGTAATCACAATGATCCATGACCCCTTTCATGACAATGCTCCATTACCCCACTAATCACAATGATCCATGGTGATTGTCATCACAATGCTCCATGAGCCTTGTCATCACAATGCTCCAGGTCGTTGTAATCACAAAGTTCCATGACCCCTTTCACCACAAAGCTCCAAGATCCCTGTCATCACAATGCCCCATGACTCCTATCATCACAATGCTCCATGGCGCTTGTCATCACAATGATCCAGAGCCTTAGTTCCTGAGTTGGGAGTAGTATCATTGCCTCAATTAGGGAAAATGTCAGTGACTGAGTTGGGAGTAGTGTGAGGGCCCTTGTTAGGGACACTGTCAGTGCCTGAGTTAGGTGTAGTGTCAGGGTTTTAGTTACGTACACTGTCAGTGCCTGAGTTGGGAATAGTGTCAGGGCCTTAGTTATGGACTGTGTCATTGCCTGAGTTAGGAGTAGTGTCAGGGCCTTAGTTAGGAGTAGCATCAGTGCCTTCGTTAGGTATTGTATCAGCGCCTCAGTTAGGAAGAGATTCAGGGCCTTATTTTGGGACAGTGTCAGTGCCTGAGTTAGGAGTTTTGTCGGCCTTCGTTAGGGACCTTTCCAGGGCCTGAGTTAGGAGTAATGTCAGGGCCTTCCTTAGGTATTGTATCAGTGCCTGAGTTAGGAATAGTGTCAAGGCCTTAGTTAGGGACATTGCCAGGGCATGATTTAGGAGTAGTGTTAGGGTGTGAGTTATGAACAGTGTCAGGGCCTTAGTTAGTGACAGTGTCAGTTCCTGAGTTAGGAGTAGAGTCAGGGCCTAAGTTAGGGACAGTGCCAGTGCTGAGTTCGTAGTAGTATCAGGGCCTTAGTTAGAGAAAGTGTCAGGGCCTGAGTTAGGAGTAGTGTCCGAGGCTTTGTTAGGGACAGTGTCAGTGCCTGAGTTAAGAGTAGCGTCACAGCTTTAGTTAGGGCCAGTGTCAGGGCCTTAGTTAAGACCAGTGTCAGGGCCTATGATAGGAATCAGATCAGGGCCTGTGTTACGAGTAGTGTCAGGGCCTTAGTTAAGGACAGTGTCAGGGCCTGAGTCCTGACTTATTCCTAACTTTCCTCACTAAGGATTTTTGACACTACTGCTAATTCAGGTCCTGATAATATCCCTTACTAAGGCCCTGACCCTTTCCCTGGCTAAGGCCCTGAACTTCTCCGAAGTCAGGCCCTGATACTGTCCCTAACAATGGCCCTGACACTACACCTAACTTAGGCCCCGAAATGATACCTAACAAAGGCTCTGTTGCTAGTCCAAACTAAAGCCCTAAAATTGGTCTTAAATAAGGCCTTGACACTAATCCTAACTCAGGCCCTAACACTGTCCCTAGCTAAGGCCCTGACAGTACGCCTAACTCAGGCCCTCATACGATTCCTAACAATGGCTCTGATGCTAGTCCAAACTAAGGCCCTGAAATTGGTCCTAAATAAGGCCTTGACACGAATCGTAACTCAGGCCCTAGCACTGTCCCTAACTAGGTCTCTGACAGTACACCTAACTCAGACCCTGACACTGTCCCTAAGCAAGGCCCTGACACTACTCCTAACTCAGTCCCTTACACTGTACCTAACAAAGTCACTGATGCTAGGCCTAACTCAGGCCCTGAAACTGTCTGTAACTAAGGCCCTGCTGCCATCAGCATGTAAAGTCCTGACATTATCCTGAGCTAATATCCTGACCTATGTCTTTCCAGGGTCCTGAAACTGTCCCAAAGTAAGCCCTGACGCTGTCCGTAAGTGAAGACCTGAGGCTGTCCCTAACTCAGGCCCTGAAGCTTTCCTTAACTGAAGCCTTGAAGCTGTGACTAACTCAGGCCCTGATCATGTATTTCACAAAGACCTTAATGCTGATCCAGCAAAGACGCTGATGCTGCTCCAAAGTCATGCCCTGACAGTGTGCCCAGCAAAGGGCGTGACGCTAGGCCTCACTCAGGCCCTGTCGCTCTCCCGAAGTCAGGCCCTGACACTGTCACTAACTAAGGCCCTGACTCTACTCCTAACTCAGTCCCGTACATTGTACCTAACAACGGCTCTGATGCTAGTCGTAACTCAGGGCCTGACACTGTCTCTAACTAAGGGCTGCTGCCATCAATATCTAAAGTCCTGACATTATCCGGAGCTAATATCCTGACCCATGTCTTACCAAGGTCCTGAAACTGTCCCAAAGTAAGCCCTGACGCTGTCCCTAAGTGAGGGCCTGCAGCTTTCCCTAACTAACTCAGGCCTTGATGATGTGACTAACTCAGACCCTGTCATGTCTTTAACTAAGACCCTAAGGCTGATCCAAAAGAGGCCCTGATGCTGCTCCTAAGTCATGCCTTGACAGTGTCCCCAGCTAAGGGTCTGATGCTAGGCCTCACTCAGACCCTATCACTCTCCCTAAGTCAGGCCCTGATACTGTCCCTACCTGAAGCCCTAACACTGGTTCTGAATAAGGCCCTGATATTCTCAGTAACAAAGGTCTTCACACTATCCTTAGGTCATTTCCTGACACGATTCCTAGCCTTCACCCTAACCCTGTCCCGAGTTAATATCCTACCTCTTATGCTAACTAAAAATGTTATGCTGTGCCTACCTCAGGCATTGAATTTAGTCCCAAGACCGCTAGACTGTCCCTCACTGGGCTCCATGCCCTTATCGTCACAATGTTCCGTGACCACTGTCATCACAATGCTCCACGCCCTTATCATCACAATGCCCCATGAACCCTGTAATCACAATGCTGCATGCCCTCTTCATCACAATGCTCCAGAACTCTTGGCATCATAATGCTCCATTCCCGTGTCATCCCATTGCTCAATGACACTTGTCATCAAAATGTTCCTTGGCCTTTGTCATCACAGTGCTCCATGATACCTTTAATCAAAATTCTACCTGACCACTGTCATCACAATGCAAGATGACCAATCTCATCACAATGCCCCATGACACGTGTCATCACAATTCGCCTTGGCCCTTGTCATCTAAATGCTGTATGAACCGTGTCATCACTAGGTTCCAGGACCCTTGTCATCACAATGCTCCATGAACTCTCTTATCTCAATGTTCCATGGCCTTTGTATTCACAATGCTCCATTGTCCCGATAATTGCGTTGCTCCATGATCTGTGTCAGCACAATATTTCATGACACTTGTCATCTCAATGCTCCATGATCCCTGTAATCAAAATGATCCCTGCCAATGTCATCACAATGTTCCATGTCTCCTGTAATCACAATGCTCCATGCCCATGTCATCACAATGCTCCAGGTATGTTGTCATCACCATGCTTCATGCCCCGTGTCATCACAATGCTCCATGAATCTTGTCTTCACAATGCTCTATGTCACCTGTCATCACTCTTCTCCATGTCACTTGTTATCACAATGCTCCATGGCCCCTGTAATCCCAGTACTCCATGACCCCTTTCAATACAATGCCCAATGCTACCTCTCATCACAATTCTCCATGGCATTTGTCATCACGATGCACTATGACACCTGTCATTCACAATGCTCCATGACACTTGTAATCACAGTGCTCGATGGCCCTTGTCATCACAATGTTCCTTGGCGCTTTTCATCGCAATGCTCCATGACAACTTTCATCAAATTACTCCAAGATTTGTTTCATCACAATGCTCCATGGCCCTTGTCATTACAAATCCACATGATCCCTTTCATGACAATTCTCCATGGCAACTTACATAAAAATGCTCCATGCCCCTGTCATCACAATGCCCAATGATATCTGTTTTTACAATGATCCATGTCCCTTGTCATCACAAGGCTCCATGTCCCTTGTATTCACAGTGCCCCATGACCCCTGTCATCACAATGCTCCATGGCCTTTGTCATTACAATGCTCCATGAAACATTTCCTCACAATGCTCCAGTACGCCTTTCATCCAAATTCCCCATGGCCACTGTCATCTCAATTCTCCATGACCCCTGTCATCGTAATGGTCCATGTCCCGCTTCATCTCTATGCTCCATGACACCTGTCATCACAAAGCTCCATGCCCTTGACATCACCAGGCTCCAGAACTCTTGTCATTATGATGCTCCATGTCCGTTTCATCACCATGCTCCATGACACTTGTCATCACAATGCTCCATGGGCCCTCTCATTACTGTGCTCCATAATAACTTTAATCACATTTCTAGATGACCACTGCCATCACAATGCCCCATGACATTGTCATCACAATTCGCCATGACCATTGTCATCACAATGCTCCATGAACCATGTCATCAGAGGGTCCCAGGACACTTGTCATCACAATGATCCATTACCATTTTCATCACAATGCTCCATGACCACTGTCATCTCAATGCTCCAAGGCCTTTGTATTCAAAATGCTCCATGGCCCCTGTAATCACAGTGCTCCATAACACTTTTCATCATAATGCTCCATGACCACTGCCATCTCAATGCCTCATGACGCCTGTCATCACAATTCTCCAAGGCCCCTTTCATCACAATGCTCCATGACACTTGTCATCACATTGCTCCATAACACCTGTCATCACAGTGTTCCCGGCCCATATCATCACAAGGCCCCATGTAACCTATAATCACAATGTTCCATGCCATTTTCCTCACAATGCTCCAGAATACTTGTCATCACAATGTTCCATGACCGTGGCATCACAATGCTCCATGGCCCTTGTCATCACAATGCTCCAGAATTCTTGTCATCACAATGTTCCATGACCGCGTCATCACAATGCTACATGACCCTGGTCTTCACAGTTCTCCATGACCTTTGTCATCACAATGCTCTATGTTGCTTTTCATGACAATTCTCAATGACCAGTTTAATCACTATGCTAGCTGACCATTTTCATGACATTTCTCTATTGTCATTACAATTCCCCACGGCCCCTTTCTTCACAATGCTCCATGATGCCTGTCATAAAAATGCTCCATGGCTTTTGTTATCACAATGCTCCAGGACCAGTTTCATCACAATACTCCATCCCCCTTGTCATCACAGTGCACAATGAAACCTTTCATTACAATGTTCCATGAAACTTGTCATCACAATGGCCCATGGCCTTTATCGTCACAATGCTCCCAGGTACTTTTCATCACGACGTTCCATGAAAACTTTCATCACATGGCTCCATGACCATTTTCATCAAAATAGTCCATACCCTTGTCAACACAATGCTGCATAATCCCTGTCATCACAATTCTCCATGACTGATGTCATCACAATAATCCACGACAAGTTTCATAACAATGCTTCATGCCCCCAGTCATCACAGTGCTCCATGATAACTTTCATCACAATTCCTAGATGATCAAGGTCATCACAATGCCCCATGACAACTGTCATCACAATTCGCTATGACCCTTGTCATCACAATACTCGATGAACCGTGTCATCACAGTGTTCCAGGACACATGTCATCACAATGATCCATGACTACTTTCATCACAATGCTCCAATACACCTGTCATCACAATGCTCCATTGCCCCTGTTATCATATTGCTCCATGATCTCTTTCATCACAATGCTCCATGACCACTGTCATCACCATGCCTCATGACGCCTGTCATCCGAATGCTCCATGGCCCCTTTCATCACAATGCTCCATGAACCCAGTCATCACAATGTTCCCTGCCCTTTTCATCACAATGCTCCATGGGCCCTGTCATCACAATGCTCCATGCCCTTGTCATCAAAATGCTCCAGAACTCTTGTCATCATAATGCTCCATGCCAATGTCATCAAAATGCCCCATGACACTTGTCATCATAATGCTCCATGGCCTTTGTCATCACAATGTTCCATGATCCCTGTAATCACAGTGCTCCCTGATACCTTTCATCACAATTCTAGATGACCACTGTCACCACAATGCCCCATGACTGATGTCATCACAATTCGCATGGTCCTTGTCATCACAATGCTCCATGAACCGTGTCATCACAAGGTTCCAGGACACTTGTCATCACAATGATCCATGATCACTTTCATCACAATGCTCCATGAAACCTGTCATCTCAATGCTCCATAGCCTTTGTATTCACAATGCCCCATGGCCCCTGTAATCACAGTGCTCTATGACCCATTTCATCACAATGCTCCAAGACCGCTGTCATCACAATGCCCCATGACGCCTGCCATCACAAATCTCCAAGGCCTCTCTTACCAGAAAGCTCCATGATTCCTGTCAGCACAATGTTCCATGACACTTTTCATCACAATGCTCCATGACCCCTGTCATCACAAAGTTCTCTGCCCATATCATCACAATGCTCCTTGTCACCTTTAATCACAATGCTCCATGCCCTTTCATCACAAAGCTCCAGAATTCTTGTTGTCGCAATGATCCTTGACCGTGTCATTACAATGCTCCATGACCCTTGTCATCACAAAGCTCCATGACCCCTGTCATCACAATGATCCATGACTCCTTTCCTCACAGTGCTCCAGGACCCTTTTCATCATAATGCTCCATGCCATTGTCAGCACAATGCTCCTTGCACCCTGTCATCAAAATGCTCCATCCCCTTTTCATCACAATGCTCCAGATGTCCTATCATTACAATGCTCCATGCCCGTGTCAACACAATGCTCCATGACCCCTGTCATCAAAATGCTTTATGAACCTTTTTATCAGAATGCTCCATGACCCCTGTCATCAAAATGATCCATGACCGTTGTCATCACAATGCTGCATGATACCTTTCATCCCAATTCTCTGTGACCGCTGTCATCACAATGCTCCTGGACAATTTTCATCACAATGCTCCATGACCCCTGTCATCATAGTGCCCCATAACCGCTGTAATCACAATGCTCCATGACCCTGTCATCACAATGCTGCATGACTCCTGTCATCACATTTTTCCATGGCCTATGTATTCACAATGCACCATGGAGCCTATAATCACACTGCTGCATGTTCCCTTTCAACACAATGCTCCATGACCCCTCTCATCACAATGTTCCATGAAAATTGTCATCAAAATGCTCCATGACCCCGGTCACCACAAGGTTCCCTGCCCTTGTCATCACAATGCTCCATGACGCTTGTAATCACAATGGTACATGGCCTTGTCATTACAATGCTCCATGGCCTCTGTCATCACCATGCTCCATGGTCTTTCTCATCACAATGCTCTATGACTCCTGTCATCACAATGCTTGATGACCATTGTCATCAAAATGGCCAAGGCCCGTGTCATCACAATGCCTCATGGTCTTTGTAATCATAATGCTCAATGACCCCTCTCATCACAATGCTCCATGCCGTTGTCATCACAATGCTCCATGGCCCCTGTAATCACAATGCTGCATGCCCTCGTCATCACAATGCTCCAGAACTCTTGGCATCATAATGCTCCATTCCCGTGTCATCCCATTGCTCAATGACACTTGTCATCAAAATGTTCCTTGGCCTTTGTCATCACAGTGCTCCATGATACCTTTAATCAAAATTCTACATGACCACTGTCATCACAATGCAAGATGACCAATCTCATCACAGTGCCCCATGACACGTGTCATCACAATTCGCCTTGGCCCTTGTCATCTCAATGCTCTATGAACCGTGTCATCACTAGATTCCAGGACCCTTGTCATCACAATGCTCCATGAACTCTCTTATCTCAATGTTCCATGGCCTTTGTATTCACAATGCTCCATTGTCCCGATAATCGCGTTGCTCCATGATCTGTGTCAGCACAATATTTCATGACACTTGTCATCACAATGCTCCATGAACCCTGTAATCAAAATGATCCCTGCCAATGTCATCACAATGTTCCATGTCTCGTGTAATCACAATGCTCCATGCCCATGTCATCACAATGCTCCAGGTATGTTGTCATCACCATGCTTCATGCCCCGTGTCATCACAATGCTCCATGAATCTTGTCTTCACAATGCTCTATGGCCTTTGTCATCACAATGCTCCGTGACCCCTGTCAACACAATGCCTGATGACCCCTGTCATCAAAATGCTAAATGGCACTTGTCATCACAATGCTCTATGTCACCTGTCATCACTCTTCTCCATGTCACTTGTTATCACAATGCTCCATGGCCCCTGTAATCCAAGTACTCCATGACCCCTTTCATTACAATGCCCAATGCTACCTCTCATCACAATTCTCCATGGCATTTGTCATCACGATGCACCATGACTCCTGTCATCACAATGCTCCATGACACTTGTCATCACAGCGCTCGATGGCCCTTGTCATCACAATGTTCCTTGGTGCTTTTCATCGCAATGCTCCATGACAACTTTCATCATAATATTCCAAGATTTGTTTCATGACAATGCTCCATGGCCCTTGTCATTACAAATCCACATGATCCCTTTCATGACAATTCTCCATGGCAACTTACATAAAAATGCTCCATGCCCCTGTCATCACAATGCCCAATGATACCTGTTTTTACAATGATCCATGTCCCTTGTCATCACAAGGCTCCATGTCCCTTGTATTCACAATGCCCCATGACTCCTGTCATCACAATGCTCCATGGCCCTTGTGATCACAATGCTCCATGAAACATTTCCTCACAAAGCTCCTGTACGCCTTTCATCCAAATTCCCCATGGCCACTGTCATCACAATTCTCCATGACCCCTGTCATCGTAATGGTCCATGACCCGCTTCATCTCAATGCTCCATGACACCTGTCATCACAAAGCTCCATGCCCTTGTCATCACAAGTCTCCAGAACTCTTGTCATTATAATGCTCCATGTCTGTTTCATCACCATGCTCCATGACACTTGTCATCACAATGCTCCATGGCCCCTCTCATTACTGTGCTCCATAATAACTTTAATCACATTTCTAGATGACCACTGCCATCACAATGCCCCATGACATTGTCATCACAATTCGCCATGACCATTGTCATCACAATGCTCCATGAACCATGTCATCAAAGGGTCCCAGGACACTTGTCATCACAATGATCCATTACCATTTTCATCACAATGCTCCATGACCACTGTCATCTCAATGCTCCAAGGCCTTTGTATTCAAAATGCTCCATGGCCCCTGTAATCACAGTGCTCCATAACACCTTTCATCATAATGCTCCATGACCACTGCCATCTCAATGCCTCATGACGCCTGTCATCACAATTCTCCAAGGCCCCTTTCATCACAATGCTCCATGACACTTGTCATCACATTGCTCCATAACACCTGTCATCACAGTGTTCCCGGCCCATATCATCACAATGCTCCATGTCCCCTATAATCACAATGCTCCATGCCTTTTTCCTGACAATGCTCCACAATTCTTGTCATTTCAATGTTCCATGACCGTGGCATCACAAGGCTCCATGGCCCTTGTCATCACAATGCTCCAGAATTCTTGTCATCACAATGTTCCATGACCGCGTCATCACAATGCTACATGACCCTGGTCTTCACAGTTCTCCATGACCTTTGTCATCACAATGCTCTATGTCGCTTTTCATGACAATTCTCAATGACCACTTTAATCACTATGCTCGCTGACCATTTTCATGACATTTCTCTATTGTCATTACAATTCCCCACGGCCCCTTTCTTCACAATGCTCCATGATGCCTGTCATAAAAATGCTCCATGGCTTTTGTTATCACAATGCTCCAGGACCAGTTTCATCACAATACTCCATCCCCCTTGTCATCACAGTGCACAATGAAACCTTTCATTACAATGTTCCATGACACTTGTCATCACAATGCTCCATGGCCTTTATCGTCACAATGCTCCCAGGCACTTTTCATCACGACGTTCCATGAAAACTTTCATCACATGGCTCCATGACCATTGTCATCACAATAGTCCATACCCTTGTCAACACAATGCTGCATAATCCCTGTCATCACAATTCTCCATCACTGCTGTCATCACAATAATCCAGGACAAGTTTCATAACAATGCTTCAGGCCCCCAGTCATCACAGTGCTCCATGATACCTTTCATCACAATTCATAGATGATCAAGGTCATCACATTGCCCCATGACACCTGTCATCACAGTTCACTATGACCCTTGTCATCACAATACTCGGTGAACCGTTTCATCACAGTGTTCCAGGACACATGTCATCACAGTGATCCATGACTACTTTCATCACAATGCTTCAATACACATGTCATCACAATGCTCCATGGCCCCTGTTATCATATTGCTCCATGATCTCTTTCATCACAATGCTCCATGACCACTGTCATCACCATGCCTCATGACGCCTGTCATCTCAATGCTCCATGGCCCCTTTCATCACAATGCTCCATGAACCCAGTCATCACAATGTTCCCTGCCCTTTTCATCACAATGCTCCATGGGCCCTATCATCACAATGCTCCATGCCCTTGTCATCAAAATGCTCCAGAACTCTTGTCATCATAATGCTCCATGCCAATGTCATCAAAATGCCCCTTGACACTTGTCATCACAATGCTCCATGGCCTTTGTCATCACAATGTTCCATAGTCCCTGTAATCACAGTGCTCCCTGATACCTTTCATCACAATTCTAGATGACCACTGTCACCACAATGCCCCATGACTGATGTCATTACAATTCGCATGGTCCTTGTCATCACAATGCTCCATGAACCGTGTCATCACAAGGTTCCAGGACACTTGTCATCACAATGATCCATGATCACTTTCATCACAATGCTCCATGAAACCTGTCATCTCAATGCTCCATATCCTTTGTATTAACAATGCTCCATGGCCCCTTTAGTCACAGTGCTCTATGACCCATTTCATCACAATGCTCCAAGACCGCTGTCATCACAATGCCCCATGACGCCTGCCATCACAAATCTCCAAGGCCTCTCTTACCAGAAAGCTCCATGATCCCTGTCAGCACAATGTTCCATGACACTTTTCATCACAATGCTCCATGACCCCTGTCATCACAAAGTTCTCTGCCCATATCATCACAATGCTCCTTGTCACCTTTAATCACAATGCTCCATGCCCTTTCATCACAATGCTCCAGAATTCTTGTTATCGCAATGATCCTTGACCGTGTCATTACAATGCTCCATGACCCCTGTCATCAAAATGCTTTATGAACCTTGTTATCAGAATGTTCCATGACCCCTGTCATCAAAATGATCCATCACCACTGTCATCACAATGCTGCATGATACCTTTCATCCCAATTCTCTGTGACCGCTGTCATCACAATGCTCCTGGACAATTTTCATCACAATGCTCCATGGCCCGTGTCATCACAGGGCCCCATATCCACTGTAATCACAATGTTCCATGACCCTGTCATCACAATGCTGCATGACTCCTGTCATCACATTTTTCCATGGCCTATGTATTCACAATGCACCATGGACCCTATAATCACACTGCTGCATGTTCCCTTTCAACACAATGGTCCATGACCCCTCTCCTCACAACGTTCCATGAAAATTGTCATCAAAATGCTCCATGACCCCGGTCACCACAAGGATCCCTTCCCTTGTCATCACAATGCTCCATGACTTTTGTAATCACAATGTTCCATGACCCTTGTAATCACAATGGTACATGGCCTTGTCATCACAATGTTCCATGGCCTCTCTCATCACCATGCTCCATGGTCTTTCTCATCACAATGCTCTATGACCCATATCATCACAATGCTTGATGACCATTGTCATCACAATGCTCCAAGGCCCGTGTCATCACAATGCCTCATGGTCTTTGTAATCATAATGCTCAATGACCCCTCTCATCACAATGCTCCATGCCATTGTCATCACAATGCTCCATGGCCCCTGTAATCACAATGCTCCCTGCCCTCGTCATCACAATGCTCCAGAACTCTTGGCATCATAATGCTCCATTCCCGTGTCATCCCATTGCTCAATGACACTTGTCATCAAAATGTTCCTTGGCCTTTGTCATCACAGTGCTCCATGATACCTTTAATCAAAATTCTACATGACCACTGTCATCACAATGCAAGATGACCAATCTCATCACAATGCCCCATGACACGTGTCATCAGAATTCACCTTGGCCCTTGTCATCTCAAGGCTGTATGAACCGTGTCATCACTCGGTTCCAGGTCACTTGTCATCACAATGCTCCATGAACTCTCTTATCTCAATGTTCCATGGCCTTTGTATTCACAATGCTCCATTGTCCCGATAATCGCGTTGCTCCATGATCTGTGTCAGCACAATATTTCATGACACTTGTCATCACAATGCTCCATGATCCCTGTAATCAAAATGATCCCTGCCAATGTCATCACAATGTTCCATGTCTCCTGTAATCACAATGCTCCATGCCCATGTCATCACAATGCTCCAGGTATGTTGTCATCACCATGCTTCATGCCCCCTGTCATCACAATGCTCCATGAATCTTGTCTTCACAATGCTCTATGGCCTTTGTCATCACAATGCTCCGTGACCCCTGTCAACACAATGCCTGATGACCCCTGTCATCAAAATGCTAAATGGCACTTGTCATCACAATGCTCTAAGTCACCTGTCATCACTCTTCTCCATGTCACTTGTTATCACAATGCTCCATGTCCCCTGTTATCATATTGTTCCATGATCTCTTTCATCACAATGCTCCATGACCACTGTCATCACCATGCCTCATGACGCCTGTCATCTCAATGCTCCATGGCCCCTTTCATCACAATGCTCCATGAACACAGTCATCACAATGTTCCCTTCCCTTTTGATCACAATGCTCCATGGGCCCTGTCATCACAATGCTACATGCCCTTGTCATCATAATGCTCCAGAACTCTTGTCATCATAATGCTCCATGCCAATGTCATCAAAATGCCCCATGACACTTGTCATCACAATGCTCCATGGCCTTTGTCATCACAATGTTCCATGGCCGCTGTCATCACAATGCTCCATGCCATTGTCATCAAAATTCTCCAGAACTCTTGTCATCATAATGCTCCATGCCAATGTCATCAAAATGCCCCTTGACACTTGTCATCACTATGCTCCATGGCCTTTGTCATCACAATGTTCCATGGTCCCTGTAATCACAGTGCTCCCTGATACCTTTCATCACAATTCTAGATGACCACTGTCATCACGATGCCCCATGACTGATGTCATCACAATTCGCATGGTCCTTGTCATCACAATGCTCCATGAACCGTGTCATCACAAGGTTCCAGGACACTTGTCATCACAATGATCCATGATCACTTTCACCACAATGCTCCATGAATCCTGTCATCTCAATGCTCCATTACCTTTGTATTCACAATGCTTCATGGCCCCTTTAGTCACAGTTCTCTATGACCCATTTCATCACAATGCTCCAAGACCCCTGTCATCACAATGCCCCATGACGCCTGCCATCACAAATCTCCAAGGACTCTCTTACCATAAAGCTCCAGGTTCCCTGTCAGCACAATGTTCCATGACACTTTTCATCACAATGCTCCATGATCCCTGTCATCACAAAGTTCTCTGCCCATATCATCACAATGCTCCTTGTCACCTTTAATCACAATGCTCCATGCCCTTTCATCACAATGCTCCTGAATTCTTGTTATCGCAATGATCCTTGACCGTGTCATTACAATGCTCCATGACCCTTGTCATCACAAATCTCCATGACCCCTGTCATCACAATGATCCATGACTCCTTTCCTCACAGTGCTCCAGTACCCTTTTCATCATAATGCTCCATGCCATTGTCAGCACAATGCTCCTTGGACCCTGTCATCAAAATGCTCCTTCCCCTTTTCATCACAATGCTCCAGATGTCCTATCATTACAATGTTCCATGCCCGTGTCAACACAATGCTCCATGACCCCTGTCATCAAAATGATTTATGAACCTTGTTATCAGAATGTTCCATGACCCCTGTCATCAAAATGATCCATGACCGTTGTCATCACAATGCTGCATGATACCTTTCATCCCAATTCTCTGTGACCGCTGTCATCACAATGCTCCAGGACAATTTTCATCACAATGCTCCATGCCCCCTGTCATCACAGTGCCTCATGGTCTTTGTCATCACAATGCTCAATGTCCCCTGTCATCACAATACTCCATGCCATTGTCATCACAATGCTCCATGGCCCCTGTAATCACAATGCTCCATGCCCTTTTCATCACAATGCTCCAGAACACTTGTCATCATAATGCTCCATTCCCGTGTCATCCCATTGCACAATGACACTTGTCATCAAAATGTTCCTTGGCCTTTGTCATCACAATGCTCCATGATACCTTTAATCAAAATTCTACATGACCACTGTTATCACAATGCAAGGTGACCGATGTCATCACAATGCCCCATGACACGTGTCATCACAATTCGCCTTGGCCCTTGTCATCTCAATGCTGTATGAACTCTGTCATCACTAGGTTCCAGGACACTTTTCATCACAATGCTCCATGACCACTGTCATCTCAATGCTCCATGGCCTTTGTATTGACAATGCTCCATTGTCCCGATATTCGCGTTGCTCCATGATCTGTGTCAGCACAATATTACATGACACTTGTCATCACAATGCTCCATGATCCCTGTAATCACAATGCTCCATGCCCATGTCATCACAATGCTCCAGGTATGTAGTCATCACCATGCTTCATGCCCCGTGTCATCACAATGCTCCATGAATCTTGTCTTCACAATGCTCTATGGCCTTTGTCATCACAATGCTCCGTGACCCCTGTCAACACAATGCCTGATGACCCCTGTCATCAAAATGCTGAATGACACTTGTCATCACAATGCTCTAAGTCACCTGTCATCACTCTTCTCCATGTCACTTGTTATCACAATGCTCCACGGCCCCTGTTATCATATTGCTCCATGATCTCTTTCATCACAATGCTCCATGACCAGTGTCATCACCATGCCTCATGACGCCTGTCATCTCAATGCTCCATGGCCCCTTTCATCACAATGCTCCATGAACCCAGTCATCACAATGTTCCCTGCCCTTTTCATCACAATGCTCCATGGGCCCTGTCATCACAATGCTACATGCCCTTGTCATCAAAATGCTCCAGAACTCTTGTCATCATAATGCTCCATGCCAATGTCATCAAAATGCCCCATGACACTTGTCATCACAATGCTCCATGGCCTTTGTCATCACAATGTTCCATGGCCCCTGTCATCACAGTGCTCCCTGATACCTTTCATCACAATTCTAGATGACCACTGTCATCACGATGCCCCATGACTGATGTCATCACAATTCGCATGGTCCTTTTCATCACAATGCTCCATGAACGGTGTCATCACAAGGTTCCAGGACACTTGTCATCACAATGATCCATGATCACTTTCATCACAATGCTCCATGAATCCTGTCATCTCAATGCTCCATTACCTTTGTATTCACAATGCTCCATGGCCCCTTTAGTCACAGTGCTCTATGACCCATTTCATCACAATGCTCCAAGACCGCTGTCATCACAATGCCCCATGACGCCTGCCATCACAAATCTCCAAGGACTCTCTTACCAGAAAGCTCCATGTTCCCTGTCAGCACAATGTTCCATGACACTTTTCATCACAATGCTCCATGACCCCTGTCATCACAAAGTTCTCTGCCCATATCATCACAATGCTCCTTGTCACCTTTAATCACAATGCTCCATGCCCTTTCATCACAATGCTCCTGAATTCTTGTTATCGCAATGATCCTTGACCGTGTCATTACAATGCTCTATGACCCTTGTCATCACAGAGCTCCATGACCCCTGTCATCACAATGATCCATGACTCCTTTCCTCACAGTGCTCCAGTACCCTTTTCATCATAATGCTCCATGCCATTGTCAGCACAATGCTCCTTGGACCCTGTCATCAAAATGCTCCTTCCCCTTTTCATCACAATGCTCCAGATGTCCTATCATAACAATGTTCCATGCCCGTGTCAACACAATGCTCCATGACCCCTGTCATCAAAATGCTTTATGAACCTTGTTATCAGAATGTTCCATGACCCCTGTCATCAAAATGATCCATCACCACTGTCATCACAATGCTGCATGATACCTTTCATCCCAATTCTCTGTGACCGCTGTCATCACAATGCTCCTGGACAATTTTCATCACAATCCTCCATGGCCCGTGTCATCACAGGGCCCCATAACCACTGTAATCACAATGCTCCATGACCCTGTCATCACAATGCTGCATGACTCCTGTCATCACATTTTTCCATGGCCTATGTATTCACAATGCACCATGGACCCTATAATCACACTGCTGCATGTTCCCTTTCAACACAATGGTCCATGACCCCTCTCATCACAACGTTCCATGAAAATTGTCATCAAAATGCTCCATGACCCCGGTCACCACAAGGTTCCCTGCCCTTGTCAATACAATGATCCATGACTTTTGTAATCACAATGTTCCATGACCCTTGTAATCACAATGGTACATGGCCTTGTCATCACAATGTTCCATGGCCTCTGTCATCACCATGCTCCATGGTCTTTCTCATCACAATGCTCTATGACCCATATCATCACAATGCTGGATGACCATTGTCATCACAATGCTCCAAGGCCCGTGTCATCACAATGCCTCATGGTCTTTGTAATCATAATGCTCAATGACCCCTCTCATCACAATGCTCCATGCCATTGTCATCACAATGCTCCAGAACTCTTGGCATCATAATGCTCCTTTCCCGTGACATCCCACTGCTCAATGACACTTGTCATCTAAATGTTCCTTAGCCTTTGTCATCACAGTGCTCCATGATACCTTTAATCAAAATTCTACATGACCACTGTCATCACAATGCAAGATGATCAATCTCATTACAATGCCCCATGACACGTGTCATCACAATTCGCCTTGGCCCTGTCATCTCAATGTTGTATGAACCGTGTCATCACTAGGTTCCAGGACCCTTGTCATCACAATGCTCCATGAACTCTCTTATCTCAATGTTCCATGGCCTTTGTATTCACAATGCTCCATTGTCCCGATAATCGCGTTGCTCCATGATCTGTGTCAGCACAATATTTCATGACACTTGTCATCACAATGCTCCATGAACCCTGTAATCAAAATGATCCCTGCCAATGTCATCACAATGTTCCATGTCTCCTGTAATCACAATGCTCCATGCCCATGTCATCACAATGCTCCAGGTCTGTTGTCATCACCATGCTTCATGCCCGTGTCATCACAATGCTCCATGAAACTTGTCTTCACAATGCTCCATGACTCAAGTCATCACAATGCTCCATGACCCCTGTCGTCACAATGCTCTATGGCCTTTGTCATCACAATGCTCCGTGACCCCTGTCAACACAATGCCTAATTACCCCTGTAATCAAAATGCTAAATGACACTTGTCATCACAATGCTCCATGATCCCTCTAATCACAATGATCCCTGCCAATGTCATCACAATGCTCCATGTCTCCTCTAATCACAATGCCCCATGCCCTTGTCATAACAATGCTCCAGGTCTGTTGTCATCACCATGCTTCATGCCCGTGTCATCACAATGCTCCATGAAACTTGTCTTCACAATGTTCCATGGCCCATGTCATCACAATGCTCCATGACCCCGTCATCACAATGCTCTATGGCCTTTGTCATCACAATTCTCCATGACCCCTGTCAACAAAATGCCTGATGACCCCTGTCATCAAAATGCTAAATGGCACTTGTCATCACAATGCTCTATGACGCCTGTCATGACTATTCTCCATGTCACTTGTTATCACAATGCTCCATGGCCCCTGTAATCCCAGTACTGCATGACCCCTTTCATCACAATGCCCAATGCCACCTCTCATCACAATGCTCCATGAACCGTGTCATCACAGGGTCCCAGGACACTTGTCATCACAATGATCCATTACCACTTTCATCACAATGCTCCATGACCACTGTCATCTCAATGCTCCATGGCCTTTGTATTCACAATGCTCCATGTCCCCTGTAACCACAGTGCTCCATAACACCTTTCATCATAATGCTCCATGACCACTGCCATCTCAATGCCCCATGACGCCTGTCATCACAATTCTCCAAGGCCCCTCTCATCACAAGGATCCATGACACTTGTCATCACATTGCTCCATAACACCTGTCATCACAGTGTTCCCTGCCCATGTCATCACAATGCTCCATGTCTCCTATAAAAACATTGCTTCATGCATTTTTCCTCACAATGCTCCAGAAGTCTTGTCATCAGAATGTTCCATGACCGTGGCATCACAATGCTCCATGGCCCTTGTCATCACAATGCTCCAGAATTCTTGTCATCACAATGGTCCCTGACCGTGGCATCACAATGCTACATGACCCTGGTCATCACAGGTCTCCATGACCTTTGTCATCACAATGCTCTATGTCGCTTTTCAGCACAATTCTCAATGACCACTTTAATCACTATGTTCGCTGACCATTTCCATCACATTTCTCTATGGTGATTACAATTCCCCATGGCCCCTTTCTTCACAATGCACCATGATGCCTGTCATCACAATACTCCAAGGCTTTTGTTATCACAATGCTCCAGGACCAGTTTCATCACAATACTCCATCCCCCTTGTCATCACAGTGCACAATGAAACCTTTCATTACAATGTTCCAAGACACTTGACATCACAATGTTCCAAGACACTTGTCATCACAATGCTCCCAGGCACTTTTCATCCTGATGAACCATGAAAACGTTCATCACATTGCTCCATGACCATTGTCATCACAATACTCCATACCCTTGTCAACACAATGCTGCATAATCCCTGTCATCACAATTCTCCATGACTGCTGTCATCACAATAATCCAGGAGAATTTTCATAACAATGCTTCATGCCCCCAGTCATCACAGTGCTCCATGAGACCTTTCATCACAATTCCTAGATGATCCATGTCATCACAATGCCCCATGACACCTGTCATCACAATTCTCTATGACCCATGTCATCACCATACTTGATGAACCGTGTCATCACAGTGTTCCAGGACACATGTTATCACAATGATCCATGATTACTTTCATCACAATGCTCCAATACACCTGTCATCACAATGCTCCATGGCCACTCTCATCACCATGCCTCATGACGCTTGTCTTCTCAATGCTCCATGGCCCCTTTCATCACAATGCTCCATGAACCCAGTCATCACAATGTTCCCTGCGCTTTTCATCACAATGCTCCATGGGCCCTGTCATCGCAATGTTCCATGCCCTTTTCATCAAAATGCTCCAGAACTCTTGTCATCATAATGCTCCATGCCAATGTCATCAAAATACCCCATGACACTTGTCATCACAATGCTCCATGTCCTTTGTCATCACAATGTTCCATGGCTCCTGTCATCACAATGCTCAATGCCCTCATAATCAAAATGCTCCAGAACTCTTGTTATCTTAATGCTCCATGCCAATATCATGAAAATGCCCCATGACACTTGTCATCACAATGCTCCATGGCCTTTATCATCACAATGTTCCATGGCCCCTGTCATCACAGTGCTCCATGATACATTTCATCACAATTCTACATGACCACTGTCATCACAATGTCCCATGACAGATGTCATTAAAATTTTCCATTGTCCTTCTCATCACAATGCTGCATGAACGGTGTCATCACAAGGTTCCAGGACACTTGTCATCACAATGATCCATGATCACTTTCATCACAATGCTCCATGAACCCTTTATCTCAATGCTCCATAGCCTTTGTATTCACAATGCTCCATGGCCCCTGTCATCGCAGTGCTCCATGACCCCTTTCATCACAATGCTCCATGACCCCTGTCATCACAAAGTTCTCTGCCCATATCATCACAATGCTCCTTGTCACCTTTAATCACAATGCTCCATGCCCTTTCATCAGAATGCTCCAGAATTCTTGTCATCGCCATGTTCCTTGACCGTGTCTTCACAATGCTCCATGACCCTTGTCATCACAAAGCTCCATGACCCCTGTCATCACAATGATCCATGACTCCTTTCCTCACAGTGCTCCAGTACGTTTTCATAACAATGCTCCATGCCATTGTCAGCACAATGCTCCTTGGACCCTGTCATCAAAATGCTCCATTCCCTTTTCATCACAATGCTCCAGATATCCTATCATTACAATGCTCCATGCCCGTGTCAACACAATGCTCCATGAACCCTGTCATCAAAATGCTTTATGAACCTTGTTATCAGAATGTTCCATGACCCCTGTCATCAAAATGATCCATGACCGTTGTCATCACAATGCTGCATGATACCTTTCATCCCAATTCTCTGTAACCGCTGTCATCACAATGCTCCAGGACAATTTTCATCACAATGCTCCATGCCCCCTGTCATCACAGTGCCTCATGGTCTTTGTCATCACAATGCTCAATGTCCCCTCTCATCACAATACTCCATGCCATTGTCATCACAATGCTCCATGGCCCCTGAAATCACAATGCTCCATGCCCTTTTCATCACAATGCTCCAGAACACTTGTCATCATAATGCTCCATTCCCGTGTCATCCCATTGCACAATGACACTTGTCATCAAAATGTTCCTTGGCCTTTGTCATCACAATGCTCCATGATACCTTTAATCAAAATTCTACATGACCACTGTTATCACAATGCAAGGTGACCGATGTCATCACAATGCCCCATGACACGTGTCATCACAATTCGCCTTGGCCCTTCTCATCTCAATGCTGTATGAACTGTGTCATCACTAGGTTCCAGGACACTTGTCATCACAATGCTCCATGACCACTGTCATCTCAATGCTCCATGGCCTTTGTATTGACAATGCTCCATTGTCCCGATAATCGCGTTGCTCCATGATCTGTGTCAGCACAATATTACATGACACTTGTCATCACAATGCTCCATGATCCCTGTAATCACAATGATCCCTGCCAATGTCATCACAATGTTCCATGTCTCCTGTAATCACAATGCTCCATGCCCATGTCATCACAATGCTCCAGGTATGTTGTCATCACCATGCTTCATGCCCCGTGTCATCACAATGCTCCATGAATCTTGTCTTCACAATGCTCTATGGCCTTTGTCATCACAATGCTCCGTGACCCCTGTCAACACAATGCCTGATGACCCCTGTCATCAAAATGCTGAATGACACTTGTCATCACAATGCTCTAAGTCACCTGTCATCACTCTTCTCCATGTCACTTGTTATCACAATGCTCCATGGCCCCTGTTATCATATTGCTCCATGATCTCTTTCATCACAATGCTCCATGACCACTGTCATCACCATGCCTCATGACGCCTGTCATCTCAATGCTCCATGGCCCCTTTCATCACAATGCTCCATGAACCCAGTCATCACAATGTTCCCTGCCCTTTTCATCACAATGCTCCATGGGCCCTGTCATCACAATGCTCCATGCCCTTGTCATCAAAATGCTCCAGAACTCTTGTCATCATAATGCTCCATGCCAATGTCATCAAAATGCCCCATGACACTTGTCATCACAATGCTCCATGGCCTTTGTCATCACAATGTTCCATGGCCGCTGTCCTCACAATGCCCCATGCCCTTGTCATCAAAATTCTCCAGAACTCTTGTCATCATAATGCTCCATGCCAATGTCATCAAAATGCCCCTTGACACTTGTCATCACAATGCTCCATGGCCTTTGTCATCACAATGTTCCATGGCCCCTGTCATCACAGTGCTCCCTGATACCTTTCATCACAATTCTAGATGACCACTGTCATCACGATGCCCCATGACAGATGTCATCACAATTCGCATGGTCCTTTTCATCACAATGCTCCATGAACGGTGTCATCACAAGGTTCCAGGACACTTGTCATCACAATGATCCATGATCACTTTCATCACAATGCTCCATGAATCCTGTCATCTCAATGCTCCATTACCTTTGTATTCACAATGCTCCATGGCCCCTTTAGTCACAGTGCTCTATGACCCATTTCATCGCAATGCTCCAAGACCGCTGTCATCACAATGCCCCATGACGCCTGCCATCACAAATCTCCAAGGACTCTCTTACCAGAAAGCTCCATGTTCCCTGTCAGCACAATGTTCCATGACACTTTTCATCACAATGCTCCATGACCCCTGTCATCACAAAGTTCTCTGCCCATATCATCACAATGCTCCTTGTCACCTTTAATCACAATGCTCCATGCCCTTTCATCACAATGCTCCTGAATTCTTGTTATCGCAATGATCCTTGACTGTGTCATTACAATGCTCTATGACCCTTGTCATCACAGAGCTCCATGACCCCTGTCATCACAATGATCCATGACTCCTTTCCTCACAGTGCTCCAGTACCCTTTTCATCATAATGCTCCATGCCATTGTCAGCACAATGCTCCTTGGACCCTGTCATCAAAATGCTCCTTCCCCTTTTCATCACAATGCTCCAGATGTCCTATCATTACAATGTTCCATGCCCGTGTCAACACAATGCTCCATGACCCCTGTCATCAAATTGCTTTATGAACCTTGTTATCAGAATGTTCCATGACCCCTGTCATCAACATGATCCATCACCACTGTCATCACAATGCTGCATGATACCTTTCATCCCAATTCTCTGTGACCGCTGTCATCACAATGCTCCTGGACAATTTTCATCACAATCCTCCATGGCCCGTGTCATCACAGGGCCCCATAACCACTGTAATAACAATGCTCCATGACCCTGTCATCACAATGCTGCATGACTCCTGTCATCACATTTTTCCATGGCCTATGTATTCACAATGCACCATGGACCCTATAATCACACTGCTGCATGTTCCCTTTCAACACAATGGTCCATGACCCCTCTCATCACAACGTTCCATGAAAATTGTCATCAAAATGCTCCATGACCCCGGTCACCACAAGGTTCCCTGCCCTTGTCATCACAATGATCCATGACTTTTGTAATCAAAATGTTCCATGACCCTTGTAATCACAATGGTACATGGCCTTGTCATCACAATGTTCCATGGCCTCTGTCATCATCTTGCTCCATGGTCTTTCTCATCACAATGCTCTATGACCCATATCATCACAATGCTTGATGACCATTGTCATCACAATGCTCCAAGGCCCGTGTCATCACAATGCCTCATGGTCTTTGTAATCATAATGCTCAATGACCCCTCTCATCACAATGCTCCATGCCGTTGTCATCACAATGCTCCATGGCCCATGTCATCTCAATGCTCCAGAACACTTGTCATCATAATATTCCATTCCCATGTCATCCCATTGCTCAATGACACTTATAATCAGAATGTTCCTTGGCCTTTGTCATCACAGTGCTCCATGATACCTTTAATCAAAATTCTACATGACCACTGTCATCACAATGCAAGATGATCAATCTCATTACAATGCCCCATGACACGTGTCATCACAATTCGCCTTGGCCCTTGTCATCTCAATGTTGTATGAACCGTGTCATCACTAGGTTCCAGGACCCTTGTCATCACAATGCTCCATGAACTCTCTTATCTCAATGTTCCATGGCCTTTGTATTCACAATGCTCCATTGTCCCGATAATCGCGTTGCTCCATGATCTGTGTCAGCACAATATTTCATGACACTTGTCATCACAATGCTCCATGAACCCTGTAATCAAAATGATCCCTGCCAATGTCATCACAATGTTCCATGTCTCCTGTAATCACAATGCTCCATGCCCATGTCATCACAATGTGCCAGGTATGTTGTCATCACCATGCTTCATGCCCCATGTCATCACAATGCTCCATGAATCTTGTCTTCACAATGCTCTATGGTCTTTGTCATCACAATGCTCCATGACCGCTGTCAACACAATGCCTGATGACCCCTGTCAACAAAATGCTAAATGGCACTTGTCATCACAATGCTCTATGTCACCTGTCATCACTCTTCTCCATATCACTTGTCATCACAATGCTCCATAGCCTTTATCATCACAATGTTGCCTGGCCCCTGTCATCACAGTGCTCCATGATACATTTCATCACAATTCTACATGACCACTGTCATCACAATGTCCCATGACAGATGTCATCACAATTTTCCATTGTCCTTCTCATCACAATGCTCCATGAACGGTGTCATCACAAGGTTCCAGGACACTTGTCATCACAATGATCCATGATCACTTTCATCACAATGCTCCATGAACCCTGTCATCTCAATGCTCCATAGCCTTTGTATTCACAATGCTCCATGGCCCCTGTCATCACAGTGCTGCATGACCCCTTTCATCACAATGCCCAATGCCACCTCTCGTCACAACTCTCCATGGCATTTGTCATCACGATGCTCCATGACACCTGTCATCACAATGCTCCATGACACTTGTCATCACAATGCTCGATGGCCCTTATCATCACAATGTTCCTTGGTGTTTTTCATCGCAATGCTCCATGACAACTTTCATCAAAATCCTCCAAGATTTGTTTCATCACAATGCTCCATGACCCTTGTCATTACAAATCCACAGGATCCCTTTCATCACAATTCTCCATGGCAACTTACATAAAAAAGCTCCATGCCCCTGTCATCACAATTCCCAATGATACCTGTTTTTACAATGATCCATGACCCTTGTCATCACAAGGCTCCATATCCCTTGTGTTCACAATGCTCCATGGCCCTTGTCATCACAATGCTCCATGAAACCTTTCCTCACAATGCTCCAGTATGCCTTTCAGCCAAATTCCCCATGGCCACTGTCATCACAATTCTCCATGACCCCTGTCATCTCAATGCTCCATAGCCTTTGTATTCACAATGCTCCATGTCCCCTGTAATCACAGTGCTCCATGACCCATTTCATCTGATTGCTCCATGACCTCACTCATCACAATGCCCCATGACCACTGTAATCAGAGTGCTCCATAACACCTTTCATCATAATGCTCCATGACCACTGCCATCTCAATGCCCCATGACGCCTGTCATCACAATTCTCCAAGGCCCCTCTCATCACAATGCTCCATGACACTTGTCATCACATTGCTCCATAACACCTGTCATCACAGTGTTCCCTGCCCATGTCATCACAATGCTCCATGTCCCCTATAATCACAAAGCTCCATGCTTTTTCCTCACAATGCTTCAGAATTCTTGTCATCCCAATTTTCCATGACCCTGTCATCACAATGCTACATGACCCTGGTCATCACAGTTCTCCATGATCTTTGTCATCACAATGCTATATGTCACTTTTCATCACAATTCTCAATGAACACTTTAATCACTATGCTCGCTGACAATTTTCATCATATTTCTCTGTTGTCATTACAATTCCCCATGGCCCGTTTCTTCACAATGCTCCATGATGCCTGTCATCACAATGCTCTATGGCTTTTGTCATCACAATGCTCCAGGACCAGTTTCATCACAATATTCCATCCCCCTTGTCATCACAGTGCACAATGAAACCTTTCATTACAATGCTCCATGACACTTGTCATCAGAATGCTCCATGGCTTTTATCGTCACAATGCTCCCAGGCACTTTTCATCACGATGTTCCATGAAAACTTTCATCACATTGCTCCATGACCATTGTCATCACAATAGTACATACCGTTCTCAACACAATGCTGTATAATACCTGACATCACAATAATCCAGTAATATTTTCATAACAATGCTTCATGACCCCAGTCATCACAGTACTCCATGACACCTTACATCACAATTACTAGATGATCAATGTCATCACAGTGCCCCATGACACCTGTCATCACAATTCGCTATGACCCTTGTCATCACAATACTTGATGAACCGTGTCATCAGAGTGTTTCAGAATACATGTCATCACAATGATCCATGAGTATTTTCATCGCTATGCTTCAATACACCTGTCATCACAATGCTCCATGGCCCCTGTTATCATATTGCTCCATGATCTCTTTCATCACAATGCTCCATGACCACTGTCATCACCATGCGTCATGACACCTGTCATCTCAATGCTCCATGGCCACTTTCATCACAATGCTCCATGAATCCAATCATCACAATGTTCCCTGCCCTTTTCATCACAATGCTCCATGGGTCCTGTCATCACAATGCTCCATAACCTTGCCATCAAAATGCTCCAGAACTATTGTCATCATAATGCTACATGCCAATGTCATCAAAATGCCCCATGACACTTGTCATCACAATTCGCCTTGGTCCTTGTCATCTCAATGCTCTATGAGCCGTGTCATCACTAGGTTCTAGGACACTTGTTATCACAGTGATCCATGACCACTTTCATCACAATGCTCCATGAACTCTATTATCTCAGTGCTCCATGGCATTTGTATTCACGGTGCTCCCTTGTTCCGATAATCGCGTTGCTCCATGATCTGTGTCAGCACAACGTTCCATGACACTTTTCATCACAATGCTCAATGACCCCTTTCATCACAAAGTTCTCTGCCCATATCATCACAATGCTCCTTGTCACATTTAATCACAATGCTCCATGCCCTTTCTTCACAATGCTCCAGAATTCTTGTCATCACAATGTTCCTTGACCGTGTCATCACAATGCTCCATGGCCCTTGTCATCACAAAGCTCCATGACCCTTGTCATCACAATGATCCATGAATCCTTTCCTCACAGTGCTTCAGTACCCTTTTCATCACAATGCTCCATGCCATTGTCATCACAATGCTCCTTGGACCCTGTCATCAAAATGCTCCATCCCCTTATAATCACAATGCTCTAGATATCCTATCATTACAATGCTCCATGCCCGTGTCAACACAATGCACCATGACACCTGTCATCAATCTGATTTATGAACCTTGTTATCAGAATGTTCCATGATCCCTGTCATCAAAATGATCCATGACCATTGTCATCACAATGCTGCATGATACATTTCATCCACATTCTCTGTGACCGCTATCATCACAAAGCTCCAGGACAATTTTCATCACAATGTTCCATGCCCCCTGTCATCACAGTGCCCCATAACCCCTGTAATCACAATGCTGCATGACCCTGTCATCACAATGCCCCATGACAGATGTCATCACAATTCGCCATGGTCCTTGTCATCACAGTGCTCCATGAACCGTGTCATCACAAGGTTCCAGGACACTTGTCATCCCAATGATCCATGATCACTTTCATCACAATGCTCCATGAAACCTGTCATCTCAATACTCCATAACCTTTGTAGTCACTATTCTCCATGGCCCCTGTCATCACAGTGCTCCATGACCATATTCATCACAATGCTCCAGGACCGCTGTCATCACAATGCCCCATGACGCATGCCATCACAAATCTCCAAGGCCTCTCTTACCAAAAAGCTCCATGATCTCTGTCAGGACAATGTTCCATGACACTTTTCATCAAAATGGTCCATGACCTCTGTCATCACAAAGTTCTCTGCCCATATCATCACAATGCTCCTTGTCACCTTTAATCACAATGCTCCATGCCCTTTCATCACAATGCTCCAGAATTCTTGTCATCGCAGTGTTCCATGACCGTGTCATCACAATGCTCCATGACCCTTTTCATCAAAAAGGTCCATGACCCCTGTCACCACAATGATCCATGACTCCTTTCCTCACAGTGCTCCAGTACCCTTTTCATCACAATGATCCATGGCATTGTCAGCACAATGCTCCTTGGACCCTGTCATCAAAATGCTCCATCCCCTTTTCATCACAATGTTCCAGATATCGTATCATTACAATGCTCCATGCCGGTGTCAACACAATGCTCCATGACCCCTGTCATCAAAATGCTTTATGAACCTTGTTATCAGAATGTTCCATGAACCCTGTCATCAAAATGATCCATGACCATTGTCATCACAACGCTGCATGATAACTTTCATCCCAATTCTCTGTGACGGCTGTCATCACAAGGCTCCAGGACAATTTTCATCACAATTCTCCATGTCCCCTGTCATCACAGTGCCCCATAATTGCTGTAATCACAATGCTCCATGACCCTGTCATGACAATGCTACGTGACACCTGTCATCACATTGTTCCATGGCCTATGTATTCACAATGCTCCATGGACCCTGTAATCACTCTGCTCCATGTTCCCTTTCAACACAATGCTCCATGACACCTGTCATCACAACGTTCCATGAAAGTTGTCATCAAAATGCTCCATGACCCCGGTCACCACAAGGTTCCCTGCCCTTGTAATCACAATGCTCCATGACGCTTGTAATCACAATGGTACATGGCCTTTTCATCACAAAGTTCCATGGCTTCTGTCATCACCATGCTCCATGGTATTTCTCATCACAATGCTCTATGACCGCTGTCATCACAATGATTCATGACCATAGTCATCACAATGCTCCAATGCCCCTGTCATCACAAGGCCTCATGGTCTTTGTAATCACAATGCTCAAAGACCCCTGTCATCAAAATGCTCCATGCCGTTGTCATCACAATGCTCCATGGCCCCTATAATCACAATGCTCCATGCCCTTGTCATCACAATGCTCCAGAACACTTGTCATCATAATACTCCATTCCCGTGTCATCCCATTGCTCAATGACACTTGTCATCAAAATGTTCCTTGGCCTTTATCATCACAGTGCTCCATGATACCTTTAATCAAAATTCTACATGACCACTGTCATCACAATGCAAGATGACCAATGTCATCACAATGCCCCATGACAGGTGTCATCATAATTCGCCTTGGCCCTTGTCATCTCAATGCTGTAGGAAACGTGTCATCACTAGGTTCCAGGACACTTGTCATCACAGTGATCCATGACCACTTTCATCACAATGCTCCATGAACTCTGTTATCTCAATGCTCCATGGCCTTTGTATTCACAATGCTCCATTGTCCCGATAATCGCGTTGCTCCATGAACACTTTCATCACAATGCTCTTTGACCACTGTCACCAAAATGCCCCATGACGTCTCTCATCACTGTGCTCCAAGGCCACTCTCATCAAAATGCTCCATGATCTGTGTCAGCACAATATTGCATGACACTTGTCATCACAATGCTCCAGGATCCCTGTAATCACAATGATCCCTGCCAATGTCATCACAATGCTCCATGTCTCCTGTACACACAATGCTCCATACCCTTGTCATCACAATGCTCCAGGTCTGTTGTCATCACCATGCTTCATGCCCGTGTCATCACAATGCTCCATGAATCTTGTCTTCACAATGCTCCATGGCCAAAGTCATCACAATGCTCCATGACCCCTGTCATCACAATGCTCTCTGGCCTTTGTCATCACAATGCTACGTGACCCCTGTCAACACAATGCCTGATGACCCCTGTCATCAAAATGCTAAATGGCACTTGTCATCACAGTGCTCTATGACGCCTGTCATCACTATTCTCCATGTCACTTGTTATCACAATGCTCCATGTCCCATGTAATCACAGTACTCCATGACCCCTTTCATCACAATGCCCAAAGCCACCTCTCATCACAATTCTCCATGGCATTTGTCATCACAATGCTCCATGACACCTGTCATCACAATGCTCCATGACACTTGTCATCACAATGCTCGATGCCCCTTGTCATCCCAATGTTCCTTGGTGCTTTTCATTGCAATGCTCCATGACAACTTTCATCAAAATACTCCAAGATTTGTTTCATCACAATGCTCCATGGCCCTTGTCATTACAAATCCACATGATCCCTTTCATCACAATTTTCCATGGCAACTTACATAAAAAAGCTCCATGCCCCTGTCATCACAATGCCCAATGATACCTGTTTTTACAATGATCCATGACCCTTGTCATCACAAGGCTTCATGTCCCTTGTATTCACTATGCTCCCTGGCCCTTGTCATCACAATGCTCCATAGCAAATTTCATCGCAATGCTCCATGACCGCTTTCAGCACAATGCCACATGACCCCTGTCATTACGAGGCTCCATGGCACTTGTCATCACAATCCTCCATGAAACATTTCCTCACAATGCTCCAGTACGCCTTTCATCCAAATTCCCAATGGCCACTGTCATCACAATTCTCCATGACCCCTGTCATCGTAATTGTCCATGACCCGTTTCCTCTCAATGCTTAATGACACCTGTCATCACAATGCTTCATGGCCTTTGTCATCACAATGCTCCATGGCCCCTGTAACCACAGTGCTCCATGACCCGTTTCATCTCAATGCTCCATGACCTCACTCATCACAATGCCCTATGACCCCTTTAATCACAATACTCCATGGCCCTTGTCATCACAATACTCGATGAACCGTGCCATCACAGTGTTCCAGGACATATATCATCACAATCATCCATGACTACTTTCATCACAATGCTCCAATACACCTGGCATCACAATGCTCCATGTCCCCTGTTATCACATTGCTCCATGATCTCTTTCATCACAATGCTCCATGACAACTATCATCACCATGCCTCATGACGCCTGTCATCTCAATTCTCCATGGCCCCTTTCGTCACAAAGCTCCATGAACCCAGTCATCACAATGTTCCTAGCCCTTTTCATGAAAATGCTCCATGGGCCCTGTCATCACAATGCTCCATGCCATTTTCATCAAAATGCTCCAGAACTCTTGTCATCATAATGCTCCATGCCAATGTCATCAAAATGCCCCATGACACTTTTCATCACAATGCTCCATGGCCTTTGTCATCACAATGTTTCATGGCCCCTGTCATCACAGTGCTCCATGATACCTTTCATCACAATCTAGATGACCACTCTCATCACAATGCCCCATGAGAGATGTCATCACAATTCGCCATGGTCCTTGTCATTACAATGCTCCATGAACCGTGTCATCACAAGGTTCCAGGACACTTGTCATCACAATAATCCATGATCACTTTCATCACAATGCTCCATGAACCCTGTCATCTCAATGCTCCATAGCCTTTGTATTCACAATGCTCCATGGCCCCTTGTCATCACAGTGCTCCATGACCCCTTTTATCCCAATGCTCCAAGACCGCTGTCATCACAATGCCCCATGACGCCTGCCGTCACAAATCTCCAAGGCCTCTTTTACCAAAAAGCTCCATGATCCCTGTCAGCACAATGTTCCATGACACTATTCATCACAATGCTCCATGACCACTTTCATCACAATGTTCTCTGCACATATCATCACAATGCTCCTTGTCAACTTTAATCACAATGCTCCATGCCCTTTAATCACAATGCTCCACAATTCTTGTCATCGCAATGTTCCTTGACTGTGTCATCAGAATGCTCCATGACACTTGTCACCACAAAGCTCCATGACCCCTGTAATCACAATGATCCATGACTCCTTTCCTCACAGTGCTCCAGTACCATTTTTATCACAATCGTCCATGCCATTGTCAGCACAATGCTCCTTGAACCCTATCATCAAAATGCTCCATCCCCTTTTCATCACAATGCTCCTGATATCCTATCATTACAATGCTCCATACCCGTGTCAACACAATGCTCCATGACCCCTCTCATCAAAATGCTTTATGAACCTTGTTATCAGAATGTTCCATGATCACTGTCATGAAAATGATCCATGACCGTTGTCATCACAATGCTGCATGATACCTTTCATCCAAATTCTCTGTGACCGCTATCATCACAAAGCTCCAGGACAATTTTCATCACAATGCTCCATGCCCCCTGTCATCACAGTGACCCATAACCCCTGTAATCACAATGCTGCATGACCCTGTCATCACAATGCCCCATGACAGATGTCATTACAATTCGCCATGGTTCTTGTCATCACAATGCTCCATGAACCGTGTCATCACAAGGTTCCAGGACACGTGTCATCACAATGATCCATGATCACTTTCATCACAATGCTCCATGAAACCTGTCATCTCAATGCTCCATAACCTTTGTAGTCACAATGCTCCATGGCCCCTGTAATCACAGTGCTCCATGACCCCATTCATCACAATGCCCCATGACGCCTGCCATCACAAATCTCCAAGGCCTCTCTTTCCAAAAACTCCATGATCCCTGTCAGGACAACGTTCCATGACACTTTTCATCACAATGCTCCATGACCCCTGTCATCACAAAGTTCTCTGCCCATATCATCACAATGCTCCTTGTCACCTTTAATCACAATGCTCCATGCCCTTTCATCACAATGCTCCAGAATTCTTGTCATCGGAATGTTCCTTGACTGTGTCATCACAATGCTCCATGACCCTTGTCATCACAAAGCTCCATGGCCCCTGTCAACACAATGATCCATGACTCCTTTCCTCACAGTGCTCCAGTACCCTTTTCATCACAATGCTCCATGCCATTTTCAGCACAATGCTCCTTGGACCCTGTCATCAAAATGCTATATCCCCTTTTCATCACAATGCTCCATATAACCTATCATTACAATGCTCCATGCCCATGTCAACACAATGCTCCATGACCCCTCTCATCAAAATGCTTTATGAACCTTATTATCAGAATGTTCCATGACCCCTGTCATCAAAATGATCCATGCCCGTTGTCATCACAATGCTGCATGATACCTTTCATCCCAATTCTCTGTGACTGCTGTCATCACAAAGCTCCAGGACAATTTTCATCACAATGCTCCATGCCCCCTGTCATCACAGTGCACCATAACCCCTGTAATCACAATGATCCATGACTCCTTTCCTCACAGTGCTCCAGTACCCTTTTCATCACAATGATCCATGGCATTGTCAGCACAATGCTCCTTGGACCCTGTCATCAAAATGCTCCATCCCCTTTTCATCACAATGTTCCAGATATCGTATCATTACAATGCTCCATGCCGGTGTCAACACAATGCTCCATGACCCCTGTCATCAAAATGCTTTATGAACCTTGTTATCAGAATGTTCCATGAACCCTGTCATCAAAATGATCCATGACCATTGTCATCACAACGCTGCATGATAACTTTCATCCCAATTCTCTGTGACGGCTGTCATCACAAGGCTCCAGGACAATTTTCATCACAATTCTCCATGTCCCCTGTCATCACAGTGCCCCATAATTGCTGTAATCACAATGCTCCATGACCCTGTCATGACAATGCTACGTGACACCTGTCATCACATTGTTCCATGGCCTATGTATTCACAATGCTCCATGGACCCTGTAATCACTCTGCTCCATGTTCCCTTTCAACACAATGCTCCATGACACCTGTCATCACAACGTTCCATGAAAGTTGTCATCAAAATGCTCCATGACCCCGGTCACCACAAGGTTCCCTGCCCTTGTAATCACAATGCTCCATGACGCTTGTAATCACAATGGTACATGGCCTTTTCATCACAAAGTTCCATGGCTTCTGTCATCACCATGCTCCATGGTATTTCTCATCACAATGCTCTATGACCGCTGTCATCACAATGATTCATGACCATAGTCATCACAATGCTCCAATGCCCCTGTCATCACAAGGCCTCATGGTCTTTGTAATCACAATGCTCAAAGACCCCTGTCATCAAAATGCTCCATGCCGTTGTCATCACAATGCTCCATGGCCCCTATAATCACAATGCTCCATGCCCTTGTCATCACAATGCTCCAGAACACTTGTCATCATAATACTCCATTCCCGTGTCATCCCATTGCTCAATGACACTTGTCATCAAAATGTTCCTTGGCCTTTATCATCACAGTGCTCCATGATACCTTTAATCAAAATTCTACATGACCACTGTCATCACAATGCAAGATGACCAATGTCATCACAATGCCCCATGACAGGTGTCATCATAATTCGCCTTGGCCCTTGTCATCTCAATGCTGTAGGAAACGTGTCATCACTAGGTTCCAGGACACTTGTCATCACAGTGATCCATGACCACTTTCATCACAATGCTCCATGAACTCTGTTATCTCAATGCTCCATGGCCTTTGTATTCACAATGCTCCATTGTCCCGATAATCGCGTTGCTCCATGAACACTTTCATCACAATGCTCTTTGACCACTGTCACCAAAATGCCCCATGACGTCTCTCATCACTGTGCTCCAAGGCCACTCTCATCAAAATGCTCCATGATCTGTGTCAGCACAATATTGCATGACACTTGTCATCACAATGCTCCAGGATCCCTGTAATCACAATGATCCCTGCCAATGTCATCACAATGCTCCATGTCTCCTGTACACACAATGCTCCATACCCTTGTCATCACAATGCTCCAGGTCTGTTGTCATCACCATGCTTCATGCCCGTGTCATCACAATGCTCCATGAATCTTGTCTTCACAATGCTCCATGGCCAAAGTCATCACAATGCTCCATGACCCCTGTCATCACAATGCTCTCTGGCCTTTGTCATCACAATGCTACGTGACCCCTGTCAACACAATGCCTGATGACCCCTGTCATCAAAATGCTAAATGGCACTTGTCATCACAGTGCTCTATGACGCCTGTCATCACTATTCTCCATGTCACTTGTTATCACAATGCTCCATGTCCCATGTAATCACAGTACTCCATGACCCCTTTCATCACAATGCCCAAAGCCACCTCTCATCACAATTCTCCATGGCATTTGTCATCACAATGCTCCATGACACCTGTCATCACAATGCTCCATGACACTTGTCATCACAATGCTCGATGCCCCTTGTCATCCCAATGTTCCTTGGTGCTTTTCATTGCAATGCTCCATGACAACTTTCATCAAAATACTCCAAGATTTGTTTCATCACAATGCTCCATGGCCCTTGTCATTACAAATCCACATGATCCCTTTCATCACAATTTTCCATGGCAACTTACATAAAAAAGCTCCATGCCCCTGTCATCACAATGCCCAATGATACCTGTTTTTACAATGATCCATGACCCTTGTCATCACAAGGCTTCATGTCCCTTGTATTCACTATGCTCCCTGGCCCTTGTCATCACAATGCTCCATAGCAAATTTCATCGCAATGCTCCATGACCGCTTTCAGCACAATGCCACATGACCCCTGTCATTACGAGGCTCCATGGCACTTGTCATCACAATCCTCCATGAAACATTTCCTCACAATGCTCCAGTACGCCTTTCATCCAAATTCCCAATGGCCACTGTCATCACAATTCTCCATGACCCCTGTCATCGTAATTGTCCATGACCCGTTTCCTCTCAATGCTTAATGACACCTGTCATCACAATGCTTCATGGCCTTTGTCATCACAATGCTCCATGGCCCCTGTAACCACAGTGCTCCATGACCCGTTTCATCTCAATGCTCCATGACCTCACTCATCACAATGCCCTATGACCCCTTTAATCACAATACTCCATGGCCCTTGTCATCACAATACTCGATGAACCGTGCCATCACAGTGTTCCAGGACATATATCATCACAATCATCCATGACTACTTTCATCACAATGCTCCAATACACCTGGCATCACAATGCTCCATGTCCCCTGTTATCACATTGCTCCATGATCTCTTTCATCACAATGCTCCATGACAACTATCATCACCATGCCTCATGACGCCTGTCATCTCAATTCTCCATGGCCCCTTTCGTCACAAAGCTCCATGAACCCAGTCATCACAATGTTCCTAGCCCTTTTCATGAAAATGCTCCATGGGCCCTGTCATCACAATGCTCCATGCCATTTTCATCAAAATGCTCCAGAACTCTTGTCATCATAATGCTCCATGCCAATGTCATCAAAATGCCCCATGACACTTTTCATCACAATGCTCCATGGCCTTTGTCATCACAATGTTTCATGGCCCCTGTCATCACAGTGCTCCATGATACCTTTCATCACAATCTAGATGACCACTCTCATCACAATGCCCCATGAGAGATGTCATCACAATTCGCCATGGTCCTTGTCATTACAATGCTCCATGAACCGTGTCATCACAAGGTTCCAGGACACTTGTCATCACAATAATCCATGATCACTTTCATCACAATGCTCCATGAACCCTGTCATCTCAATGCTCCATAGCCTTTGTATTCACAATGCTCCATGGCCCCTTGTCATCACAGTGCTCCATGACCCCTTTTATCCCAATGCTCCAAGACCGCTGTCATCACAATGCCCCATGACGCCTGCCGTCACAAATCTCCAAGGCCTCTTTTACCAAAAAGCTCCATGATCCCTGTCAGCACAATGTTCCATGACACTATTCATCACAATGCTCCATGACCACTTTCATCACAATGTTCTCTGCACATATCATCACAATGCTCCTTGTCAACTTTAATCACAATGCTCCATGCCCTTTAATCACAATGCTCCACAATTCTTGTCATCGCAATGTTCCTTGACTGTGTCATCAGAATGCTCCATGACACTTGTCACCACAAAGCTCCATGACCCCTGTAATCACAATGATCCATGACTCCTTTCCTCACAGTGCTCCAGTACCATTTTTATCACAATCGTCCATGCCATTGTCAGCACAATGCTCCTTGAACCCTATCATCAAAATGCTCCATCCCCTTTTCATCACAATGCTCCTGATATCCTATCATTACAATGCTCCATACCCGTGTCAACACAATGCTCCATGACCCCTCTCATCAAAATGCTTTATGAACCTTGTTATCAGAATGTTCCATGATCACTGTCATGAAAATGATCCATGACCGTTGTCATCACAATGCTGCATGATACCTTTCATCCAAATTCTCTGTGACCGCTATCATCACAAAGCTCCAGGACAATTTTCATCACAATGCTCCATGCCCCCTGTCATCACAGTGACCCATAACCCCTGTAATCACAATGCTGCATGACCCTGTCATCACAATGCCCCATGACAGATGTCATTACAATTCGCCATGGTTCTTGTCATCACAATGCTCCATGAACCGTGTCATCACAAGGTTCCAGGACACGTGTCATCACAATGATCCATGATCACTTTCATCACAATGCTCCATGAAACCTGTCATCTCAATGCTCCATAACCTTTGTAGTCACAATGCTCCATGGCCCCTGTAATCACAGTGCTCCATGACCCCATTCATCACAATGCCCCATGACGCCTGCCATCACAAATCTCCAAGGCCTCTCTTTCCAAAAACTCCATGATCCCTGTCAGGACAACGTTCCATGACACTTTTCATCACAATGCTCCATGACCCCTGTCATCACAAAGTTCTCTGCCCATATCATCACAATGCTCCTTGTCACCTTTAATCACAATGCTCCATGCCCTTTCATCACAATGCTCCAGAATTCTTGTCATCGGAATGTTCCTTGACTGTGTCATCACAATGCTCCATGACCCTTGTCATCACAAAGCTCCATGGCCCCTGTCAACACAATGATCCATGACTCCTTTCCTCACAGTGCTCCAGTACCCTTTTCATCACAATGCTCCATGCCATTTTCAGCACAATGCTCCTTGGACCCTGTCATCAAAATGCTATATCCCCTTTTCATCACAATGCTCCATATAACCTATCATTACAATGCTCCATGCCCATGTCAACACAATGCTCCATGACCCCTCTCATCAAAATGCTTTATGAACCTTATTATCAGAATGTTCCATGACCCCTGTCATCAAAATGATCCATGCCCGTTGTCATCACAATGCTGCATGATACCTTTCATCCCAATTCTCTGTGACTGCTGTCATCACAAAGCTCCAGGACAATTTTCATCACAATGCTCCATGCCCCCTGTCATCACAGTGCACCATAACCCCTGTAATCACAATGATCCATGACCCTGTCATCACAATGCTACATGACCCCTGTAATCACAATGCTCCATGCCCTCGTCATCACCATGCTCCAGAACTCTTGGCATCATAATGCTCCATTCCCGTGTCATCCCATTGCTCAATGACACTTGTCATCAAAATGTTCCCTGGCCTTTGTCAAAACAGTGCTCCATGATACCTTTAATCAAAATTCTACATGACCACTGTCATCACAATGCAAGATGCCCAATGTCATCACAATGCCCCATGACACGTGTCATCACAATTCGCCTTGGCCCTTGTCATCTCAATGCTGTATGAACCGTGTCATCACTAGGTTCCAGGACACTTGTCATCACAATGCTCCATGACCACTGTCATCTCAATGCTCCATGGCCTTTGTATTCACAATGCTCCATTGTCCCGATAATCGCGTTTCTCCATGAACACTTTCATCACAATGCTCTTTGACCACTGTCACCATAATGCCCCATGACGTCTCTCATCACTGTGCTCCAAGGCCACTCTCATCAAAATGCTCCATGATCTGTGTCAGCACAATATTGCATGACACTTGTCATCACAATGCTCCATGATCCCTGTAATCACAATGATCCCTACCAATGTCATCACAATGCTCCATGTCTCCTGTAATCACAATGCTCCATGCCCTTGTCATCACAATGCTCCAGGTCTGTTGCCATCACCATGCTTCATGCCCGTGTCATCACAATGCTCCATGAATCTTGTCTTCACAATGCTCCTTGGCCCATGTCATCACAATGCTCCATGACCCCAGTCATCACAATGATCTATGGCCTTTCTCATCACAATGCTCCGTGACCCCTGTCAAAACAATGCCTGATGACCCCGTCATCAAAATGCTAAATGGCACTTGTCATCACAATGCTCCATGACGCCTGTCATCACTATTCTCCATGTCACTTGTTATCACAATGCTCCATGGCCCCTGTAATCACACTACTCCATGACCCCTTTCATCACAATGCCCAATGCCACCTCTCATCACATTTCTCCATGGCATTTGTCATCACGATGCTCCATGACACCTGTCATCACAATGCTCCATGACACTTGTCATCACAATGCTCGATGGCCCTTGTCATCACAATGTTCCTTGGTGCTTTTCCTCGCAATGCTCCATGACAACTGTCATCAAAGTACTCCAAGATTTGTTTCATCACAATGCTCCATGGCCCTTGTCGTTACAAATCCATATGATCCATTTCATCACAATTCTCCTTAGCAACTTACATAAAAAAGCTCCATGCCCCTGTCATCACAATGCCCAATGATACCTGTTTTAACAATGATCCATGACCCTTGTCATCACAAGGCTCCATGTCTCTTGTATTCACAATGCTCCATGGCCCTTGTCATCACAATGCTGCATAGCAATTTTCATCGCAATATTCCAAGACCGCTTTCAGCACAATGCCCCATATCCCCTGTCATCATGATGCTCCATGGCCCTTGTCATCACAATGCTCCATGAAACATTTCCTCACAATGCTCCAGTACGCCTTTCATCCAAATTCCCCATGGCCACTGTCATCACAATTCTCCATGACACCTGTCATCGTAATGGTCCATGACCCGTTTCATCTCAATGCTCCATGACACCTGTCATCACAATGCTCCATGGCCTTTGTCATCCCAATGCTCCATGGCCCCTGTAATCACAGTGCTCCATGACCCGTTTCATCTCAATGCTCCATGACCTCACTCATCACAGTGCCCCATGACCCCTTTAATCACAATGCTCCATGGCCCTTGTCATCATAATACTCGATGAACCGTGTCATCACAGTGTTCCAGGACACATGTCATCACAATGATCCATGACTACTTTTATCACAATGCTCCAATACACCTGTCATCACAATGCTTCATGGCCCCTGTTATCATATTGCTCCATGATATCTTTCATCACAATGCTCCAAGACCACTGTCATCACCATGCCTCATGACGCCTGTCATCTCAATGCTCCATGGCCCCTTTCATCACAATGCTTCATGAACCCAGTCATCACAATGTTCCCTGTCCTTTTCATGACAATGCTCCATGGGCCCTCTCATCACAATGCTCCATGCCCTTGTCATCAAAATGCTCCAGAACACTTGTCATCATAATGCTCCATGCCAATGTCATCAAAATGCCCCATGACACTTGTCATCAGAATGCTCCATGGCCTTTGTCATCACAATGTTCCATGGCCCCTGTCATCACAGTGCTCCATGATACCTTTCATCACAATCTAGATGACCACTGTCATCACAATCCCCCATGAGATATGGCATCACAATTCGCCATGGTCCTTGTCATCACAATGCTCCATTAACCGTGTCATCACAGGGTTCCAGGAAACTTGTCATAACAATGATCCATGATCACATTCATCACAATGCTCCATGAACCCTGTCATCTCAATGCTCCATAGCCTTTGTGTTCACAATGCTCCATGGTCCCTGTCATCACAGTGAACCATGACCCCTTTTATCACAATGCTCCAAGACCGCTGTCATGACAATGCCCCATGACTCCTGCCATCACAAATCTCCAAGGCCTCTCTTACCAAAAAGCTCCATGATCCCTGTCAGCACAACGTTCCATGACACTTTTCATCACAATGCTCCATGAACCCTGTCATCACAAAGTTCTCTGCCCATATCATCACAATGCTCCTTGTCACCTTTAATCACAATGCTCCATGCCCTTTCATCACAATGCTCCAGAATTCTTGTCATCGCAAAGTTTCTTGAACATGTTATCACAATTCTCCATGACACTTGTCATCACAAAGCTCCATGACCCCTGTCTTCACAATGATCCATGACTCCTTTCCTCACTGTGCTCCAGTACCTTTTTCATCACAATGCTCCATGCCATTGTCAGCACAATGCTCCTTGGACCCTGTCATCAAAATGCTCCATCCCCTTTTCATCACAATGCTCCAGATGTCCTATCATTACAATGCTCCATGCCCGTGTCAACACAAAGCTCCATGACCCCTGTCATCAAAATGCTTTATGAACCTTGTTATCAGAATGTTCCATGACCCCTGTCATCAAAATGATCCATGACCATTGTCATCACCATGCTGCATGATACCATTCATCCCAATTCTCTGTGACCGCTGTCATCACAATGCTCCTGGACAATTTTCATCACAATGCTCCATGGTCCCTGTCATCACAGTGCCCCATAACCACTGTAATCACAATGCTCCATGACCCTGTCATCACAGTGCTACATGACCCCTGTCATCACATTGTTCCATGGCCTATGGATTCACAATGCTCCATGGACCCTGTAATCACACTGGTGCATGTTCCCTTTCAACACAATGGTCCATGACCCCTCTCATCACAAAGTTCCATGAAAATTGTCATCAAAATGCTCCATGACCCGTGTCACCACAAGGTTCCCTGCCCTTGTCATCACAATGCTCCTTGACGCTTGTAATCACAATCGTACATGGCCTTGTCATTACAATGCTCCATGGACTCTGTCATCACCATGCTCCATGGTCTTTCTCATCACAATGCTCTATGATTCCTGTCATCACAATGCTTGATGACCATTGTCATCACAATGCTCCAAGGCCCGTTTCATCACAATGCCTCATGGTCTTTGTAATCATAATGCTCAATGACCCCTCTCATCACACTGCTCCATGTCGTTGTCATCACAATGCTCCATGGCCCCTGTAATCACAATGCTCCATGCCATCGTCATCACAATGCTCCAGAACTCTTGGCATCATAATGCTCCATTCCCGTGTCATCCCATTGCTCAATGACACTTGTCATCAAAATGTTCCTTGGCCTTTGTCATCACAGTGCTCCATGATACCTTTAATCAAAATTCTACATGACCACTGTCATCACAATGCAAGATGACCAATCTCATCACAATGCCCCATGACACGTGTCATCAGAATTCGCCTTGGCCCTTGTCATCTCAAGGCTGTATGAACCGTGTCATCACTAGGTTCCAGGACCCTTGTCATCACAATGCTCCATGAACTCTCTTATCTCAATGTTCCATGGCCTTTGTATTCACAATGCTCCATTGTCCCGATAATCGCGTTGCTCCATGATCTGTGTCAGCACAATATTTCATGACACTTGTCATCACAATGCTCCATGATCCCTGTAATCAAAATGATCCCTGCCAATTTCATCACAATGTTCCTTGTCTCCTGTAATCACAATGCTCCATGCCCATGTCATCACAATGCTCCAGGTATGTTGTCATCACCATGCTTCATGCCCCGTGTCATCACAATGCTCCATGAATCTTGTCTTCACAATGCTCTATGGCCTTTGTCATCACAATGCTCCATGACCCCTGTCAACACAATGCCTGATGACCCCTGTCATCAAAATGCTGAATGGCACTTGTCATCACAATGCTCTATGTCACCTGTCATCACTCTTCTCCATGTCACTTGTTATCACAATGCTCCATGGCCTCTGTTATCATATTGCTCCATGATCTCTTTCATCACAATGCTCCATGACCACTGTCATCACCATGCCTCATGACGCCTGTCATCTCAATGCTCCATAGCCCCTTTCATCACAATGCTCCATGAACCCAGTCATCACAATGTTCCCTGCCCTTTTCATCACAATGCTACATGGGCCCTGTCATCACAATGCTCCATGCCCTTGTCATCAAAATGCTCCAGAACTCTTGTCAACATAATGCTCCATGCCAATGTCATCAAAATGCCCCATGACACTTGTCATCACAATGCTCCATGGCCTTTGTCATCACAATGTTCCATGGCCGCTGTCATCACAATGCTCCATGCCCTTGTCATCAAAATTCTCCAGAACTCTTGTCATCATAATGCTCCATGCCAATGTCATCAAATGCCCCATGACACTTGTCATCACAATGCTCCATGGCCTTTATCATCACAATGTTCCATGGTCCCTGTAATCACAGTGCTCCCTGATACCTTTCATCACAATTCTAGATGACCACTGTCATCACAAAGCCCCATGACTGATGTCATCACAATTCGCATGGTTCTTGTCATCACAATGCTCCATGAACCGTGTCATCACAAGGTTCCAGGACACTTGATATCACAATGATCCATGATCACTTTCATTACAATGCTCCATGAATCCTGTCATCTCAATGCTCCATAGCCTTTGTATGCACAATGCCCCATGGCCCCTGTAATCACAGTGCTCTATGACCCATTTCATCACAATGCTCCAAGACTGCTGTCATCACAATGCCCCATGACGCCTGCCATCACAAATCTCCATGGCCTCTCTTACCAGAAAGCTCCATGATCCCTGTCAGCACAACGTTCCATGACACTTTTCATCACAATGCTCCATGACCCCTGTCATCACAAAATTCTCTGCCCATATCATCACAATGCTCCTTGTCACCTTTAATCACAATGCTCCATGCCCTTTCATCACAATGCTCCAGAATTCTTGTTATCGCAATGATCCTTGACCGTGTCACTACAATGCTCCATGACCCTTGTCATCACAAAGCTCCATGACCCCTGTCATCACAATGATCCATGACTCCTTTCCTCACAGTGCTCCAGTACCCTTTTCATCACAATGCTCCATGCCATTGTCAGCACAATGCTCCTTGGACCCTGTCATCGAAATGCTCCATCCCCTTTTCATCACAATGCTCCAGATGTCCTATCATTACAATGCTCCATGCCCGTGTCAACGCAATGCTCCATGACCCCTGTCATCAAAATGCTTTATGAACCTTGTTATCAGAATGTTCCATGACCCCTGTCATCAAAATGATCCATGACCGTTGTCATCACAATGCTGCATGATACCTTTCATCCCAATTCTCTGTGACCACTGTCATCACAATGCTGCTGGACAATTTTCATCACAATGCTCCATGGCTCCTGTCATCACAGTGCCCCATAACCGCTGCAATCACAATGCTCCATGACCCTGTCATCACAATGCTGCATGACTCCTGTCATCACATTGTTCCATGGCCTATGTATTCACAATGCACCATTGACCCTATAATCACACCGCTGCATGTTTCCTTTCAACACAATGGTCCATGACCCTTCTCATCATAATGTTCCATGAAAATTGTCATCAAAATGCTCCATGACCCCGGTCACCACAAGGTTCCCTGCCCCTGTCATCACAATGCTCCATGACCTTTGTAATCACAATGCTCCATGACCCTTGTAATCACAATGGTACATGGCCTTGTCATCACAATGTTCCATGGCCTCTGTCATCACCATGCTCCATGGTCTTTCTCATCACAATGCTCTATGACCCATATCATCACAATGCTTGGTGACCATTGTCATCACAATGCTCCAAGGCCCGTGTCATCACAATGCCTCATGGTCTTTGGAATCATAATGCTCAATGACCCCTCTCATCACAATGCTCCATGCCGTTGTCATCACAATGCTCCATGGCCCCTGTAATCACAATGCTCCATGCCCTCGTCATCACAATGCTCCAGAACTCTTGGCATCATAATGCTCCATTCCCGTGTCATCCCATTGCTCAATGACACTTGTCATCAAAATGTTCCTTGGCCTTTGTTATCACAGTACTTCATGATACATTTAATCAAAATTCTACCTGACCACTGTCATCACAATGCAAGATGACCGATGTCATCACAATGCCCCATGACACGTGTCATCAGAATTCGCCTTGGCCCTTGTCATCTCAATGCTGTATGAACCGTGTCATCACTAGGTTCCAGGGCACTTGTAATCACAGTGATCCATGACCACTTTCATCACTATGCTCCATGCACTCTGTTATCTCATTGCTCCATGGCCTTTGTATTCACAATGCTCCATTGTCCCGATAATCGCGTTGCTCCCTGATCTCTTTCATCACAATGCTCCATGACCTCTGTCATCACCATACCTCATGACGCATGTCATCTCAATGCTCCATGGCCCCTTTCATCACAATGATTCATGAACCCAGTCATCACAATGTTCCCTGCCTTTTTCATCACAATGCTCCATGGGCCCTGTAATCACAATGCTCCATGCCCTTGTCATCAAAATGCTCCAGAACTCTTGTCATCATTATGCTCCATGCCAATGTCATGAAAATGCCTCATGACACTTTTCATCACAATGCTCCATGGCCTTTGTCATCACAATGTTCCATGGCCCCTGTCATCACAGTGCTCCCTGATACCTTTCATCACAATTCTAGATGACCACTGTCATCACAATGTTCCATGACAGATGTCATCACAATTCGCCATGTTCCTTGTCATCACAATGCTCCATGAAATGTGTCATCACAAGGTTCCAGGTCACTTGTCATCCCAATGATCCATGATCACTTTCATCACAATGCTCCATGAACCCTGTCATCTCAATGCTCCATAGCCTTTGTATTCACAATGCTCCATGGCCCCTGTAATCACAGTGCTCCATGATCCATTTCTTCACAATGCTCCAAGACTGCTGTCATCACAATGCCGCATGACGACTGCCATCACAAATCTCCAAGGCCTCTCTTACCAAAAAGCTCCATGATCCCTGTCAGCACAATATTCCATGACACTTTGCATCACAATGCTCCATGACCCCTGTCATCACAAAGTTCTCTGCCCATATCATCACAATGCTCCTTGGCACATTTAATCACAATGCTCCATGCCCTTTCATCACAATGCTCCAGAATTCTTGTCATCGCAATGTTCCTTGACAGTGTCATCACAAAGCTCCATGACCCTTGTCATTACAATGATCCATGACTCCTTTCCTCACAGTGCTCCAGTACCCTTTTCATCACAATGCTCCATGCCATTGTCAGCACAATGCCCCTTGGACACTGTCTTCAAAATGCTCCATCCCCTTTTCATCACGATGCTCCAGATATCCTCTCATTACAATGCTCCATGCCCATGTCAACACAATGCTCCATGACCCCTGTCATCATGACCACTGTCATGATGACAGGGGCCAATGACCACTGTCATTCACAATGCTCCATGGACCCTGTATTCAAACTGCTCCATGTTCCCTTTCAACACAATGCTCCATGACCCCTGTCATCACCACGTTCCATGAAAGTTGTCATCAAAATTCTCCATGACCCCGGTCACCACAAGGTTCCCTGCCCAAGTCATCACAATGCTCCATGACCCTAGTAATCACAATTGTACATGGCCTTGTCATCACAATGATCCATGGCCTCTGTCATCACCATGCTCCATGGTCTTTCTCATCACAATGCTCTATGACCCCTCTCATCACATTGCTTGATGACCAATGTTATCACAATGCTCTAAGGCCTCTGTCATCAAAATGCCTCATGGTCCTTGTAATCACAATGCTCAATGACCCCTGTCATAACAATGCTCCATGCCATTGACATCACAATGCTCCATTGCCTTTGTCATCACAATGTTCCATGGCCCCTGTCATCACAATGCTCCAGAGCTCTTGTCATCATAATGCTCCATGCCAATGTCATCAAAATGCCCCATGACACTTGTCATCACAATGCTCCATGTCATCAAAATGATCCATGACTGTTGTCATCACAATGCTGAATGATACCTTTCATCCCAATTCTCTGTGACCGCTGTCATCACAATGCTCCTGGACAATTTTCATCACAATGCTCCATGGCCCCTGTCATCACAGTGCCCCATAACCCCTGTAATCACAATGCTTCATGACCCTGTTTTCACAATGCTACATGACACCTGTCATTACATTGTTCCATGGCCTATGTATTCACAATGCTCCATGGACCCTGTAATCACACTGCTACATGTTCCCTTTCAACACAATGCTCCATGAACCCTGTCATCAAAAGGTTCCATGAAAGTTGTCATCAAAATGCTCCATGACTCAGGTCACCACAAGCTTCCCTGCCCTTGTCATCACAATGCTCCATGACCCTTGTCATCACAACGGTACATGGCCTTGTCATCACAATGTTCTATGGCCTCTGTCATCACCATGCTCCATGGTCTTTCTCATCACAATGTTCTATGACCCCTGTCATCACAATGCTTGATGACAATTGTCATCACAATTCTCCAAGGCCTCTGTCATCACAATGCCTCATGGTCTTTGTAATCACAATGCTCAATGACCCCTGTCATCACAATGCTCCATGCCGTTGTCATCACAATGCTCCATGGCCCCTGTCATGACAATGCTCCGTGCCCTTGTCATCACAATGCTCCAGAACACTTGTCATCTTAATACTCCATTCCCGTGTCAGCCCATTGCTCAATGACACTTGCATCAAAATGTTCCTTGCCCTTTGTTATCACAGTACTCCATGATACCTTTAATCAAAATTCTACCTGACCACTGTCATCACAATGCAAGATGACCGATGTCATCACAATGCCCCATGACACGTGTCATCAGAATTTGCCTTGGCCCTTGTCATCGCAATGCTGTATGTACCGTGTCATCACTAGCTTCCAGGACACTTGTCATCACAGTGATCCATGACCACTTTCATCACTATGCTCCATGAAATCTGCTTTCTCATTGCTCCATGGCCTTTGTATTCACAATGCTCCATTGTCCCGATAATCGCCTTGTTCCATGATCTGTTTCATCACAATGCTCCATGACCTCTGTCATCACCATACCTCAGGACGCCTGTCATCTCAATGCTCCATGGCCCCTTCCATCACAATGCTTCATGAACCCAGTCATCACAATGTTCCCTGCCCTTTTCATCACAATGCTCCATGGGCCCTGTAATCACAATACTCCATGCCCTTGTCACCAATATGCTCCAGAACTCTTCTCATCATAAGGCTCCATGCCAATGTCATGAAAATGCCCCATGACACTTTTCATCACAATGCTCCATGGCCTTTGGCATCACAATGTTCCATGGCCCCTGTCATCACAGTGCTCCCTGATACCTTTCATCACAATTCTAGATGACCACTGTCATCACAATGCTCCATGACAGATGTCATCCCAATTCGTCATGTTCCTTGTCATCACAATGCTCCATGAACCGTGTCATCACAAGGTTCCAGGACACTTGTCATCCCAATGATCCATGATCACTTTCATCACAATGCTCCATGAACCCTGTCATCTCAATGCTCCATAGCCTTTGTATTCACAATGCTCCATGGCCCCTGTAATCACAGTGCTCCATGATCCATTTCTTCACAATGCTCCAAGACCGCTGTCATCACAATGCCCCATGACGACTGCCATCACAAATCTCCAAGGCCTCTCTCACGAAAAAGCTCGATGATCCCTGTCAGCACAATGTTCCATGACACTTTTCATCACAATGCTCCATGACCCCTGTCATCACAAAGTTCTCTGCCCATATCATCACAATGCTCCTTGCCACCTTTAATCACAATGCTCCATGCCCTTTCATCACAATGCTCCAGAATTCTTGTCATCGCAGTGTTCCTTGACAGTGTCATCACAAAGCTCCATGACCCCTGTCATCACAATGATCCATGACTCCTTTCCTCACAGTGCTCCAGTACCCTTTTCATCACAATGCTCCATGCCATTGTCAGCACAATGCCCCTTGGACCCTGTCATCAAAATGCTCCATCCCCTTTTCATCACAATGCTCCAGATATCCTATCATTACAATGCTCCATGCCCATGTCAACACAATGCTACATGACCCCTGTCATCATGACCACTGTCATGATGACAGGGGCCAATGACCCCTGTCATTCACAATGCTCCATGGACCCTGTATTCAAACTGCTCCATGTTCCCTTTCAACACAATGCTCCATGACCCCTGTCATCACCACGTTCCATGAAAGTTGTCATCAAAATTCTCCATGACCCCGGTCACCACAAGGTTCCCTGCCCTTGTCATCACAATGCTCCATGACCCTAGTAATCACAATTGTACATGGCCTTGTCATCACAAAGCTCCATGGCCTCTGTCATCACCATGCTCCATGGTCTTTCTCATCAGAATGCTCCATGACCCCTCTCATCACAATGCTTGATGACCAATGTTATCACAATGCTCTAAGGCCCCTGTCATCAAAATGCCTCATGGTCTTTGTAATCACAATGCTCAATGACCCCTGTCATAACAATGCTCCATGCCATTGTCATCACAATGCTCCATTGCCTTTGTCATCACAATGTTCCATGGCCCCTCTCATCACAATGCTCCAGAGCTCTTGTCATCATAATGCTCCATGCCAATGTCATCAAAATGCCCCATGACACTTGTCATCACAATGCTCCATGTCATCAAAATGATCCATGACTGTTGTCATCACAATGCTGCATGATACCTTTCATCCCAATTCTCTGTGACTGCTGTCATCACAATGCTCCATGCCCCCTGTCATCACAGTGCCCCATAACCCCTGTAATCACAATGCTCCATGACCCTGTCTTCACAATGCTACATGACACCTGTCATCACATTGTTCCACGGCCTATGTATTCACAATGCTCCATGGACCCTGTAATCACACTGCTACATGTTCCCTTTCAACACAATGCTCCATGACCCCTGTCATCAAAAGGTTCCATGAAAGCTGTCATCAAAGTGCTCCATGACTCAGGTCAAAACAAGCTTCCCTGCCCTTGTCATCACAATATTCCATGACCCTTGTAATCACAACGGTACATGGCCTTGTCATCACAATGTTCTATGGCCTCTGTCATCACCATGCTCCAAGGTCTTTCTCATCACAATGCTCTATGACCCCTGTCATCACAATGCTTGATGACCATTGTCATCACAATTCTCCAAGGCCTCTGTCATCACAATACCTCATGGTCTTTGTAATCACAATGCTTAATGACCCCTGTCATCACAATGCTCCATGCCATTGTAATCACAATGCTCCATGGCCCCTGTCATCACAATGCTCCATGCCCTTGTCATCACAATGCTCCAGAACACTTGTCATCTTAATACTCCGTTCCCATGTCATCTCATTGCTCAATGACACTTGCCATCAAAATGTTCCTTGGCCTTTGTTATCACAGTACTTCATGATACATTTAATCAAAATTCTACCTGACCACTGTCATCACAATGCAAGATGACCGATGTCATCACAATGCCCCATGACACGTGTCATCAGAATTCGCCTTGGCCCTTGTCATCTCAATGCTGTATGAACCGTGTCATCACTAGGTTCCAGGGCACTTGTAATCACAGTGATCCATGACCACTTTCATCACTATGCTCCATGAACTCTGTTATCTCATTGCTCCATGGCCTTTGTATTCACAATGCTCCATTGTCCCGATAATCGCGTTGCTCCATGATCTCTTTCATCACAATGCTCCATGACCTCTGTCATCACCATACCTCATGACACCTGTCATCTCAATGCTCCATGGCCCCTTTCATCACAATGATTCATGAACCCAGTCATCACAATGTTCCCTGCCCTTTTCATCACAATGCTCCATGGGCCCTGTAATCACAATGCTCCATGCCCTTGTCATCAAAATGCTCCAGAACTCTTGTCATCATTATGCTCCATGCCAATGTCATGAAAATGCCTCATGACACTTTTCATCACAATGCTCCATGGCCTTTGTCATCACAATGTTCCATGGCCCCTGTCATCACAGTGCTCCCTGATACCTTTCATCACAATTCTAGATGACCACTGTCATCACAATGTTCCATGACAGATGTCATCACAATTCGCTATGTTCCTTGTCATCACAATGCTCCTTGAAACGTGTCATCACAAGGTTCCAGGACACTTGTCATCCCAATGATCCATGATCACTTTCATCACAATGCTCCATGAACCCTGTCATCTCAATGCTCCATAGCCTTTGTATTCACAATGCTCCATGGCCCCTGTAATCACAGTGCTCCATGATCCATTTCTTCACAATGCTCCAAGACTGCTGTCATCACAATGCCCCATGACGACTGCCATCACAAATCTCCAAGGCCTCTCTTACCAAAAAGCTCCATGATCCCTGTCAGCACAATATTCCATGACACTTTGCATCACAATGCTCCATGACCCCTGTCATCACAAAGTTCTCGGCCCATATCATCACAATGCTCCTTGGCACATTTAATCACAATGCTCCATGCCCTTTCATCACAATGCTCCAGAATTCTTGTCATCGCAATGTTCCTTGACAGTGTCATCACAAAGCTCCATGACCCTTGTCATTACAATGATCCATGACTCCTTTCCTCACAGTGCTCCAGTACCCTTTTCATCACAATGCTCCATGCCATTGTCAGCACAATGCCCCTTGGACACTGTCTTCAAAATGCTCCATCCCCTTTTCATCACGATGCTCCAGATATCCTCTCATTACAATGCTCCATGCCCATGTCAACACAATGCTCCATGATCCCTGTCATCATGACCACTGTCATGATGACAGGGGCCAATGACCCCTGTCATCATGACCACTGTCATGATGACAGGGGCCAATGAACCCTGTCATTCACAATGCTCCATGGACCCTGTATTCAAACTGCTCCATGTTCCCTTTCAACACAATGCTCCATGACCCCTGTCATCACCACGTTCCATGAAAGTTGTCATCAAAATTCTCCATGACCCCGGTCACCACAACGTTCCCTGCCCAAGTCATCACAATGCTCCATGACCCTAGTAATCACAATTGTACATGGCCTTGTCATCACAATGATCCATGGCCTCTGTCATCACCATGCTCCATGGTCTTTCTCATCACAATGCTCCATGACCCCTCTCATCACATTGCTTGATGACCAATGTTATCACAATGCTCTAAGGCCCCTGTCATCAAAATGCCTCATGGTCTTTGTAATCACAATGCTCAATGAGCCCTGTCATAACAATGCTCCATGCCATTGTCATCACAATGCTCCATTGCCTTTGTCATCACAATGTTCCATGGCCCCTGTCATCACAATGCTCCAGAGCTCTTGTCATCATAATGCTCCATGCCAATGTCATCAAAATGCCCCATGACACTTGTCATCACAATGCTCCATGTCATCAAAATGATCCATGACTGTTGTCATCACAATGCTGAATGATACCTTTCATCCCAATTCTCTGTGACCGCTGTCATCACAATGCTCCTGGACAATTTTCATCACAATGCTCCATGGCCCCTGTCATCACAGTGCCCCATAACCCCTGTAATCACAATGCTTCATGACCCTGTTTTCACAATGCTACATGACACCTGTCATTACATTGTTCCATGGCCAATGTATTCACAATGCTCCATGGACCCTGTAATCACACTGCTACATGTTCCCTTTCAACACAATGCTCCATGACCCCTGTCATCAAAAGGTTCCATGAAAGTTGTCATCAAAATGCTCCATGACTCAGGTCACCACAAGCTTCCCTGCCCTTGTCATCACAATGCTCCATGACCCTTGTAATCACAACGGTACATGGCCTTGTCATCACAATGTTCTATGGCCTCTGTCATCACCATGCTCCATGGTCTTTCTCATCACAATGCTCTATGACCCCTGTCATCACAATGCTTGATGACCATTGTCATCACAATTCTCCAAGGCCTCTGTCATCACAATGCCTCATGGTCTTTGTAATCACAATGCTCAATGACCCCTGTCATCACAATGCTCCATGCCGTTGTCATCACAATGCTCCATGGCCCCTGTCATCACAATGCTCCATGCCCTTGTCATCACAATGCTCCAGAACACTTGTCATCTTAATACTCCATTCCCGTGTCAGCCCATGGCTCAATGACACTTGCCATCAAATTGTTCCTTGGCCTTTGTTATCACAGTACTCCATGATACCTTTAATCAAAATTCTGCCTGACCACTGTCATCACAATGCAAGATGACTGATGTCATCACAATGCCCCATGACACGTGTCATCAGAATTGGCCTTGGCCCTTGTCATCGCAATGCTGTATGTACCGTGTCATCACTAGCTTCCAGGACACTTGTCATCACAGTGATCCATGACCACTTTCATCACTATGCTCCATGAAATCTGTTATCTCATTGCTCCATGGCCTTTGCATTCACAATGCTCCATTGTCCCGATAATCGCGTTGCTCCATGATCTCTTTCATCACAATGCTCCATGACCTCTGTCATCACCATACCTCATGACGCCTGTCATATCAATGCTCCATGGCCCCTTTCATCACAATGCTTCATGAACCAAGTCATCACAATGTTCCCTGCCCTTTTCATCACAATGCTCCATGGGCCCTGTAATCACAATACTCCATGACCTTGTCACCAATATGCTCCAGAACTCTTCTCATCATAATGCTCCATGCCAATGTCATAAAAATGCCCCATGACACTTTTCATCACAATGCTCCATGGCCTTTGGCATCACAATGTTCCATGGCCCCTGTCATCACAGTGCTCCCTGATACCTTTCATCACAATTCTAGATGACCACTGTCATCACAATGCTCCATGACAGATGTCATCCCAATTCGCCATGTTCCTTGTCATCACAATGCTCCATGAACCGTGTCATCACAAGGTTCCAGGACACTTGTCATCCCAATGATCCATGATCACTTTCATCACAATGCTCCATGAACCCTGTCATCTCAATGCTCCATAGCCTTTGTATTCACTATGCTCCATGGCCCCTGTAATCACAGTGCTCCATGACCCATTTCTTCACAATGCTCCAAGACCGCTGTCATCACAATGCCCCATGACGACTGCCATCACAAATCTCCAAGGCCTCTCTCACGAAAAAGCTCCATGATGCCTGTCAGCACAATGTTCCATGACACTTTTCATCACAATGCTCCATGACCCCTGTCATCACAAAGTTCTCTGCCCATATCATCACAATGCTCCTTGCCACCTTTAATCACAATGCTCCATGCCCTTTCATCACAATGCTCCAGAATTCTTGTCATCGCAGTGTTCCTTGACAGTGTCATCACAAAGCTCGATGACCCCTGTCATCACAATGATCCATGACTCCTTTCCTCACAGTGCTCCAGTACCCTTTTCATCACAATGCTCCATGCCATTGTCAGCACAATGCCCCTTGGACCCTGTCATCAAAATGCTCCATCCCCTTTTCATCACAATGCTCCAGATATCCTATCATTACAATGCTCCATGCCCATGTCAACACAATGCTACATGACCCCTGTCCTCATGACCACTGTCATGATGACAGGGGCCAATGACCCCTGTCATTCACAATGCTCCATGGACCCTGTATTCAAACTGCTCCATGTTCCCTTTCAACACAATGCTCCATGACCCCTGTCATCACCACGTTCCATGAAAGTTGTCATCAAAATTCTCCATGACCCCGGTCACCAAAAGGTTCCCGGCCCTTGTCATCGCAATGCTCCATGACCCTAGTAATCACAATTGTACATGGCCTTGTCATCACAATGCTCCATGGCCTCTGTCATCACCATGCTCCATGGTCTTTCTCATCAGAATGCTCCATGACCCCTCTCATCACAATGCTTGATGACCAATGTTATCACAATGCTCTAAGGCCCCTGTCATCAAAATGCCTCATGGTCTTTGTAATCACAATGCTCAATGACCCCTGTCATAACAATGCTCCATGCCATTGTCATCACAATGCTCCATTGCCTTTGTCATCACAATGTTCCATGGCCCCTCTCATCACAATGCTCCAGACCTCTTATCATCATAATGCTCCATGCCAATGTCATCAAAATGCCCCATGACACTTGTCATCACAATGCTCCATGTCATCAAAATGATCCATGACTGTTGTCATCACAATGCTGCATGATACCTTTCATCCCAATTCTCTGTGACCGCTGTCATCACAATGCTCCATGCCCCCTGTCATCACAGTGCCCCATAACCCCTGTAATCACAATGCTTCATGACCCTGTCTTCACAATGCTACATGACACCTGTCATCACATTGTTCCACGGACTATGTATTCACAATGCTACATGGACCCTGTAATCACACTGCTACATGTTCCCTTTCAACACAATGCTCCATGACCCCTGTCATCAAAAGGTTCCATGAAAGCTCTCATCAAAATGCTCCATGACTCAGGTCACCACAAGCTTCCCTGCCCTTGTCATCACAATGCTCCATGACACTTGTAACAACAACGGTACATGGCCTTGTCATCACAATGCTCCATGGCCTCTGTCATCACCATGCTCCATGGTCTTTCTCATCACAATGCTCCATGACCCCTCTCATCACATTGCTTGATGACCAATGTCATCACAATGCTCTAAGGCCCCTGTCATCAAAATGCCTCATGGTCTTTGTAATCACAATGCTCAATGACCCCTGTCATAACATTGCTCCATGCCATTGTCATCACAATGCTCCATTGCCTTTGTCATCACAATGTTCCATGGCCCCTGTCATCACAATGCTCCAGAGCTCTTGTCATCATAATGCTCCATGTCAATGTCATCAAAATGCCCCATGACATTTGTCATCACAATGCTCCATGTCATCAAAATGATCCATGACTGTTGTCATCACAATGCTGCATGATACCTTTCATCCCAATTCTCTGTGACCGCTGTCATCACAATGCTCCAGGACAATATTCATCACAATGCTCCATGCCCCCTGTCATCACAGTGCCCCATAAGCCCTGTAATCACAATGCTGCATGACCCTGTCTTCACAATGCTACATGACACCTGTAATCACATTGTTCCATGGCCTATGTATTCACAATGCTCCATGGACACTGTAATCACACTGCTACATGTTCCCTTTCAACACAATGCTCCATGATCCCTGTCATCAAAAGGTTCCATGAAAGTTGTCATCAAAATGCTCCATGACTCAGGTCACCACAAGCTTCCCTGCCCTTGTCATCACAATGCTCCATGACCCTTGTAATCACAACGGAACATGGCCTTGTCATCACAATGTTCTATGGCCTCTGTCATCACCATGCTCCATGGTATTTCTCATCACAATGTTCTATGACCCCTGTCATCACAATGCTTGATGACCATTGTCATCACAAATCTCCAAGGCCTCTGTCATCACAATGCCTCATGGTCTTTGTAATCACAATGCTCAATGACCCCTGTCATCACAATGCTCGATGCCGTTGTCATCAAAATGCTCCATGGCCCCTGTCATAACAATGCTCCATGCCATTGTCATCACAATGCTCCAGAACACTTGTCATCTTAATACTCCATTCCCGTGTCATCCCATTGCTCAATGACACTTGCCATCAAAATGTTCCTTGGCCTTTGTTATCACAGTACTCCATGATACTTTTAATCAAAATTCTACCTGACCACTGTAATCACAATGCAAGATGACCAATGTCATCACAATGCCCCATGACACGTGTCATCAGAATTCGCCTTGGCCCTTGTCATCTCAATGCTCTATGAACCGTGTCATCACTAGGTTCCAGGACACTTGTCATCACAGTGGTCCATGACCACTTTCATCACTATGCTCCATGAACTCTGTTATCTCATTGCTCCATGGCCTTTGTATTCACAGTGCTCCATTGTCCCGATAATCGCGTTGCTCCATGATCTCTTTCATCACAATGCTCCATGACCTCTGTCATCACCATACCTCATGACGCATGTCATCTCAATGCTCCATGGCCCCTTTCATCACAATGCTTCTTGAACCCAGTCATCACAATGTTCCCTGCCCTTTTCATCACAATGCTCCATGGGCCATGTAATCACAATGCTCCATGCCCTTGTCATCAAAATGCTCCAGAACTCTTGTCATCATAATGCTCCATGCCAATGTCTTGAAAATGCCCCATGACACTTTTCATCACAATGCTCCATGGCCTTTATCATCACAATGTTCCATGGCCACTGTCATCACAGTGCTCCCTGATACCTTTCATCATAATTCTAGATGACCACTGTCATCACAATGCTCCATGACAGATGTCATCCCAATTCGCCATGTTCCTTGTCATCACAATGCTCCATGAACCGTGTCATCACAAGGTGCCAGGACACTTGTCATCCCAATGATCCATGATCACTTTCATCACAATGCTCCATGAACCCTGTCATCTCAATGCTCCATAGCCTTTGTATTCACAATGCTCCATGGCCCCTGTAATCACAGTGCTCCATGACCCATTTCTTCACAATGCTCCAAGACTGCGGTCATCACAATGCCCCATGACGACTGCCATCACAAATCTCCAAGGCCTCTCTTACCAAAAAGCTCCATGATCCCTGTCAGCACAATGTTCCATGACACTTTTCATCACAATGCTCCATGACCCCTGTCATCACAAAGTTCTCTGCCCATATCATCACAATGCTCCTTGCCACCTTTAATCACAATGCTCCATGCCCTTTCATCACAATGCTCCAGAATTCTTGTCATCGCAATATTCCTTTAGAGTGTCATCACAAAGCTCCATGACTCCTGTCATCACAGTGATCCATGACTCCTTTCCTCACAGTGCTCCAGTACCCTTTTCATCACAATGCTCCATGCCATTGTCAGCACAATGCCCCTTGGACCCTGTCATCAAAATGCTCCATCCCCTTTTCATCACACTGCTCCAGATATCCTATCATGACAATGCTCCATGACCCCTGTCATCATGACCACTGTCATGATGACAGGGGCCAATGACCCCTGTCATTCACAATGCTCCATGGACCCTGTATTCTAACTGCTCCATGTTCCCTTTCATCACAATGCTCCATGCCCCCTGTCATCAGAGGGCCCCATAACCCCTGTAATCACAATGCTCCATGACCGTGTCTTCACAATGCTACATGACAGCTGTCATCACATTGTTCCACGGGCTATGTATTCACAATGCTCCATGGACCCTGTAATCACACTGCTACATGTTCCCTTTCAACACAATGCTCCATGACCCCTGTCATCAAAAGGTCCCATGAACATTGTCATCAAAATGCTCCATGACTCAGGTCACCACAAGCTTCCCTGCCCTTGTCATCACAATGCTCCATGATCCCTGTCATCACAAAGTTCTCTGCCCATATCATCACAATGCTCCTTGCCACCTTTAATCACAATGCTCCATGCCTTTTCATCACAATGCTCCACAATTCTTGTCATCGCAATGTTCCTTGACAGTGTCATCACAAGCTCCATGACCCCTGTCATCACAATGATCCATGACTCCTTTCCTCACAGTGCTCCGGTACCCTTTTCATCACAATGCTCCATGCCATTGTCAGCACAATGCCCCTTGTACCCTGTCATCAAAATGCTCCATCCCCTTTTCATCACAATGCTCCAGATATCCTATCATTACAATGCTCCATGCCCATGTCAACACAATGCTCCATGACCCCTGTCCTCATGACCACTGTCATGATGACAGGGGCCTATGACCCCAGTCATTCACAATGCTCCATGGACCCTGTATTCAAACTGCTCCATGTTCCCTTTCAACACAATGCTCCATGACCCCTGTCATCACCACGTTCCATGAAAGTTGTCATCAAAATTCTCCATGACCCCGGTCACCACAAGGTTCCCTGCCCTTGTCATCACAATGCTCCATGACCCTAGTAATCACCATTGTACATGGCCTTGTCATCACAATGCTCCATGGCCTCTCTCATCAACATGCTCCATGGTCTTTCTCATCACAATGCTCCATGACCCCTCTCATCACATTGCTTGATGACCAATGTTATCACAATGCGCTAAGGCCCCTGTCATCAAAATGCCTCATGGTCTTTGTAATCACAATGCTCAGTGACCCCTGTCATAAAAATGCTCCATGCCATTGTCATCACAATGCTCCATTGCCTTTGTCATCACAATGTTCCATGGCCCCTGTCATCACAATCCTCCAGAGCTCTTGTCATCATAATGTTCCATGTCAATGTCATCAAAATGCCCCATGACATTTGTCATCACAATGCTCCATGTCATCAAAATGATCCATGACTGTTGTCATCACAATGCTGCATGATACCTTTCATCCCAATTCTCTGTGACCGCTGTCATCACAATGCTCCAGGACAATATTCATCACAATGCTCCATGCCCCCTGTCATCACAGTGCCCCATAAGCCCTGTAATCACAATGCTGCATGACCCTGTCTTCACAATGCTACATGACACCTGTCATCACATTGTTCCACGGCCTATGTATTCACAATGCTCCATGGACACTGTAATCACACTGCTACATGTTCCCTTTCAACACAATGCTCCATGACCCCTGTCATCAAAAGGTTCCATGAAAGTTGTCATCAAAATGCTCCATGACTCAGGTCACCACAAGCTTCCCTGCCCTTGTCATCACAATGCTCCATGACCCTTGTAATCACAACGGAACATGGCCTTGTCATCACAATGTTCTATGGCCTCTGTCATCACCATGCTCCATGGTCTTTCTCATCACAATGTTCTATGAACCCTGTCATCACAATGCTTGATGATCATTGTCATCACAATTCTCCAAGGCCTCTGTCATCACAATGCCTCATGGTCTTTGTAATCACAATGCTCAATGACCCCTGTCATCACAATACTCCATGCCGTTGTCATCAAAATGCTCCATGGCCCCTGTCATAACAATGCTCCATGCCCTTGTCATCACAATGCTCCAGAACACTTGTCATCTTAATACTCCATTCCCGTGTCATCCCATTGCTCAATGACACTTGCCATCAAAATGTTCCTTGGCCTTTGTTATCACAGTACTCCATGATACTTTTAATCAAAATTCTACCTGACCACTGTCATCACAATGCAAGATGACCGATGTCATCACAATGCCCCATGACACGTGTCATCAGAATTCGCCTTGGCCCTTGTCATCTCAATGCTCTATGAACCGTGTCATCACTAGGTTCCAGGACACTTGTCATCACAGTGGTCCATGACCACTTTCATCACTATGCTCCATGAACTCTGTTATCTCATTGCTCCATGGCCTTTGTATTCACAGTGCTCCATTGTCCCGATAATCGCGTTGCTCCATGATCTCTTTCATCACAATGCTCCATGACCTCTGTCATCACCATACCTCATGACGCATGTCATCTCAATACTCCATGGCCCCTTTCATCACAATGCTCCATGAACCCAGTCATCACAATGATCCCTGCCCTTTTCATCACAATGCTCCATGGGCCCTGTCATCACAATGCTCCATGCCCTTGTCATCACAAGGCTCCAGAAGTCTTGTCATTATAATGCTCCATGTCCTTTTCATCACCATGCTCCATGACACTTGTCATCACAATGCTCCATGGCCCCTCTCATTACTGTGCTCCATAATAACTTTAATCACATTTCTAGATGACCACTGCCATCACAATGCCCCATGACATTGTCATCACAATTCACCATGACCATTGTCATCACAATGCTCCATGAAGCATGTCATCAGAGGGTCCCAGGACACTTGTCATCACAATGATCCATTACCATTTTCATCACAATGCTCCATGACCACTGTCATCTCAATGCTCCAAGGCCTTTGTATTCAAAATGCTCCATGGCCCCTGTAATCACAGTGCTCCATAACACCTTTCATCATAATGCTCCATGACCACTGCCATCTCAATGCCTCATGACGCCTGTCATCACAATTCTCCAAGGCCCCTTTCATCACAATGCTCCATGACACTTGTCATCACATTGCTCCATAACACCTGTCATCACAGTGTTCCCGGCCCATATCATCACAATGCTCCATGACCCCTATAATCACAATGCTCCATGCCTTTTTCCTCACAATGCTCCAGAATTCTTGTCATCACAATGTTCCATGACCGTGGCATCACAATGCTCCATGGCCCTTGTCATCACAATGCTCCAGAATTCTTGTCATCACAATGTTCCAGGTCCGCGTCATCACAATGCTACATGACCCTGGTCTTCACAGTTCTCCATGACCTTTGTCATCACAATGCTCTATGTCGCTTTTCATGACAATTCTCAATGACCACTTTAATCACTATGCTCGCTGACCATTTTCATGACATTTCTCTATTGTCATTACAATTCCCCACGGCCCCTTTCTTCACAATGCTCCATGATGCCTGTCATAAAAATGCTCCATGGCTTTTGTTATCACAATGCTCCAGGACCAGTTTCATCACAATACTCCATCCCCCTTGTCATCACAGTGCACAATGAAACCTTTCATTACAATGTTCCATGAAACTTGTCATCACAATGCTCCATGGCCTTTATCGTCACAATGCTCCCAGGCACTTTTCATCACGACGTTCCATGAAAACTTTCATCACATGGCTCCTTGACCATTGTCATCACAATAGTCCATACCCTTGTCAACACAATGCTGCATAATCCCTGTCATCACAATTCTCCATGACTGCTGTCATCACAATAATCCAGGACAAGTTTCATAACAATGCTTCATGCCCCCAGTCATCACAGTGCTCCATGATACCTTTCATCACAATTCCTAGATGATCAAGGTCATCACATTGCCCCATGACACCTGTCATCACAATTCGCTATGACCCTTGTCATCACAATACTTGATGAACCGTGTCATCACAGTGTTCCAGGACACATGTCATCACAATGATCCATGACTACTTTCATCACAATGCTCCAATACACCTGTCATCACAATGCTCCATGCCCTTGTCATCAAAATGCTCCAGAACTCTTGTCATCATAATGCTCCATGCCAATGTCATGAAAATGCCCCATGACACTTGTCATCACAATGCTCCATGGCCTTTTTCATCACAATGTTCCATGGCCACTGTCATCACAATGCTCCATGCCCTTGTCATCAAAATTCTCCAGAACTCTTGTCATCATAATGCTCCATGCCAATGTCATCAAAATGCCCCTTGACACTTGTCATCACAATGCTCCATGGCCTTTGTCATCACAATGTTCCATGGTCCCTGTAATCACAGTGCTCCCTGATACCTTTCATCACAATTCTAGATGACCACTGTCATCACAATGCCCCATGACTGATGTCATCACAATTCGCATGGTCCTTCTCATCACAATGCTCCATGAACCGTGTCATCGCAAGGTTCCAGGACACTTGTCATCACAATGATCCATGATCACTTTCATCACAATGCTCCATGAAACCTGTCATCTGAATGCTCCATAGCCTTTGTATTCACAATGCTCCATGGCCCCTGTAATCACAGTGCTCTATGACCCATTTCATCACAATGCTCCAAGATCGCTGTCATCACAATGCCCCATGACGCCTGCCATCACAAATCTCCAAGGCCTCTCTTACCAGAAAGCTCCATGATCCCTGTCAGCACAATGTTCCATGACACTTTTCATCACAATGCTCCATGACCCCTGTCATCACAAATTTCTCTGCCCATATCATCACAATGCTCCTTGTCACCTTTAATCACAATGCTCCATGCCCTTTCATCACAATGCTCCAGAATTCTTGTTATCGCAATGATCATTGACCGTGTCATTACAATGCTCCATGACCCTTGTCATCACAAAGCTCCATGACCCCTGTCATCACAATGATCCATGACTCCTTTCGGCACAGTGCTCCAGTACCCTTTTCATCATAATGCTCCATGCCATTGTCAGCACAATGCTCCTTGGACCCTGTCATCAAAATGCTCCATCCCCTTTTCATCACAATGCTCCAGATGTCCTATCATTACAATGCTCCATGCCCGTGTCAACACAATGCTCCATGACCACTGTCATCAAACTGCTTTATGAACCTTGTTATCAGAATGTTCCATGACCCCTGTCATCAAAATGATCCATGACCGTTGTCATCACAATGCTGCATGATACCTTTCATCCCAATTCTCTGTGACCGCTGACATCACAATGCTCCTGGACAATTTTCATCACAATGCTCCATGGCCCCTGTCATCACAGTGCCCCATAACTGCTGTAATCACAATGCTCCATGAGCCTGTCTTCACAATGCTGCATGACTCCTATCATCACATTTCTCCATGGCCCATGTATTCACTATGCACCATGGACCCTATAATCACACTGCTGCATGTTCCCTTTCAACACAATGGTCCATGACCCCTCTCATCACAACGTTCCATGAAAATTGTCATCAAAATGCTCCATGACCCGGGTCACCACAAGGTTCCCTGCCCTTGTCATCACAATGCTCCATGACGCTTGAATTGACAATGGTACATGGCCTTGTCATTACAATGCTCCATGGCCTCTGTCATCACCAAGCTCCAGGGTCTTTCTCATCACAATCCTCTATGACTCCCGTCATCACAATGCTTGATGACCATTGTCATCGCAATGCTCCAAGACACGTGTCATCACAATGCCTCATGGTCTTTGTAATCATAATGCTCAATGACCCCTCTCATCACAATGCTCCATGCCCTCGTCATCACAATGCTCCAGAACTCTTGGCATCATAATGCTCCATTCCCGTGTCATCCCATTGCTCAATGACACTTGTCATCAAAATGTTCATTGGCCTTTGTCATCACAGTGCTCCATGATAACTTTAATCAAAATTCTACATGACCACTGTCATCACAATGCAAGATGACCAATCTCATCAAAATGCCCCATGACACGTGTAATCACAATTCGCCTTGGCCCTTGTCATCTCAATGCTGTATGAACTGTGTCATCACTAGGATCCAGGACCCTTGTCATCACAATGCTCCATGAACTCTCTTATCTCAAAGTTCCATGGCCTTTGTAGTCACAATGCTCCATTGTCCCGATAATCGCGTTGCTCCATGATCTGTGTCAGCACAATATTGCATGACACTTGTCATCACAATGCTCCATGATCCCTGTAATCAAAATGATCCCTGTCAATGTCATCACAATGTTCCATGTCTCCTGTAATCACAATGCTCCATGCCCATGTCATCACAATGCTCCAGGTATGTTGTCATCACCATGCTTCATGCCCCGTGTCATCACAATGCTCCATGAATCTTGTCTTCACAATGCTCTATGGCCTTTGTCATCACAATGCTCCGTGACCCCTGTCAACACAATGCCTGATGACCCATGTCATCAAAATGCTAAATGGCACTTGTCATCACAATGCTCTATGTCACCTGTCATCACTCTTCTCCATGTCACTTGTTATCACAATGATCCATGGCACCTGTAATCCCAGTACTCCATGACCCCTTTCATTACAATGCCCAATGCTACCTCTCATCACAATTCTCCATGGCATTTGTCATCACGATGCACCATGACACCTGTCATCACAATGCTCCATGACACTTGTCATCACAGCCCTCGATGGCCCTTGTCATCAGAAAGTTCCTTGGTGCTTTTCATCGCAATGCTCCATGACAACTTTCATCAAAATACTCCAAGATTTGTTTCATCACAATGCTCCATGGCCCTTGTCATTACAAATCCACATGATCCCTTTCATGACAATTCTCCATGGAAACTTACATAAAAATGCTCCATGCCCCTGTCATCACAGTGCCCAATGATACCTGTTTTTACAATGATCCATGTCCCTTGTCATCACAAGGCTCCATGTCCCTTGTATTCACAATGCCCCATGACCCCTGTCATCACAATGCTCCATGGCCCTTGTCATCACAATGCTCCATGAAACATTTCCTCACAATGCTCCAGTACGCCTTCCATCCAAATTCCCCATGGCCACTGTCATCACAATTCTCCATGACCCCTGTCATCGTAATGGTCCATGACCCGCTTTATCTCAATGCTCCCTGACACCTGTCATCACAAAGCTCCATGCCCTTGTCATCACAAGGCTCCAGAACTCTTGTCATTATAATGCTCCATGTCCTTTTCATCACCATGCTCCATGACACTTGTCATCACAATGCTCCATGGCCCCTCTCATTACTGTGCTCCATAATAACTTTAATCAAATTTCTAGATGACCACTGCCATCACAATGCCCCATGACATTGTCATCACAATTCGCCATGACCATTGTCATCACAATGCTCCATGAAGCATGTCATCAGAGGGTCCCAGGACACTTGTCATCACAATGATCCATTACCATTTTCATCACAATGCTCCATGACCACTGTCATCTCAATGCTCCAAGGCCTTTGTATTCAAAATGCTCCATGGCCCCTGTAATCACAGTGCTCCATAACACCTTTCATCATAATGCTCCATGACCACTGCCATCTCAATGCCTCATGACGCCTGTCATCACAATTCTCCAAGGCCCCTTTCATCACAATGCTCCATGACACTTGTCATCACATTGCTCCATAACACCTGTCATCACAGTGTTCCCAGCCCATATCATCACAATGCTCCATGACCCCTATAATCACAATGCTCCATGCCTTTTTCCTCACAATGCTCCAGAATTCTTGTCATCACAATGTTCCATGACCGTGGCATCACAATGCTCCATGGCCCTTGTCATCACAATGCTCCAGAATTCTTGTCATCACAATGTTCCAGGTCCGCGTCATCACAATGCTACATGACCCTGGTCTTCACAGTTCTCCATGACCTTTGTCATCACAGTGCTCTATGTCGCTTTTCATGACAATTCTCAATGACCACTTTAATCACTATGCTCGCTGACCATTTTCATGACATTTCTCTATTGTCATTACAATTCCCCACGGCCCCTTTCTTCACAATGCTCCATGATGCCTGTCATAAAAATGCTCCATGGCTTTTGTTATCACAATGCTCCAGGACCAGTTTCATCACAATACTCCATTCCCCTTGTCATCACAGTGCACAATGAAACCTTTCATTACAATGTTCCATGACACTTGTCATCACAATGCTCCATGGCCTTTATCGTCACAATGCTCCCAGGCACTTTTCATCACGACGTTCCATGAAAACTTTCATCACATGGCTCCTTGACCATTGTCATCACAATAGTCCATACCCTTGTCAACACAATGCTGCATAATCCCTGTCATCACAATTCTCCATGACTGCTGTCATCACAATAATCCAGGACAAGTTTCATAACAATGCTTCATGCCCCCAGTCATCACAGTGCTCCATGATACCTTTCATCACAATTCCTAGATGATCAAGGTCATCACATTGCCCCATGACACCTGTCATCACAATTCGCTATGACCCTTGTCATCACAATACTTGATGAACCGTGTCACCACAGTGTTCCAGGACACATGTCATCACAATGATCCATGACTACTTTCATCACAATGCTCCAATACACCTGTCATCACAATGCTCCATGGCCCCTGTTATCATATTGCTCCATGATCTCTTTCATCACAATGCTCCATGACCACTGTCATCACCATGCCTCATGACGCCTGTCATCTCAATGCTCCATGGCACCTTTCATCACAATGCTCCATGAACCCAGTCATCACAATGTTCCCTGCCCTTTTCATCACAATGCTCCATGGGCCCTGTCATCACAATGCTCCATGCCCTTGTCATCAAAATGCTCCAGAACTCTTGTCATCATAATGCTCCATGCCAATGTCATGAAAATGCCCCATGACACTTGTCATCACAATGCTCCATGGCCTTTGTCATCACAATGTTCCATGGCCGCTGTCATCACAAGGCTCCATGCCCTTGTCATCAAAATTCTCCAGAACTCTTGTCATCATAATGCTCCATGCCAATGTCATCAAAATGCCCCTTGACACTTGTCATCACAATGCTCCATGGCCTTTGTCATCACAATGTTCCATGGTCCCTGTAATCACAGTGCTCCCTGATACCTTTCATCACAATTCTAGATGACCACTGTCATCACAATGCCCCATGACTGATGTCATCACAATTCGCATGGTCCTTGTCATCACAATGCTCCATGAACCGTGTCATCGCAAGGTTCCAGGACACTTGTCATCACAATGATCCATGATCACTTTCATCACAATGCTCCATGAAACCTGTCATCTGAATGCTCCATAGCCTTTGTATTCACAATGCTCCATGGCCCCTGTAATCACAGTGCTCTATGACCCATTTCATCACAATGCTCCAAGACCACTGTCATCACAATGCCCCATGACGCCTGCCACCACAAATCTCCAAAGCCTCTCTAACCAAAAAGCTCCATGATCCCTGTCAGTACAATGTTCGATGACACTTTTCATCACAATGCTCCATGACCCCTGTCATCACAAAGTTCTCTGCCCATATCATCACAATGCTCCTTGTCACCTTTCATCACAATGCTCCATGTCCTTTCATCACAATGCTCCATAATTCTTGTCATCGCAATGTTCCTTGACCGTGTCATCACAATGCTCCATGACCCTTGTCATCACAAAGCTCCATGACCCCTGTCATCACAATGATCCATGATTCCTTTCCTCACAGTGCTCCAGTACCCTTTTCATCACAATGCTCCATGCCGTTGTCAGCACAATGCCCCTTGGACCCTGTCATGAAAATGTTCCATCCCCTTTTCATCACAATGCTCCAGATATCCTATCATTACAATGCTCCATGCCCATGTCAACACAATTCTCCATGACCCCTGCATCATGACCACTGTCATGATGACAGGCGCCAATGACCCGTGTCATTCACAATGCTCCATGGACCCTGTATTCAAACTGCTCAATGTTCCCTTTCAACACAATGCTCCATGAACCCTGTCATCACCACGTTCCATGAAAGTTGTCATCAATATTCTCCATGACCCTGGTCACCACAAGGTTCCCTGCCCTTGTCATCACAATGCTCCATGACCATAGTAATCACAATTGTACATGGCCTTGTTATCACAATGCTCCATGGCCTCTGTCATCACCATGCTCCATGGTCTTTCTCATCACAATGCTCCATGACCCCTCTCATCACATTGCTTGATGACCAATGTTATCACAATGCTCAATGAACCCTGTTATAACAATGCTCCATGCCATTGTCATCACAATGCTCCATTGCCTTTGTCACCACAATGTTCCATGGCCCCTGTCATCACAATTCTCCAGAGCTCTTGTCATCATAATGCTGCATGCCAATGTCATCAAAATGCCCCATGACACTTGTCATCACAATGCTCCATGTCATCAAAATGATCCATGACTGTTGTCATCACAATGCTGTATGATACCTTTCATCCCAATTCTCTGTGACCGCTGTCATCACAATGCTCCAGGACAATATTCATCAAAATGCTCCATGCCCCCTGTCATCACAGTGCCCCATAAGCCCTGTAATCACAATGCACTATGGCCCCTGTAATCACTATGCTCCATGCTCTCGTCATCACAATGCTCCAGAACTCTTGGCATCATAATGCTCCATTCCTGTGTCATCCCATTGCTCAATGACACTTGTCATCAAAATGTTCCTTGGCCTTTGTCATCACAGTGCTCCATGATACCTTTAATCAAAATTCTACATGACCACTGTCATCACAATGCAAGATGACCAATCTCATCACAATGCCCCATGACACGTGTCATCACAATTCGCCTTGGCCCTTGTCATCTCAATGCTGTATGAACCGTGTCATCACTAGGTTCCAGGACCCTTGTCATCACAATGCTCCATGAACTCTCTTATCTCAATGTTCCATGGCCTTTGTATTCACAATGCTCCATTGTCCCGATAATCGCGTTGCTCCATGATCTGTGTCAGCACAATATTTCATGACACTTGTCATCACAAAGCTCCATGATCCCTGTAATCAAAATGATCCCTGCCAATGTCATCACAATGTTCCATGTCTCCTGTAATCACAATACTCCATGCCCATGTCATCACAATGCTCCAGGTATGTTGTCATCACCATGCTTCATGCCCCGTGTCATCACAATGCTCCATGAATCTTATCTTCACAATGCTCTATGGTCTTTGTCACACAATGCTCCGTGACCCCTGTCAACACAATGCCTGATGACCCCCTGTCATCAAAATGCTAAATGGCACTTGTCATCACAATGCTCTATGTCATCTGTCATCACTCTTCTCCATGTCACTTGTTATCACAATGCTCCATGGCCACTGTAATCCCAGTACTCAATGACTCCTTTCATTACAATGCCCAACGCTACCTCTCATCACAATTCTCCATGGCATTCGTCATCACAATGCTCAATGACACTTGTCATCACAGCACTCGATGGCCCTTTTCATCACAATGTTCCTTGGTGCTTTTCATCGCAATGCTCCATGACAACTTTCAACAAAATACTCCAAGATTTGTTTCATCACAATGCTCCATGGCCCTTGTCATTACAAATCCACATGATCCCTTTCATGACAATTCTCCATGGCAACTTACATAAAAATTCTCCATGCCCCTGTCATCACAATGCCCAATGATACCTGTTTTTACAATGATCCATGTCCCTTGTCATCACAAGGCTCCATGGCCCTTGTATTCACAATGCCCCATGACCCCTGTCATCACAATGCTCCATGGCCCTTGTCATCACAATGCTCCATGAAACATTTCCTCACAATGCTCCAGTACGCCTTTCATCCAAATTCCCCATGGCCACTGTCATCACAATTCTCCATGACCCCTGTCATCGTAATGGTCCATGACCCGCTTCATCTCAATGCTCCATGACACCTGTCATCACAAAGCTCCATGCCCTTGTCATCACAAGGCTCCAGAACTCTTGTCATTATAATGCTCCATGTCCGTTTCATCACCATGCTCCATGACACTTGTCATCACAATGCTCCATGGCCCCTCTCATTACTGTGCTCCATAATAACTTTAATCACATTTCTAGATGACCACTGCCATCACAATGCCCCATGACATTGTCATCACAATTCGCCATGACCATTGTCATCACAATGCTCCATGAACCATGTCATCAGAGGGTCCCAGGACCCTTGTCATCACAATGATCCATTACCATTATCATCACAATGCTCCATGACCACTGTCATCTCAATGCTCCAAGGCCTTTGTATTCAAAATGCTCCATGGCCCCTGTAATCACAGTGCTCCATAACACCTTTCATCATAATGCTCCATGACCACTGCCATCTCAATGCCTCATGACGCCTGTCATCACAATTCTCCAAGGCCCCTTTCATCACAATGCTCCATGACACTTGTCATCACATTGCTCCATATCACCTGTCATCACAGTGTTCCCGGCCCATATCATCACAATGCTCCATGTCCCCTATAATCACGATGCTCCATGCATTTTTCCTCACAATGCTCCAGAATTCTTGTCATCACAATGTTCCATGACCGTGGCATCACAATGCTCCATGGCCCTTGTCATCACAATGCTCCAGAATTCTTGTCATCACAATGTTCCGTGACCGCGTCATCACAATGCTACATGACCCTGGTCTTCACAGTTCTCCATGACCTTTGTCATCACAATGCTCTATGTCGCTTTTCATCCCAATTCTCAATGACCACTTTAATCACTATGCTCGCTGACCATTTTCATGACATTTCTCTATTGTCATTACAATTCCCCACGGCCCCTTTCTTCACAATGCTCCATGATGCCTGTCATAAAAATGCTCCATGGCTTTTGTTATCACAATGCTCCAGGACCAGTTTCATCACTATACTCCATCCCCCTTGTCATCACAGTGCAAAATGAAACCTTTCATTACAATGTTCCATGACACTTGTCATCACAATGCTCCATGGCCTTTATCGTCACAATGCTCCCAGGCACTTTTCATCACGACGTTCCATGAAAACTTTCATCACATGGCTCCATGACCATTGTCATCACAATAGTCCATACCCTTGTCAACACAATGCTGCATAATCCCTGTCATCACAATTCTCCATGACTGCTGTCATCACAATAATCCAGGACAAGTTTCATAACAATGCTTCATGCCCCCAGTCATCACAGTGCTCCATGATACCTTTCATCACAATTCCTAGATGATCAAGGTCATCACATTGCCCCATGACACCTGTCATCACAATTCGCTATGACCCTTGTCATCACAATGCTTGATGAACCGTTGCATCACAGTGTTCCAGGACACGTGTCATCACAATGATCCATGACTACTTTCATCACAATGCTCCAATACACCTGTCATCACAATGCTCCATGGCCACTGTTATCATATTGCTCCATGATCTCTTTCATCACAATGCTCCATGACCACTGTGATCACCATGCCTCATGACGCCTGTCATCTCAATGCTCCATGGCCCCTTTCATCACAATGCTCCATGAACCCAGTCATCACAATGTTCCCTGCCCTTTTCATCACAATGTTCCATGGCCGCTGTCATCACAATGCTCCATGCCCTTGTCATCAAAATTCTCCAGAACTCTTGTCATCATAATGCTCCATGCCAATGTCATCAAAATGCCCCTTGACACTTGTCATCACAATGCTCCATGGCCTTTGTCATCACAATGTTCCATGGTCCCTGTAATCACAGTGCTTCCTGATACCTTTCATCACAATTCTAGATGACCACTGTCATCACAATGCCCCATGACTGATGTCATCACAATTCGCATGGTCCTTTTCATCACAATGCTCCATGAACCGTGTCATCTCAATGCTCCATAGCCTTTGTATTCACAATGCTCCATGGCCCCAGTAATCACAGTGCTCTACGACCCATTTCATCACAATGCTCCAAGACCGCTGTCATCACAATGCCCCATGACGCCTGCCATCACAAATCTCCAAGGCCTCTCTTACCAGAAAGCTCCATGATCCCTGTAGGCACAATGTTCCATGACACTTTTCATCACAATGCTCCATGACCCCTGTCATCACAAAGTTCTCTGCCCATATCATCACAATGCTCCTTGTCACCTTTAATCACAATGCTCCATGCCCTTTCATCACAATGCTCCAGAATTCTTGTTATCGCAATGACCCTTGACCGTGTCATTACAATGCTCCATGACCCTTGTCATCACAAAGCTCCATGACCCCTGTCATCACAATGATCCATGACTCCTTTCCTCACAGTGCTCCAGTACCCTTTTCATCATAATGCTCCATGCCATTGTCAGCACAATGCTCCTTGGACCCTGTCATCAAAATGCTCCATCCCCTTTTCATCACAATGCTCCAGATGTCCTATCATTACAATGCTCCATGCCCGTGTCAACACAATGCTCCATGACCCCTGTCATCAAAATGCTTTATGAACCTTGTTATCAGAATGTTCCATGACCCCTGTCATCAAAATGATCCATGACCGTTGTCATCACAATGCTGCATGATACCTTTCATCCCAATTCTCTGTGACCGCTGACATCACAATGCTCCTGGACAATTTTCATCACAATGCTCCATGGCCCCTGTCATCACAGGGCCCCATAAACGCTGTAATCACAATGCTCCATGACCCTGTCATCACAATGCTGCATGACTCCTGTCATCACATTTTTCCATGGCCTATGTATTCACAATGCACCATGGACCCTATAATCACAATGCTGCATGTTCCCTTTCAACACAATGGTCCATGACCCCTCTCATCACAACGTTCCATGAAAATTGTCATCAAAATTCTCCATGATCCCGGTCACCACAAGGTTCCCTGCCCTTGTCATCACAATGCTCCATGACGCTTGTAATCACAATGCTCCATGACCCTTGTAATCACAATGGTACATGGCCTTGTCATTACAATGCTCCATGGCCTCTGTCATCACCATGCTCCATGGTCTTTCTCATCACAATGCTCTATGACCCCTGTCATCACAATGCTTGATGACCATTGTCATCACAATGCTCCAAGACAAGTGTCATCACAATGCCTCATGGTCTTTGTAATCATAATGCTCAATGAACCCTCTCATCACACTGCTCCATGCCGTTGTCATCACAATGCTCCATGGCCCCTGTAATCACAATGCTCCATGATCTCTTTCATCACAATGCTCCATGACCACTGTCATCACCATGCCTCATGACGCCTGTCATCTCAATGCTCCATGGCCCCTTTCATCACAATGCTCCATGAACCCAGTCATCACAATGTTCCCTGCCCTTTTCATCACAATGCTCCATGGGCCCTGTCATCACAATGCTCCATGTCCTTGTCATCAAAATGCTCCAGAACTCTTGTCATCATAATGCTCCATGCCAATGTCATCAAAATGCCCCATGACACTTGTCATCACAATGCTCCATGGCCTTTGTCATCACAATTTTCCATGGCTGCTGTCATCACAATGCTCCATGCCCTTGTCATCAAAATTCTCCAGAACTCTTGTCATCATAATGCTCCATGCCAATGTCATCAAAATGCCCCTTGACACTTGTCATCACAATGTTCCATGGCCTTTGTCATCACAATGTTCCACGGTCCCTGTAATCACAGTGCTCCCTGATACATTTCATCACAATTCTAGATGACCACTGTCATCACAATGCCCCATGACTGATGTCATCACAATTCGCATGGTCCTTCTCATCACAATGCTCCATGAACCGTGTCATCACAAGGTTCCAGGACACTTGTCATCTCAATGATCCATGATCACTTTCATCACAATGCTCCATGAACCCTGTCATCTGAATGCTCCATAGCCTTTGTATTCACAATGCTCCATGGCCCCTGTAATCACAGTGCTCTATGACCCATTTCATCACAATGCTCCAAGACCGCTGTCATCACAATGCCCCATGACGCCTGCCATCACAAATCTCCAAGGCCTCTCTTACCAGAAAGCTCCATGATCCCTGTCAGCACAATGTTCCATGACACTTTTCATCACAATGCTCCATGACCCCTATCATCACAAAGTTCTCTGCCCATAGCATCACAATGGTCCTTGTCAGCTTTAATCACAATGCTCCATGCCCTTTCATCACAATGCTCCAGAATTCTTGTTATCGCAATGATCCTTGACCGTGTCATTACAATGCTCCATGACCCTTGTCATCACAAAGCTCCATGACCCCTGTCATCACAATGATCCATGACTCCTTTCCTCACAGTGCTCCAGTACCCTTTTCATCATAATGCTCCATGCCATTGTCAGCACGATGCTCCTTGGACCCTGTCATCAAAATGCTCCATCCCCTTTTCATCACAATCCTCTAGATGTCCTATCATTACAATGCTCCATGCCCGTGTCAACACAATGCTCCATGACCCCTGTCATCAAAATGCTTTATGAAACATGTTATCAGAATGTTCCATGACCCCTGTCATCAAAATGATCCATGATCGTTGTCATTACAATGCTGCATGATACCTTTCATCCCAATTCTCTGTGACCGCTGTCATCACAATGCTCCTGGACAATTTTCATCACAATGCTCCATGGCCCCTGTCATCACAGTGCCCCATAACCGCTGTAATCACAATGCTCCATGACCCTGTCATCACAATGCTGCATGACTCCTGTCATCACATATTTCCATGGCCTATGTATTCACAATGTACCATGGACCCTATAATCACACTGCTGCATGTTCCCTTTCAACACAATGGTCCATGACCCCTCTCATCTCAACGTTCCATGAAAATTGTCATCAAAATGCTCCATGACCCCGGTCACCACAAGGTTCCCTGCCCTTGTCATCACAATGCTCCATGACGCTTGTAATCACAATGCTCCATGACCCTTGTAATCACAATGGTACATGGCCTTGTCATTACAATGCTCCATGGCCTCTGTCATCACCATGCTCCATGGTCTTTCTCATCACAATGCTCTATGACCCCTGTCATCACAATGCTTGATGACCATTGTCATCACAATGCTCCAAGACAAGTGTCATCACAATGCCTCATGGTCTTTGTAATCATAATGCTCAATGAACCCTCTCATCACACTGCTCCATGCCATTGTCATCACAATGCTCCATGGCCCCTGTAATCACAATGCTCCATGATCTCTTTCATCACAATGCTCCATGACCACTGTCATCACCATGCCTCATGACGCCTGTCATCTCAATGCTCCATGGCCCCTTTCATCAGAATGCTCCATGAACCCAGTCATCACAATGTTCCCTGCCCTTTTCATCACAATGCTCCATGGGCCCTGTCATCACAATGCTCCATGTCCTTGTCATCAAAATGCTCCAGAACTCTTGTCATCATAATGCTCCATGCCAATGTCATCAAAATGCCCCATGACACTTGTCATCACAATGCTCCATGGCCTTTGTCATCACAATTTTCCATGGCTGCTGTCATCACAATGCTCCATGCCCTTGTCATCAAAATTCTCCAGAACTCTTGTCATCATAATGCTCCATGCCAATGTCATCAAAGTGCCCCTTGACACTTGTCATCACAATGCTCCATGGCCTTTGTCATCACAATGTTCCATGGTCCCTGTAATCACAGTGCTCCCTGATACATTTCATCACAATTCTAGATGACCACTGTCATCACATTGCCCCATGACTGATGTCATCACAATTCGCATGGTCCTTCTCATCACAATGCTCCATGAACCGTGTCATCACAAGGTTCCAGGACACTTGTCATCTCAATGATCCATGATCACTTTCATCACAATGCTCCATGAACCCTGCCATCTGAATGCTCCATAGCCTTTGTATTCACAATGCTCCATGGCCCCTGTAATCACAGTGCTCTATGACCCATTTCATCACAATGCTCCAAGACCACTGTCATCACAATGCCCCATGACGCCTGCCACCACAAATCTCCAAAGCCTCTCTAACCAAAAAGCTCCATGATCCCTGTCAGTACAATGTTCGATGACACTTTTCATCACAATGCTCCATGACCCCTGTCATCACAAAGTTCTCTGCCCATATCATCACAATGCTCCTTGTCACCTTTCATCACAATGCTCCATGTCCTTTCATCACAATGCTCCATAATTCTTGTCATCGCAATGTTCCTTGACCGTGTCATCACAATGCTCCATGACCCTTGTCATCACAAAGCTCCATGACCCCTGTCATCACAATGATCCATGATTCCTTTCCTCACAGTGCTCCAGTACCCTTTTCATCACAATGCTCCATGCCGTTGTCAGCACAATGCCCCTTGGACCCTGTCATGAAAATGTTCCATCCCCTTTTCATCACAATGCTCCAGATATCCTATCATTACAATGCTCCATGCCCATGTCAACACAATTCTCCATGACCCCTGCATCATGACCACTGTCATGATGACAGGCGCCAATGACCCGTGTCATTCACAATGCTCCATGGACCCTGTATTCAAACTGCTCAATGTTCCCTTTCAACACAATGCTCCATGAACCCTGTCATCACCACGTTCCATGAAAGTTGTCATCAATATTCTCCATGACCCTGGTCACCACAAGGTTCCCTGCCCTTGTCATCACAATGCTCCATGACCATAGTAATCACAATTGTACATGGCCTTGTTATCACAATGCTCCATGGCCTCTGTCATCACCATGCTCCATGGTCTTTCTCATCACAATGCTCCATGACCCCTCTCATCACATTGCTTGATGACCAATGTTATCACAATGCTCAATGAACCCTGTTATAACAATGCTCCATGCCATTGTCATCACAATGCTCCATTGCCTTTGTCACCACAATGTTCCATGGCCCCTGTCATCACAATTCTCCAGAGCTCTTGTCATCATAATGCTGCATGCCAATGTCATCAAAATGCCCCATGACACTTGTCATCACAATGCTCCATGTCATCAAAATGATCCATGACTGTTGTCATCACAATGCTGTATGATACCTTTCATCCCAATTCTCTGTGACCGCTGTCATCACAATGCTCCAGGACAATATTCATCAAAATGCTCCATGCCCCCTGTCATCACAGTGCCCCATAAGCCCTGTAATCACAATGCACTATGGCCCCTGTAATCACTATGCTCCATGCTCTCGTCATCACAATGCTCCAGAACTCTTGGCATCATAATGCTCCATTCCTGTGTCATCCCATTGCTCAATGACACTTGTCATCAAAATGTTCCTTGGCCTTTGTCATCACAGTGCTCCATGATACCTTTAATCAAAATTCTACATGACCACTGTCATCACAATGCAAGATGACCAATCTCATCACAATGCCCCATGACACGTGTCATCACAATTCGCCTTGGCCCTTGTCATCTCAATGCTGTATGAACCGTGTCATCACTAGGTTCCAGGACCCTTGTCATCACAATGCTCCATGAACTCTCTTATCTCAATGTTCCATGGCCTTTGTATTCACAATGCTCCATTGTCCCGATAATCGCGTTGCTCCATGATCTGTGTCAGCACAATATTTCATGACACTTGTCATCACAAAGCTCCATGATCCCTGTAATCAAAATGATCCCTGCCAATGTCATCACAATGTTCCATGTCTCCTGTAATCACAATACTCCATGCCCATGTCATCACAATGCTCCAGGTATGTTGTCATCACCATGCTTCATGCCCCGTGTCATCACAATGCTCCATGAATCTTATCTTCACAATGCTCTATGGTCTTTGTCATCACAATGCTCCGTGACCCCTGTCAACACAATGCCTGATGACCCCTGTCATCAAAATGCTAAATGGCACTTGTCATCACAATGCTCTATGTCATCTGTCATCACTCTTCTCCATGTCACTTGTTATCACAATGCTCCATGGCCACTGTAATCCCAGTACTCAATGACTCCTTTCATTACAATGCCCAACGCTACCTCTCATCACAATTCTCCATGGCATTCGTCATCACAATGCTCAATGACACTTGTCATCACAGCACTCGATGGCCCTTTTCATCACAATGTTCCTTGGTGCTTTTCATCGCAATGCTCCATGACAACTTTCAACAAAATACTCCAAGATTTGTTTCATCACAATGCTCCATGGCCCTTGTCATTACAAATCCACATGATCCCTTTCATGACAATTCTCCATGGCAACTTACATAAAAATTCTCCATGCCCCTGTCATCACAATGCCCAATGATACCTGTTTTTACAATGATCCATGTCCCTTGTCATCACAAGGCTCCATGGCCCTTGTATTCACAATGCCCCATGACCCCTGTCATCACAATGCTCCATGGCCCTTGTCATCACAATGCTCCATGAAACATTTCCTCACAATGCTCCAGTACGCCTTTCATCCAAATTCCCCATGGCCACTGTCATCACAATTCTCCATGACCCCTGTCATCGTAATGGTCCATGACCCGCTTCATCTCAATGCTCCATGACACCTGTCATCACAAAGCTCCATGCCCTTGTCATCACAAGGCTCCAGAACTCTTGTCATTATAATGCTCCATGTCCGTTTCATCACCATGCTCCATGACACTTGTCATCACAATGCTCCATGGCCCCTCTCATTACTGTGCTCCATAATAACTTTAATCACATTTCTAGATGACCACTGCCATCACAATGCCCCATGACATTGTCATCACAATTCGCCATGACCATTGTCATCACAATGCTCCATGAACCATGTCATCAGAGGGTCCCAGGACCCTTGTCATCACAATGATCCATTACCATTATCATCACAATGCTCCATGACCACTGTCATCTCAATGCTCCAAGGCCTTTGTATTCAAAATGCTCCATGGCCCCTGTAATCACAGTGCTCCATAACACCTTTCATCATAATGCTCCATGACCACTGCCATCTCAATGCCTCATGACGCCTGTCATCACAATTCTCCAAGGCCCCTTTCATCACAATGCTCCATGACACTTGTCATCACATTGCTCCATATCACCTGTCATCACAGTGTTCCCGGCCCATATCATCACAATGCTCCATGTCCCCTATAATCACGATGCTCCATGCCTTTTTCCTCACAATGCTCCAGAATTCTTGTCATCACAATGTTCCATGACCGTGGCATCACAATGCTCCATGGCCCTTGTCATCACAATGCTCCAGAATTCTTGTCATCACAATGTTCCGTGACCGCGTCATCACAATGCTACATGACCCTGGTCTTCACAGTTCTCCATGACCTTTGTCATCACAATGCTCTATGTCGCTTTTCATCCCAATTCTCAATGACCACTTTAATCACTATGCTCGCTGACCATTTTCATGACATTTCTCTATTGTCATTACAATTCCCCACGGCCCCTTTCTTCACAATGCTCCATGATGCCTGTCATAAAAATGCTCCATGGCTTTTGTTATCACAATGCTCCAGGACCAGTTTCATCACTATACTCCATCCCCCTTGTCATCACAGTGCAAAATGAAACCTTTCATTACAATGTTCCATGACACTTGTCATCACAATGCTCCATGGCCTTTATCGTCACAATGCTCCCAGGCACTTTTCATCACGACGTTCCATGAAAACTTTCATCACATGGCTCCATGACCATTGTCATCACAATAGTCCATACCCTTGTCAACACAATGCTGCATAATCCCTGTCATCACAATTCTCCATGACTGCTGTCATCACAATAATCCAGGACAAGTTTCATAACAATGCTTCATGCCCCCAGTCATCACAGTGCTCCATGATACCTTTCATCACAATTCCTAGATGATCAAGGTCATCACATTGCCCCATGACACCTGTCATCACAATTCGCTATGACCCTTGTCATCACAATGCTTGATGAACCGTTGCATCACAGTGTTCCAGGACACGTGTCATCACAATGATCCATGACTACTTTCATCACAATGCTCCAATACACCTGTCATCACAATGCTCCATGGCCACTGTTATCATATTGCTCCATGATCTCTTTCATCACAATGCTCCATGACCACTGTGATCACCATGCCTCATGACGCCTGTCATCTCAATGCTCCATGGCCCCTTTCATCACAATGCTCCATGAACCCAGTCATCACAATGTTCCCTGCCCTTTTCATCACAATGTTCCATGGCCGCTGTCATCACAATGCTCCATGCCCTTGTCATCAAAATTCTCCAGAACTCTTGTCATCATAATGCTCCATGCCAATGTCATCAAAATGCCCCTTGACACTTGTCATCACAATGCTCCATGGCCTTTGTCATCACAATGTTCCATGGTCCCTGTAATCACAGTGCTTCCTGATACCTTTCATCACAATTCTAGATGACCACTGTCATCACAATGCCCCATGACTGATGTCATCACAATTCGCATGGTCCTTTTCATCACAATGCTCCATGAACCGTGTCATCTCAATGCTCCATAGCCTTTGTATTCACAATGCTCCATGGCCCCAGTAATCACAGTGCTCTACGACCCATTTCATCACAATGCTCCAAGACCGCTGTCATCACAATGCCCCATGACGCCTGCCATCACAAATCTCCAAGGCCTCTCTTACCAGAAAGCTCCATGATCCCTGTAGGCACAATGTTCCATGACACTTTTCATCACAATGCTCCATGACCCCTGTCATCACAAAGTTCTCTGCCCATATCATCACAATGCTCCTTGTCACCTTTAATCACAATGCTCCATGCCCTTTCATCACAATGCTCCAGAATTCTTGTTATCGCAATGACCCTTGACCGTGTCATTACAATGCTCCATGACCCTTGTCATCACAAAGCTCCATGACCCCTGTCATCACAATGATCCATGACTCCTTTCCTCACAGTGCTCCAGTACCCTTTTCATCATAATGCTCCATGCCATTGTCAGCACAATGCTCCTTGGACCCTGTCATCAAAATGCTCCATCCCCTTTTCATCACAATGCTCCAGATGTCCTATCATTACAATGCTCCATGCCCGTGTCAACACAATGCTCCATGACCCCTGTCATCAAAATGCTTTATGAACCTTGTTATCAGAATGTTCCATGACCCCTGTCATCAAAATGATCCATGACCGTTGTCATCACAATGCTGCATGATACCTTTCATCCCAATTCTCTGTGACCGCTGACATCACAATGCTCCTGGACAATTTTCATCACAATGCTCCATGGCCCCTGTCATCACAGGGCCCCATAAACGCTGTAATCACAATGCTCCATGACCCTGTCATCACAATGCTGCATGACTCCTGTCATCACATTTTTCCATGGCCTATGTATTCACAATGCACCATGGACCCTATAATCACAATGCTGCATGTTCCCTTTCAACACAATGGTCCATGACCCCTCTCATCACAACGTTCCATGAAAATTGTCATCAAAATTCTCCATGATCCCGGTCACCACAAGGTTCCCTGCCCTTGTCATCACAATGCTCCATGACGCTTGTAATCACAATGCTCCATGACCCTTGTAATCACAATGGTACATGGCCTTGTCATTACAATGCTCCATGGCCTCTGTCATCACCATGCTCCATGGTCTTTCTCATCACAATGCTCTATGACCCCTGTCATCACAATGCTTGATGACCATTGTCATCACAATGCTCCAAGACAAGTGTCATCACAATGCCTCATGGTCTTTGTAATCATAATGCTCAATGAACCCTCTCATCACACTGCTCCATGCCGTTGTCATCACAATGCTCCATGGCCCCTGTAATCACAATGCTCCATGATCTCTTTCATCACAATGCTCCATGACCACTGTCATCACCATGCCTCATGACGCCTGTCATCTCAATGCTCCATGGCCCCTTTCATCACAATGCTCCATGAACCCAGTCATCACAATGTTCCCTGCCCTTTTCATCACAATGCTCCATGGGCCCTGTCATCACAATGCTCCATGTCCTTGTCATCAAAATGCTCCAGAACTCTTGTCATCATAATGCTCCATGCCAATGTCATCAAAATGCCCCATGACACTTGTCATCACAATGCTCCATGGCCTTTGTCATCACAATTTTCCATGGCTGCTGTCATCACAATGCTCCATGCCCTTGTCATCAAAATTCTCCAGAACTCTTGTCATCATAATGCTCCATGCCAATGTCATCAAAATGCCCCTTGACACTTGTCATCACAATGTTCCATGGCCTTTGTCATCACAATGTTCCACGGTCCCTGTAATCACAGTGCTCCCTGATACATTTCATCACAATTCTAGATGACCACTGTCATCACAATGCCCCATGACTGATGTCATCACAATTCGCATGGTCCTTCTCATCACAATGCTCCATGAACCGTGTCATCACAAGGTTCCAGGACACTTGTCATCTCAATGATCCATGATCACTTTCATCACAATGCTCCATGAACCCTGTCATCTGAATGCTTCATAGCCTTTGTATTCACAATGCTCCATGGCCCCTGTAATCACAGTGCTCTATGACCCATTTCATCACAATGCTCCAAGACCGCTGTCATCACAATGCCCCATGACGCCTGCCATCACAAATCTCCAAGGCCTCTCTTACCAGAAAGCTCCATGATCCCTGTCAGCACAATGTTCCATGACACTTTTCATCACAATGCTCCATGACCCCTATCATCACAAAGTTCTCTGCCCATAGCATCACAATGGTCCTTGTCAGCTTTAATCACAATGCTCCATGCCCTTTCATCACAATGCTCCAGAATTCTTGTTATCGCAATGATCCTTGACCGTGTCATTACAATGCTCCATGACCCTTGTCATCACAAAGCTCCATGACCCCTGTCATCACAATGATCCATGACTCCTTTCCTCACAGTGCTCCAGTACCCTTTTCATCATAATGCTCCATGCCATTGTCAGCACGATGCTCCTTGGACCCTGTCATCAAAATGCTCCATCCCCTTTTCATCACAATCCTCTAGATGTCCTATCATTACAATGCTCCATGCCCGTGTCAACACAATGCTCCATGACCCCTGTCATCAAAATGCTTTATGAAACATGTTATCAGAATGTTCCATGACCCCTGTCATCAAAATGATCCATGATCGTTGTCATCACAATGCTGCATGATACCTTTCATCCCAATTCTCTGTGACCGCTGTCATCACAATGCTCCTGGACAATTTTCATCACAATGCTCCATGGCCCCTGTCATCACAGTGCCCCATAACCGCTGTAATCACAATGCTCCATGACCCTGTCATCACAATGCTGCATGACTCCTGTCATCACATATTTCCATGGCCTATGTATTCACAATGTACCATGGACCCTATAATCACACTGCTGCATGTTCCCTTTCAACACAATGGTCCATGACCCCTCTCATCTCAACGTTCCATGAAAATTGTCATCAAAATGCTCCATGACCCCGGTCACCACAAGGTTCCCTGCCCTTGTCATCACAATGCTCCATGACGCTTGTAATCACAATGCTCCATGACCCTTGTAATCACAATGGTACATGGCCTTGTCATTACAATGCTCCATGGCCTCTGTCATCACCATGCTCCATGGTCTTTCTCATCACAATGCTCTATGACCCCTGTCATCACAATGCTTGATGACCATTGTCATCACAATGCTCCAAGACAAGTGTCATCACAATGCCTCATGGTCTTTGTAATCATAATGCTCAATGAACCCTCTCATCACACTGCTCCATGCCGTTGTCATCACAATGCTCCATGGCCCCTGTAATCACAATGCTCCATGATCTCTTTCATCACAATGCTCCATGACCACTGTCATCACCATGCCTCATGACGCCTGTCATCTCAATGCTCCATGGCCCCTTTCATCACAATGCTCCATGAACCCAGTCATCACAATGTTCCCTGCCCTTTTCATCACAATGCTCCATGGGCCCTGTCATCACAATGCTCCATGTCCTTGTCATCAAAATGCTCCAGAACTCTTGTCATCATAATGCTCCATGCCAATGTCATCAAAATGCCCCATGACACTTGTCATCACAATGCTCCATGGCCTTTGTCATCACAATTTTCCATGGCTGCTGTCATCACAATGCTCCATGCCCTTGTCATCAAAATTCTCCAGAACTCTTGTCATCATAATGCTCCATGCCAATGTCATCAAAGTGCCCCTTGACACTTGTCATCACAATGCTCCATGGCCTTTGTCATCACAATGTTCCATGGTCCCTGTAATCACAGTGCTCCCTGATACATTTCATCACAATTCTAGATGACCACTGTCATCACATTGCCCCATGACTGATGTCATCACAATTCGCATGGTCCTTCTCATCACAATGCTCCATGAACCGTGTCATCACAAGGTTCCAGGACACTTGTCATCTCAATGATCCATGATCACTTTCATCACAATGCTCCATGAACCCTGCCATCTGAATGCTCCATAGCCTTTGTATTCACAATGCTCCATGGCCCCTGTAATCACAGTGCTCTATGACCCATTTCATCACAATGCTCCAAGACCACTGTCATCACAATGCCCCATGACGCCTGCCACCACAAATCTCCAAAGCCTCTCTAACCAAAAAGCTCCATGATCCCTGTCAGTACAATGTTCGATGACACTTTTCATCACAATGCTCCATGACCCCTGTCATCACAAAGTTCTCTGCCCATATCATCACAATGCTCCTTGTCACCTTTCATCACAATGCTCCATGTCCTTTCATCACAATGCTCCATAATTCTTGTCATCGCAATGTTCCTTGACCGTGTCATCACAATGCTCCATGACCCTTGTCATCACAAAGCTCCATGACCCCTGTCATCACAATGATCCATGATTCCTTTCCTCACAGTGCTCCAGTACCCTTTTCATCACAATGCTCCATGCCGTTGTCAGCACAATGCCCCTTGGACCCTGTCATGAAAATGTTCCATCCCCTTTTCATCACAATGCTCCAGATATCCTATCATTACAATGCTCCATGCCCATGTCAACACAATTCTCCATGACCCCTGCATCATGACCACTGTCATGATGACAGGCGCCAATGACCCGTGTCATTCACAATGCTCCATGGACCCTGTATTCAAACTGCTCAATGTTCCCTTTCAACACAATGCTCCATGAACCCTGTCATCACCACGTTCCATGAAAGTTGTCATCAATATTCTCCATGACCCTGGTCACCACAAGGTTCCCTGCCCTTGTCATCACAATGCTCCATGACCATAGTAATCACAATTGTACATGGCCTTGTTATCACAATGCTCCATGGCCTCTGTCATCACCATGCTCCATGGTCTTTCTCATCACAATGCTCCATGACCCCTCTCATCACATTGCTTGATGACCAATGTTATCACAATGCTCAATGAACCCTGTTATAACAATGCTCCATGCCATTGTCATCACAATGCTCCATTGCCTTTGTCACCACAATGTTCCATGGCCCCTGTCATCACAATTCTCCAGAGCTCTTGTCATCATAATGCTGCATGCCAATGTCATCAAAATGCCCCATGACACTTGTCATCACAATGCTCCATGTCATCAAAATGATCCATGACTGTTGTCATCACAATGCTGTATGATACCTTTCATCCCAATTCTCTGTGACCGCTGTCATCACAATGCTCCAGGACAATATTCATCAAAATGCTCCATGCCCCCTGTCATCACAGTGCCCCATAAGCCCTGTAATCACAATGCACTATGGCCCCTGTAATCACTATGCTCCATGCTCTCGTCATCACAATGCTCCAGAACTCTTGGCATCATAATGCTCCATTCCTGTGTCATCCCATTGCTCAATGACACTTGTCATCAAAATGTTCCTTGGCCTTTGTCATCACAGTGCTCCATGATACCTTTAATCAAAATTCTACATGACCACTGTCATCACAATGCAAGATGACCAATCTCATCACAATGCCCCATGACACGTGTCATCACAATTCGCCTTGGCCCTTGTCATCTCAATGCTGTATGAACCGTGTCATCACTAGGTTCCAGGACCCTTGTCATCACAATGCTCCATGAACTCTCTTATCTCAATGTTCCATGGCCTTTGTATTCACAATGCTCCATTGTCCCGATAATCGCGTTGCTCCATGATCTGTGTCAGCACAATATTTCATGACACTTGTCATCACAAAGCTCCATGATCCCTGTAATCAAAATGATCCCTGCCAATGTCATCACAATGTTCCATGTCTCCTGTAATCACAATACTCCATGCCCATGTCATCACAATGCTCCAGGTATGTTGTCATCACCATGCTTCATGCCCCGTGTCATCACAATGCTCCATGAATCTTATCTTCACAATGCTCTATGGTCTTTGTCATCACAATGCTCCGTGACCCCTGTCAACACAATGCCTGATGACCCCTGTCATCAAAATGCTAAATGGCACTTGTCATCACAATGCTCTATGTCATCTGTCATCACTCTTCTCCATGTCACTTGTTATCACAATGCTCCATGGCCACTGTAATCCCAGTACTCAATGACTCCTTTCATTACAATGCCCAACGCTACCTCTCATCACAATTCTCCATGGCATTCGTCATCACAATGCTCAATGACACTTGTCATCACAGCACTCGATGGCCCTTTTCATCACAATGTTCCTTGGTGCTTTTCATCGCAATGCTCCATGACAACTTTCAACAAAATACTCCAAGATTTGTTTCATCACAATGCTCCATGGCCCTTGTCATTACAAATCCACATGATCCCTTTCATGACAATTCTCCATGGCAACTTACATAAAAATTCTCCATGCCCCTGTCATCACAATGCCCAATGATACCTGTTTTTACAATGATCCATGTCCCTTGTCATCACAAGGCTCCATGGCCCTTGTATTCACAATGCCCCATGACCCCTGTCATCACAATGCTCCATGGCCCTTGTCATCACAATGCTCCATGAAACATTTCCTCACAATGCTCCAGTACGCCTTTCATCCAAATTCCCCATGGCCACTGTCATCACAATTCTCCATGACCCCTGTCATCGTAATGGTCCATGACCCGCTTCATCTCAATGCTCCATGACACCTGTCATCACAAAGCTCCATGCCCTTGTCATCACAAGGCTCCAGAACTCTTGTCATTATAATGCTCCATGTCCGTTTCATCACCATGCTCCATGACACTTGTCATCACAATGCTCCATGGCCCCTCTCATTACTGTGCTCCATAATAACTTTAATCACATTTCTAGATGACCACTGCCATCACAATGCCCCATGACATTGTCATCACAATTCGCCATGACCATTGTCATCACAATGCTCCATGAACCATGTCATCAGAGGGTCCCAGGACCCTTGTCATCACAATGATCCATTACCATTATCATCACAATGCTCCATGACCACTGTCATCTCAATGCTCCAAGGCCTTTGTATTCAAAATGCTCCATGGCCCCTGTAATCACAGTGCTCCATAACACCTTTCATCATAATGCTCCATGACCACTGCCATCTCAATGCCTCATGACGCCTGTCATCACAATTCTCCAAGGCCCCTTTCATCACAATGCTCCATGACACTTGTCATCACATTGCTCCATATCACCTGTCATCACAGTGTTCCCGGCCCATATCATCACAATGCTCCATGTCCCCTATAATCACGATGCTCCATGCCTTTTTCCTCACAATGCTCCAGAATTCTTGTCATCACAATGTTCCATGACCGTGGCATCACAATGCTCCATGGCCCTTGTCATCACAATGCTCCAGAATTCTTGTCATCACAATGTTCCGTGACCGCGTCATCACAATGCTACATGACCCTGGTCTTCACAGTTCTCCATGACCTTTGTCATCACAATGCTCTATGTCGCTTTTCATCCCAATTCTCAATGACCACTTTAATCACTATGCTCGCTGACCATTTTCATGACATTTCTCTATTGTCATTACAATTCCCCACGGCCCCTTTCTTCACAATGCTCCATGATGCCTGTCATAAAAATGCTCCATGGCTTTTGTTATCACAATGCTCCAGGACCAGTTTCATCACTATACTCCATCCCCCTTGTCATCACAGTGCAAAATGAAACCTTTCATTACAATGTTCCATGACACTTGTCATCACAATGCTCCATGGCCTTTATCGTCACAATGCTCCCAGGCACTTTTCATCACGACGTTCCATGAAAACTTTCATCACATGGCTCCATGACCATTGTCATCACAATAGTCCATACCCTTGTCAACACAATGCTGCATAATCCCTGTCATCACAATTCTCCATGACTGCTGTCATCACAATAATCCAGGACAAGTTTCATAACAATGCTTCATGCCCCCAGTCATCACAGTGCTCCATGATACCTTTCATCACAATTCCTAGATGATCAAGGTCATCACATTGCCCCATGACACCTGTCATCACAATTCGCTATGACCCTTGTCATCACAATGCTTGATGAACCGTTGCATCACAGTGTTCCAGGACACGTGTCATCACAATGATCCATGACTACTTTCATCACAATGCTCCAATACACCTGTCATCACAATGCTCCATGGCCACTGTTATCATATTGCTCCATGATCTCTTTCATCACAATGCTCCATGACCACTGTGATCACCATGCCTCATGACGCCTGTCATCTCAATGCTCCATGGCCCCTTTCATCACAATGCTCCATGAACCCAGTCATCACAATGTTCCCTGCCCTTTTCATCACAATGTTCCATGGCCGCTGTCATCACAATGCTCCATGCCCTTGTCATCAAAATTCTCCAGAACTCTTGTCATCATAATGCTCCATGCCAATGTCATCAAAATGCCCCTTGACACTTGTCATCACAATGTTCCATGGTCCCTGTAATCACAGTGCTTCCTGATACCTTTCATCACAATTCTAGATGACCACTGTCATCACAATGCCCCATGACTGATGTCATCACAATTCGCATGGTCCTTTTCATCACAATGCTCCATGAACCGTGTCATCTCAATGCTCCATAGCCTTTGTATTCACAATGCTCCATGGCCCCAGTAATCACAGTGCTCTACGACCCATTTCATCACAATGCTCCAAGACCGCTGTCATCACAATGCCCCATGACGCCTGCCATCACAAATCTCCAAGGCCTCTCTTACCAGAAAGCTCCATGATCCCTGTAGGCACAATGTTCCATGACACTTTTCATCACAATGCTCCATGACCCCTGTCATCACAAAGTTCTCTGCCCATATCATCACAATGCTCCTTGTCACCTTTAATCACAATGCTCCATGCCCTTTCATCACAATGCTCCAGAATTCTTGTTATCGCAATGACCCTTGACCGTGTCATTACAATGCTCCATGACCCTTGTCATCACAAAGCTCCATGACCCCTGTCATCACAATGATCCATGACTCCTTTCCTCACAGTGCTCCAGTACCCTTTTCATCATAATGCTCCATGCCATTGTCAGCACAATGCTCCTTGGACCCTGTCATCAAAATGCTCCATCCCCTTTTCATCACAATGCTCCAGATGTCCTATCATTACAATGCTCCATGCCCGTGTCAACACAATGCTCCATGACCCCTGTCATCAAAATGCTTTATGAACCTTGTTATCAGAATGTTCCATGACCCCTGTCATCAAAATGATCCATGACCGTTGTCATCACAATGCTGCATGATACCTTTCATCCCAATTCTCTGTGACCGCTGACATCACAATGCTCCTGGACAATTTTCATCACAATGCTCCATGGCCCCTGTCATCACAGGGCCCCATAAACGCTGTAATCACAATGCTCCATGACCCTGTCATCACAATGCTGCATGACTCCTGTCATCACATTTTTCCATGGCCTATGTATTCACAATGCACCATGGACCCTATAATCACAATGCTGCATGTTCCCTTTCAACACAATGGTCCATGACCCCTCTCATCACAACGTTCCATGAAAATTGTCATCAAAATTCTCCATGATCCCGGTCACCACAAGGTTCCCTGCCCTTGTCATCACAATGCTCCATGACGCTTGTAATCACAATGCTCCATGACCCTTGTAATCACAATGGTACATGGCCTTGTCATTACAATGCTCCATGGCCTCTGTCATCACCATGCTCCATGGTCTTTCTCATCACAATGCTCTATGACCCCTGTCATCACAATGCTTGATGACCATTGTCATCACAATGCTCCAAGACAAGTGTCATCACAATGCCTCATGGTCTTTGTAATCATAATGCTCAATGAACCCTCTCATCACACTGCTCCATGCCGTTGTCATCACAATGCTCCATGGCCCCTGTAATCACAATGCTCCATGATCTCTTTCATCACAATGCTCCATGACCACTGTCATCACCATGCCTCATGACGCCTGTCATCTCAATGCTCCATGGCCCCTTTCATCACAATGCTCCATGAACCCAGTCATCACAATGTTCCCTGCCCTTTTCATCACAATGCTCCATGGGCCCTGTCATCACAATGCTCCATGTCCTTGTCATCAAAATGCTCCAGAACTCTTGTCATCATAATGCTCCATGCCAATGTCATCAAAATGCCCCATGACACTTGTCATCACAATGCTCCATGGCCTTTGTCATCACAATTTTCCATGGCTGCTGTCATCACAATGCTCCATGCCCTTGTCATCAAAATTCTCCAGAACTCTTGTCATCATAATGCTCCATGCCAATGTCATCAAAATGCCCCTTGACACTTGTCATCACAATGTTCCATGGCCTTTGTCATCACAATGTTCCACGGTCCCTGTAATCACAGTGCTCCCTGATACATTTCATCACAATTCTAGATGACCACTGTCATCACAATGCCCCATGACTGATGTCATCACAATTCGCATGGTCCTTCTCATCACAATGCTCCATGAACCGTGTCATCACAAGGTTCCAGGACACTTGTCATCTCAATGATCCATGATCACTTTCATCACAATGCTCCATGAACCCTGTCATCTGAATGCTCCATAGCCTTTGTATTCACAATGCTCCATGGCCCCTGTAATCACAGTGCTCTATGACCCATTTCATCACAATGCTCCAAGACCGCTGTCATCACAATGCCCCATGACGCCTGCCATCACAAATCTCCAAGGCCTCTCTTACCAGAAAGCTCCATGATCCCTGTCAGCACAATGTTCCATGACACTTTTCATCACAATGCTCCATGACCCCTATCATCACAAAGTTCTCTGCCCATAGCATCACAATGGTCCTTGTCAGCTTTAATCACAATGCTCCATGCCCTTTCATCACAATGCTCCAGAATTCTTGTTATCGCAATGATCCTTGACCGTGTCATTACAATGCTCCATGACCCTTGTCATCACAAAGCTCCATGACCCCTGTCATCACAATGATCCATGACTCCTTTCCTCACAGTGCTCCAGTACCCTTTTCATCATAATGCTCCATGCCATTGTCAGCACGATGCTCCTTGGACCCTGTCATCAAAATGCTCCATCCCCTTTTCATCACAATCCTCTAGATGTCCTATCATTACAATGCTCCATGCCCGTGTCAACACAATGCTCCATGACCCCTGTCATCAAAATGCTTTATGAAACATGTTATCAGAATGTTCCATGACCCCTGTCATCAAAATGATCCATGATCGTTGTCATCACAATGCTGCATGATACCTTTCATCCCAATTCTCTGTGACCGCTGTCATCACAATGCTCCTGGACAATTTTCATCACAATGCTCCATGGCCCCTGTCATCACAGTGCCCCATAACCGCTGTAATCACAATGCTCCATGACCCTGTCATCACAATGCTGCATGACTCCTGTCATCACATATTTCCATGGCCTATGTATTCACAATGTACCATGGACCCTATAATCACACTGCTGCATGTTCCCTTTCAACACAATGGTCCATGACCCCTCTCATCTCAACGTTCCATGAAAATTGTCATCAAAATGCTCCATGACCCCGGTCACCACAAGGTTCCCTGCCCTTGTCATCACAATGCTCCATGACGCTTGTAATCACAATGCTCCATGACCCTTGTAATCACAATGGTACATGGCCTTGTCATTACAATGCTCCATGGCCTCTGTCATCACCATGCTCCATGGTCTTTCTCATCACAATGCTCTATGACCCCTGTCATCACAATGCTTGATGACCATTGTCATCACAATGCTCCAAGACAAGTGTCATCACAATGCCTCATGGTCTTTGTAATCATAATGCTCAATGAACCCTCTCATCACACTGCTCCATGCCGTTGTCATCACAATGCTCCATGGCCCCTGTAATCACAATGCTCCATGATCTCTTTCATCACAATGCTCCATGACCACTGTCATCACCATGCCTCATGACGCCTGTCATCTCAATGCTCCATGGCCCCTTTCATCAGAATGCTCCATGAACCCAGTCATCACAATGTTCCCTGCCCTTTTCATCACAATGCTCCATGGGCCCTGTCATCACAATGCTCCATGTCCTTGTCATCAAAATGCTCCAGAACTCTTGTCATCATAATGCTCCATGCCAATGTCATCAAAATGCCCCATGACACTTGTCATCACAATGCTCCATGGCCTTTGTCATCACAATTTTCCATGGCTGCTGTCATCACAATGCTCCATGCCCTTGTCATCAAAATTCTCCAGAACTCTTGTCATCATAATGCTCCATGCCAATGTCATCAAAGTGCCCCTTGACACTTGTCATCACAATGCTCCATGGCCTTTGTCATCACAATGTTCCATGGTCCCTGTAATCACAGTGCTCCCTGATACATTTCATCACAATTCTAGATGACCACTGTCATCACATTGCCCCATGACTGATGTCATCACAATTCGCATGGTCCTTCTCATCACAATGCTCCATGAACCGTGTCATCACAAGGTTCCAGGACACTTGTCATCTCAATGATCCATGATCACTTTCATCACAATGCTCCATGAACCCTGCCATCTGAATGCTCCATAGCCTTTGTATTCACAATGCTCCATGGCCCCTGTAATCACAGTGCTCTATGACCCATTTCATCACAATGCTCCAAGACCACTGTCATCACAATGCCCCATGACGCCTGCCACCACAAATCTCCAAAGCCTCTCTAACCAAAAAGCTCCATGATCCCTGTCAGTACAATGTTCGATGACACTTTTCATCACAATGCTCCATGACCCCTGTCATCACAAAGTTCTCTGCCCATATCATCACAATGCTCCTTGTCACCTTTCATCACAATGCTCCATGTCCTTTCATCACAATGCTCCATAATTCTTGTCATCGCAATGTTCCTTGACCGTGTCATCACAATGCTCCATGACCCTTGTCATCACAAAGCTCCATGACCCCTGTCATCACAATGATCCATGATTCCTTTCCTCACAGTGCTCCAGTACCCTTTTCATCACAATGCTCCATGCCGTTGTCAGCACAATGCCCCTTGGACCCTGTCATGAAAATGTTCCATCCCCTTTTCATCACAATGCTCCAGATATCCTATCATTACAATGCTCCATGCCCATGTCAACACAATTCTCCATGACCCCTGCATCATGACCACTGTCATGATGACAGGCGCCAATGACCCGTGTCATTCACAATGCTCCATGGACCCTGTATTCAAACTGCTCAATGTTCCCTTTCAACACAATGCTCCATGAACCCTGTCATCACCACGTTCCATGAAAGTTGTCATCAATATTCTCCATGACCCTGGTCACCACAAGGTTCCCTGCCCTTGTCATCACAATGCTCCATGACCATAGTAATCACAATTGTACATGGCCTTGTTATCACAATGCTCCATGGCCTCTGTCATCACCATGCTCCATGGTCTTTCTCATCACAATGCTCCATGACCCCTCTCATCACATTGCTTGATGACCAATGTTATCACAATGCTCAATGAACCCTGTTATAACAATGCTCCATGCCATTGTCATCACAATGCTCCATTGCCTTTGTCACCACAATGTTCCATGGCCCCTGTCATCACAATTCTCCAGAGCTCTTGTCATCATAATGCTGCATGCCAATGTCATCAAAATGCCCCATGACACTTGTCATCACAATGCTCCATGTCATCAAAATGATCCATGACTGTTGTCATCACAATGCTGTATGATACCTTTCATCCCAATTCTCTGTGACCGCTGTCATCACAATGCTCCAGGACAATATTCATCAAAATGCTCCATGCCCCCTGTCATCACAGTGCCCCATAAGCCCTGTAATCACAATGCACTATGGCCCCTGTAATCACTATGCTCCATGCTCTCGTCATCACAATGCTCCAGAACTCTTGGCATCATAATGCTCCATTCCTGTGTCATCCCATTGCTCAATGACACTTGTCATCAAAATGTTCCTTGGCCTTTGTCATCACAGTGCTCCATGATACCTTTAATCAAAATTCTACATGACCACTGTCATCACAATGCAAGATGACCAATCTCATCACAATGCCCCATGACACGTGTCATCACAATTCGCCTTGGCCCTTGTCATCTCAATGCTGTATGAACCGTGTCATCACTAGGTTCCAGGACCCTTGTCATCACAATGCTCCATGAACTCTCTTATCTCAATGTTCCATGGCCTTTGTATTCACAATGCTCCATTGTCCCGATAATCGCGTTGCTCCATGATCTGTGTCAGCACAATATTTCATGACACTTGTCATCACAAAGCTCCATGATCCCTGTAATCAAAATGATCCCTGCCAATGTCATCACAATGTTCCATGTCTCCTGTAATCACAATACTCCATGCCCATGTCATCACAATGCTCCAGGTATGTTGTCATCACCATGCTTCATGCCCCGTGTCATCACAATGCTCCATGAATCTTATCTTCACAATGCTCTATGGTCTTTGTCATCACAATGCTCCGTGACCCCTGTCAACACAATGCCTGATGACCCCTGTCATCAAAATGCTAAATGGCACTTGTCATCACAATGCTCTATGTCATCTGTCATCACTCTTCTCCATGTCACTTGTTATCACAATGCTCCATGGCCACTGTAATCCCAGTACTCAATGACTCCTTTCATTACAATGCCTAACGCTACCTCTCATCACAATTCTCCATGGCATTCGTCATCACAATGCTCAATGACACTTGTCATCACAGCACTCGATGGCCCTTTTCATCACAATGTTCCTTGGTGCTTTTCATCGCAATGCTCCATGACAACTTTCAACAAAATACTCCAAGATTTGTTTCATCACAATGCTCCATGGCCCTTGTCATTACAAATCCACATGATCCCTTTCATGACAATTCTCCATGGCAACTTACATAAAAATTCTCCATGCCCCTGTCATCACAATGCCCAATGATACCTGTTTTTACAATGATCCATGTCCCTTGTCATCACAAGGCTCCATGGCCCTTGTATTCACAATGCCCCATGACCCCTGTCATCACAATGCTCCATGGCCCTTGTCATCACAATGCTCCATGAAACATTTCCTCACAATGCTCCAGTACGCCTTTCATCCAAATTCCCCATGGCCACTGTCATCACAATTCTCCATGACCCCTGTCATCGTAATGGTCCATGACCCGCTTCATCTCAATGCTCCATGACACCTGTCATCACAAAGCTCCATGCCCTTGTCATCACAAGGCTCCAGAACTCTTGTCATTATAATGCTCCATGTCCGTTTCATCACCATGCTCCATGACACTTGTCATCACAATGCTCCATGGCCCCTCTCATTACTGTGCTCCATAATAACTTTAATCACATTTCTAGATGACCACTGCCATCACAATGCCCCATGACATTGTCATCACAATTCGCCATGACCATTGTCATCACAATGCTCCATGAACCATGTCATCAGAGGGTCCCAGGACCCTTGTCATCACAATGATCCATTACCATTATCATCACAATGCTCCATGACCACTGTCATCTCAATGCTCCAAGGCCTTTGTATTCAAAATGCTCCATGGCCCCTGTAATCACAGTGCTCCATAACACCTTTCATCATAATGCTCCATGACCACTGCCATCTCAATGCCTCATGACGCCTGTCATCACAATTCTCCAAGGCCCCTTTCATCACAATGCTCCATGACACTTGTCATCACATTGCTCCATATCACCTGTCATCACAGTGTTCCCGGCCCATATCATCACAATGCTCCATGTCCCCTATAATCACGATGCTCCATGCCTTTTTCCTCACAATGCTCCAGAATTCTTGTCATCACAATGTTCCATGACCGTGGCATCACAATGCTCCATGGCCCTTGTCATCACAATGCTCCAGAATTCTTGTCATCACAATGTTCCGTGACCGCGTCATCACAATGCTACATGACCCTGGTCTTCACAGTTCTCCATGACCTTTGTCATCACAATGCTCTATGTCGCTTTTCATCCCAATTCTCAATGACCACTTTAATCACTATGCTCGCTGACCATTTTCATGACATTTCTCTATTGTCATTACAATTCCCCACGGCCCCTTTCTTCACAATGCTCCATGATGCCTGTCATAAAAATGCTCCATGGCTTTTGTTATCACAATGCTCCAGGACCAGTTTCATCACTATACTCCATCCCCCTTGTCATCACAGTGCAAAATGAAACCTTTCATTACAATGTTCCATGACACTTGTCATCACAATGCTCCATGGCCTTTATCGTCACAATGCTCCCAGGCACTTTTCATCACGACGTTCCATGAAAACTTTCATCACATGGCTCCATGACCATTGTCATCACAATAGTCCATACCCTTGTCAACACAATGCTGCATAATCCCTGTCATCACAATTCTCCATGACTGCTGTCATCACAATAATCCAGGACAAGTTTCATAACAATGCTTCATGCCCCCAGTCATCACAGTGCTCCATGATACCTTTCATCACAATTCCTAGATGATCAAGGTCATCACATTGCCCCATGACACCTGTCATCACAATTCGCTATGACCCTTGTCATCACAATGCTTGATGAACCGTTGCATCACAGTGTTCCAGGACACGTGTCATCACAATGATCCATGACTACTTTCATCACAATGCTCCAATACACCTGTCATCACAATGCTCCATGGCCACTGTTATCATATTGCTCCATGATCTCTTTCATCACAATGCTCCATGACCACTGTGATCACCATGCCTCATGACGCCTGTCATCTCAATGCTCCATGGCCCCTTTCATCACAATGCTCCATGAACCCAGTCATCACAATGTTCCCTGCCCTTTTCATCACAATGTTCCATGGCCGCTGTCATCACAATGCTCCATGCCCTTGTCATCAAAATTCTCCAGAACTCTTGTCATCATAATGCTCCATGCCAATGTCATCAAAATGCCCCTTGACACTTGTCATCACAATGCTCCATGGCCTTTGTCATCACAATGTTCCATGGTCCCTGTAATCACAGTGCTTCCTGATACCTTTCATCACAATTCTAGATGACCACTGTCATCACAATGCCCCATGACTGATGTCATCACAATTCGCATGGTCCTTTTCATCACAATGCTCCATGAACCGTGTCATCTCAATGCTCCATAGCCTTTGTATTCACAATGCTCCATGGCCCCAGTAATCACAGTGCTCTACGACCCATTTCATCACAATGCTCCAAGACTGCTGTCATCACAATGCCCCATGACGCCTGCCATCACAAATCTCCAAGGCCTCTCTTACCAGAAAGCTCCATGATCCCTGTAGGCACAATGTTCCATGACACTTTTCATCACAATGCTCCATGACCCCTGTCATCACAAAGTTCTCTGCCCATATCATCACAATGCTCCTTGTCACCTTTAATCACAATGCTCCATGCCCTTTCATCACAATGCTCCAGAATTCTTGTTATCGCAATGACCCTTGACCGTGTCATTACAATGCTCCATGACCCTTGTCATCACAAAGCTCCATGACCCCTGTCATCACAATGATCCATGACTCCTTTCCTCACAGTGCTCCAGTACCCTTTTCATCATAATGCTCCATGCCATTGTCAGCACAATGCTCCTTGGACCCTGTCATCAAAATGCTCCATCCCCTTTTCATCACAATGCTCCAGATGTCCTATCATTACAATGCTCCATGCCCGTGTCAACACAATGCTCCATGACCCCTGTCATCAAAATGCTTTATGAACCTTGTTATCAGAATGTTCCATGACCCCTGTCATCAAAATGATCCATGACCGTTGTCATCACAATGCTGCATGATACCTTTCATCCCAATTCTCTGTGACCGCTGACATCACAATGCTCCTGGACAATTTTCATCACAATGCTCCATGGCCCCTGTCATCACAGGGCCCCATAAACGCTGTAATCACAATGCTCCATGACCCTGTCATCACAATGCTGCATGACTCCTGTCATCACATTTTTCCATGGCCTATGTATTCACAATGCACCATGGACCCTATAATCACAATGCTGCATGTTCCCTTTCAACACAATGGTCCATGACCCCTCTCATCACAACGTTCCATGAAAATTGTCATCAAAATTCTCCATGATCCCGGTCACCACAAGGTTCCCTGCCCTTGTCATCACAATGCTCCATGACGCTTGTAATCACAATGCTCCATGACCCTTGTAATCACAATGGTACATGGCCTTGTCATTACAATGCTCCATGGCCTCTGTCATCACCATGCTCCATGGTCTTTCTCATCACAATGCTCTATGACCCCTGTCATCACAATGCTTGATGACCATTGTCATCACAATGCTCCAAGACAAGTGTCATCACAATGCCTCATGGTCTTTGTAATCATAATGCTCAATGAACCCTCTCATCACACTGCTCCATGCCGTTGTCATCACAATGCTCCATGGCCCCTGTAATCACAATGCTCCATGATCTCTTTCATCACAATGCTCCATGACCACTGTCATCACCATGCCTCATGACGCCTGTCATCTCAATGCTCCATGGCCCCTTTCATCACAATGCTCCATGAACCCAGTCATCACAATGTTCCCTGCCCTTTTCATCACAATGCTCCATGGGCCCTGTCATCACAGTGCTCCATGTCCTTGTCATCAAAATGCTCCAGAACTCTTGTCATCATAATGCTCCATGCCAATGTCATCAAAATGCCCCATGACACTTGTCATCACAATGCTCCATGGCCTTTGTCATCACAATTTTCCATGGCTGCTGTCATCACAATGCTCCATGCCCTTGTCATCAAAATTCTCCAGAACTCTTGTCATCATAATGCTCCATGCCAATGTCATCAAAATGCCCCTTGACACTTGTCATCACAATGTTCCATGGCCTTTGTCATCACAATGTTCCACGATCCCTGTAATCACAGTGCTCCCTGATACATTTCATCACAATTCTAGATGACCACTGTCATCACAATGCCCCATGACTGATGTCATCACAATTCGCATGGTCCTTCTCATCACAATGCTCCATGAACCGTGTCATCACAAGGTTCCAGGACACTTGTCATCTCAATGATCCATGATCACTTTCATCACAATGCTCCATGAACCCTGTCATCTGAATGCTCCATAGCCTTTGTATTCACAATGCTCCATGGCCCCTGTAATCACAGTGCTCTATGACCCATTTCATCACAATGCTCCAAGACCGCTGTCATCACAATGCCCCATGACGCCTGCCATCACAAATCTCCAAGGCCTCTCTTACCAGAAAGCTCCATGATCCCTGTCAGCACAATGTTCCATGACACTTTTCATCACAATGCTCCATGACCCCTATCATCACAAAGTTCTCTGCCCATAGCATCACAATGGTCCTTGTCAGCTTTAATCACAATGCTCCATGCCCTTTCATCACAATGCTCCAGAATTCTTGTTATCGCAATGATCCCTGACCGTGTCATTACAATGCTCCATGACCCTTGTCATCACAAAGCTCCATGACCCCTGTCATCACAATGATCCATGACTCCTTTCCTCACAGTGCTCCAGTACCCTTTTCATCATAATGCTCCATGCCATTGTCAGCACGATGCGCCTTGGACCCTGTCATCAAAATGCTCCATCCCCTTTTCATCACAATCCTCTAGATGTCCTATCATTACAATGCTCCATGCCCGTGTCAACACAATGCTCCATGACCCCTGTCATCAAAATGCTTTATGAAACATGTTATCAGAATGTTCCATGACCCCTGTCATCAAAATGATCCATGATCGTTGTCATCACAATGCTGCATGATACCTTTCATCCCAATTCTCTGTGACCGCTGTCATCACAATGCTCCTGGACAATTTTCATCACAATGCTCCATGGCCCCTGTCATCACAGTGCCCCATAACCGCTGTAATCACAATGCTCCATGACCCTGTCATCACAATGCTGCATGACTCCTGTCATCACATATTTCCATGGCCTATGTATTCACAATGTACCATGGACCCTATAATCACACTGCTGCATGTTCCCTTTCAACACAATGGTCCATGACCCCTCTCATCTCAACGTTCCATGAAAATTGTCATCAAAATGCTCCATGACCCCGGTCACCACAAGGTTCCCTGCCCTTGTCATCACAATGCTCCATGACGCTTGTAATCACAATGCTCCATGACCCTTGTAATCACAATGGTACATGGCCTTGTCATTACAATGCTCCATGGCCTCTGTCATCACCATGCTCCATGGTCTTTCTCATCACAATGCTCTATGACCCCTGTCATCACAATGCTTGATGACCATTGTCATCACAATGCTCCAAGACAAGTGTCATCACAATGCCTCATGGTCTTTGTAATCATAATGCTCAATGAACCCTCTCATCACACTGCTCCATGCCGTTGTCATCACAATGCTCCATGGCCCCTGTAATCACAATGCTCCATGATCTCTTTCATCACAATGCTCCATGACCACTGTCATCACCATGCCTCATGACGCCTGTCATCTCAATGCTCCAATGCCCCTTTCATCAAAATGCTCCATGAACCCAGTCATCACAATGTTCCCTGCCCTTTTCATCACAATGCTCCATGGGCCCTGTCATCACAATGCTCCATGTCCTTGTCATCAAAATGCTCCAGAACTCTTGTCATCATAATGCTCCATGCCAATGTCATCAAAATGCCCCATGACACTTGTCATCACAATGCTCCATGGCCTTTGTCATCACAATTTTCCATGGCTGCTGTCATCACAATGCTCCATGCCCTTGTCATCAAAATTCTCCAGAACTCTTGTCATCATAATGCTCCATGCCAATGTCATCAAAGTGCCCCTTGACACTTGTCATCACAATGCTCCATGGCCTTTGTCATCACAATGTTCCATGGTCCCTGTAATCACAGTGCTCCCTGATACATTTCATCACAATTCTAGATGACCACTGTCATCACATTGCCCCATGACTGATGTCATCACAATTCGCATGGTCCTTCTCATCACAATGCTCCATGAACCGTGTCATCACAAGGTTCCAGGACACTTGTCATCTCAATGATCCATGATCACTTTCATCACAATGCTCCATGAACCCTGCCATCTGAATGCTCCATAGCCTTTGTATTCACAATGCTCCATGGCCCCTGTAATCACAGTGCTCTATGACCCATTTCATCACAATGCTCCAAGACCACTGTCATCACAATGCCCCATGACGCCTGCCACCACAAATCTCCAAAGCCTCTCTAACCAAAAAGCTCCATGATCCCTGTCAGTACAATGTTCGATGACACTTTTCATCACAATGCTCCATGACCCCTGTCATCACAAAGTTCTCTGCCCATATCATCACAATGCTCCTTGTCACCTTTCATCACAATGCTCCATGTCCTTTCATCACAATGCTCCATAATTCTTGTCATCGCAATGTTCCTTGACCGTGTCATCACAATGCTCCATGACCCTTGTCATCACAAAGCTCCATGACCCCTGTCATCACAATGATCCATGATTCCTTTCCTCACAGTGCTCCAGTACCCTTTTCATCACAATGCTCCATGCCGTTGTCAGCACAATGCCCCTTGGACCCTGTCATGAAAATGTTCCATCCCCTTTTCATCACAATGCTCCAGATATCCTATCATTACAATGCTCCATGCCCATGTCAACACAATTCTCCATGACCCCTGCATCATGACCACTGTCATGATGACAGGCGCCAATGACCCGTGTCATTCACAATGCTCCATGGACCCTGTATTCAAACTGCTCAATGTTCCCTTTCAACACAATGCTCCATGAACCCTGTCATCACCACGTTCCATGAAAGTTGTCATCAATATTCTCCATGACCCTGGTCACCACAAGGTTCCCTGCCCTTGTCATCACAATGCTCCATGACCATAGTAATCACAATTGTACATGGCCTTGTTATCACAATGCTCCATGGCCTCTGTCATCACCATGCTCCATGGTCTTTCTCATCACAATGCTCCATGACCCCTCTCATCACATTGCTTGATGACCAATGTTATCACAATGCTCAATGAACCCTGTTATAACAATGCTCCATGCCATTGTCATCACAATGCTCCATTGCCTTTGTCACCACAATGTTCCATGGCCCCTGTCATCACAATTCTCCAGAGCTCTTGTCATCATAATGCTGCATGCCAATGTCATCAAAATGCCCCATGACACTTGTCATCACAATGCTCCATGTCATCAAAATGATCCATGACTGTTGTCATCACAATGCTGTATGATACCTTTCATCCCAATTCTCTGTGACCGCTGTCATCACAATGCTCCAGGACAATATTCATCAAAATGCTCCATGCCCCCTGTCATCACAGTGCCCCATAAGCCCTGTAATCACAATGCACTATGGCCCCTGTAATCACTATGCTCCATGCTCTCGTCATCACAATGCTCCAGAACTCTTGGCATCATAATGCTCCATTCCTGTGTCATCCCATTGCTCAATGACACTTGTCATCAAAATGTTCCTTGGCCTTTGTCATCACAGTGCTCCATGATACCTTTAATCAAAATTCTACATGACCACTGTAATCACAATGCAAGATGACCAATCTCATCACAATGCCCCATGACACGTGTCATCACAATTCGCCTTGGCCCTTGTCATCTCAATGCTGTATGAACCGTGTCATCACTAGGTTCCAGGACCCTTGTCATCACAATGCTCCATGAACTCTCTTATCTCAATGTTCCATGGCCTTTGTATTCACAATGCTCCATTGTCCCGATAATCGCGTTGCTCCATGATCTGTGTCAGCACAATATTTCATGACACTTGTCATCACAAAGCTCCATGATCCCTGTAATCAAAATGATCCCTGCCAATGTCATCACAATGTTCCATGTCTCCTGTAATCACAATACTCCATGCCCATGTCATCACAATGCTCCAGGTATGTTGTCATCACCATGCTTCATGCCCCGTGTCATCACAATGCTCCATGAATCTTATCTTCACAATGCTCTATGGTCTTTGTCATCACAATGCTCCGTGACCCCTGTCAACACAATGCCTGATGACCCCTGTCATCAAAATGCTAAATGGCACTTGTCATCACAATGCTCTATGTCATCTGTCATCACTCTTCTCCATGTCACTTGTTATCACAATGCTCCATGGCCACTGTAATCCCAGTACTCAATGACTCCTTTCATTACAATGCCCAACGCTACCTCTCATCACAATTCTCCATGGCATTCGTCATCACAATGCTCAATGACACTTGTCATCACAGCACTCGATGGCCCTTTTCATCACAATGTTCCTTGGTGCTTTTCATCGCAATGCTCCATGACAACTTTCAACAAAATACTCCAAGATTTGTTTCATCACAATGCTCCATGGCCCTTGTCATTACAAATCCACATGATCCCTTTCATGACAATTCTCCATGGCAACTTACATAAAAATTCTCCATGCCCCTGTCATCACAATGCCCAATGATACCTGTTTTTACAATGATCCATGTCCCTTGTCATCACAAGGCTCCATGGCCCTTGTATTCACAATGCCCCATGACCCCTGTCATCACAATGCTCCATGGCCCTTGTCATCACAATGCTCCATGAAACATTTCCTCACAATGCTCCAGTACGCCTTTCATCCAAATTCCCCATGGCCACTGTCATCACAATTCTCCATGACCCCTGTCATCGTAATGGTCCATGACCCGCTTCATCTCAATGCTCCATGACACCTGTCATCACAAAGCTCCATGCCCTTGTCATCACAAGGCTCCAGAACTCTTGTCATTATAATGCTCCATGTCCGTTTCATCACCATGCTCCATGACACTTGTCATCACAATGCTCCATGGCCCCTCTCATTACTGTGCTCCATAATAACTTTAATCACATTTCTAGATGACCACTGCCATCACAATGCCCCATGACATTGTCATCACAATTCGCCATGACCATTGTCATCACAATGCTCCATGAACCATGTCATCAGAGGGTCCCAGGACCCTTGTCATCACAATGATCCATTACCATTATCATCACAATGCTCCATGACCACTGTCATCTCAATGCTCCAAGGCCTTTGTATTCAAAATGCTCCATGGCCCCTGTAATCACAGTGCTCCATAACACCTTTCATCATAATGCTCCATGACCACTGCCATCTCAATGCCTCATGACGCCTGTCATCACAATTCTCCAAGGCCCCTTTCATCACAATGCTCCATGACACTTGTCATCACATTGCTCCATATCACCTGTCATCACAGTGTTCCCGGCCCATATCATCACAATGCTCCATGTCCCCTATAATCACGATGCTCCATGCCTTTTTCCTCACAATGCTCCAGAATTCTTGTCATCACAATGTTCCATGACCGTGGCATCACAATGCTCCATGGCCCTTGTCATCACAATGCTCCAGAATTCTTGTCATCACAATGTTCCGTGACCGCGTCATCACAATGCTACATGACCCTGGTCTTCACAGTTCTCCATGACCTTTGTCATCACAATGCTCTATGTCGCTTTTCATCCCAATTCTCAATGACCACTTTAATCACTATGCTCGCTGACCATTTTCATGACATTTCTCTATTGTCATTACAATTCCCCACGGCCCCTTTCTTCACAATGCTCCATGATGCCTGTCATAAAAATGCTCCATGGCTTTTGTTATCACAATGCTCCAGGACCAGTTTCATCACTATACTCCATCCCCCTTGTCATCACAGTGCAAAATGAAACCTTTCATTACAATGTTCCATGACACTTGTCATCACAATGCTCCATGGCCTTTATCGTCACAATGCTCCCAGGCACTTTTCATCACGACGTTCCATGAAAACTTTCATCACATGGCTCCATGACCATTGTCATCACAATAGTCCATACCCTTGTCAACACAATGCTGCATAATCCCTGTCATCACAATTCTCCATGACTGCTGTCATCACAATAATCCAGGACAAGTTTCATAACAATGCTTCATGCCCCCAGTCATCACAGTGCTCCATGATACCTTTCATCACAATTCCTAGATGATCAAGGTCATCACATTGCCCCATGACACCTGTCATCACAATTCGCTATGACCCTTGTCATCACAATGCTTGATGAACCGTTGCATCACAGTGTTCCAGGACACGTGTCATCACAATGATCCATGACTACTTTCATCACAATGCTCCAATACACCTGTCATCACAATGCTCCATGGCCACTGTTATCATATTGCTCCATGATCTCTTTCATCACAATGCTCCATGACCACTGTGATCACCATGCCTCATGACGCCTGTCATCTCAATGCTCCATGGCCCCTTTCATCACAATGCTCCATGAACCCAGTCATCACAATGTTACCTGCCCTTTTCATCACAATGTTCCATGGCCGCTGTCATCACAATGCTCCATGCCCTTGTCATCAAAATTCTCCAGAACTCTTGTCATCATAATGCTCCATGCCAATGTCATCAAAATGCCCCTTGACACTTGTCATCACAATGCTCCATGGCCTTTGTCATCACAATGTTCCATGGTCCCTGTAATCACAGTGCTTCCTGATACCTTTCATCACAATTCTAGATGACCACTGTCATCACAATGCCCCATGACTGATGTCATCACAATTCGCATGGTCCTTTTCATCACAATGCTCCATGAACCGTGTCATCTCAATGCTCCATAGCCTTTGTATTCACAATGCTCCATGGCCCCAGTAATCACAGTGCTCTACGACCCATTTCATCACAATGCTCCAAGACCGCTGTCATCACAATGCCCCATGACGCCTGCCATCACAAATCTCCAAGGCCTCTCTTACCAGAAAGCTCCATGATCCCTGTAGGCACAATGTTCCATGACACTTTTCATCACAATGCTCCATGACCCCTGTCATCACAAAGTTCTCTGCCCATATCATCACAATGCTCCTTGTCACCTTTAATCACAATGCTCCATGCCCTTTCATCACAATGCTCCAGAATTCTTGTTATCGCAATGACCCTTGACCGTGTCATTACAATGCTCCATGACCCTTGTCATCACAAAGCTCCATGACCCCTGTCATCACAATGATCCATGACTCCTTTCCTCACAGTGCTCCAGTACCCTTTTCATCATAATGCTCCATGCCATTGTCAGCACAATGCTCCTTGGACCCTGTCATCAAAATGCTCCATCCCCTTTTCATCACAATGCTCCAGATGTCCTATCATTACAATGCTCCATGCCCGTGTCAACACAATGCTCCATGACCCCTGTCATCAAAATGCTTTATGAACCTTGTTATCAGAATGTTCCATGACCCCTGTCATCAAAATGATCCATGACCGTTGTCATCACAATGCTGCATGATACCTTTCATCCCAATTCTCTGTGACCGCTGACATCACAATGCTCCTGGACAATTTTCATCACAATGCTCCATGGCCCCTGTCATCACAGGGCCCCATAAACGCTGTAATCACAATGCTCCATGACCCTGTCATCACAATGCTGCATGACTCCTGTCATCACATTTTTCCATGGCCTATGTATTCACAATGCACCATGGACCCTATAATCACAATGCTGCATGTTCCCTTTCAACACAATGGTCCATGACCCCTCTCATCACAACGTTCCATGAAAATTGTCATCAAAATTCTCCATGATCCCGGTCACCACAAGGTTCCCTGCCCTTGTCATCACAATGCTCCATGACGCTTGTAATCACAATGCTCCATGACCCTTGTAATCACAATGGTACATGGCCTTGTCATTACAATGCTCCATGGCCTCTGTCATCACCATGCTCCATGGTCTTTCTCATCACAATGCTCTATGACCCCTGTCATCACAATGCTTGATGACCATTGTCATCACAATGCTCCAAGACAAGTGTCATCACAATGCCTCATGGTCTTTGTAATCATAATGCTCAATGAACCCTCTCATCACACTGCTCCATGCCGTTGTCATCACAATGCTCCATGGCCCCTGTAATCACAATGCTCCATGATCTCTTTCATCACAATGCTCCATGACCACTGTCATCACCATGCCTCATGACGCCTGTCATCTCAATGCTCCATGGCCCCTTTCATCACAATGCTCCATGAACCCAGTCATCACAATGTTCCCTGCCCTTTTCATCACAATGCTCCATGGGCCCTGTCATCACAATGCTCCATGTCCTTGTCATCAAAATGCTCCAGAACTCTTGTCATCATAATGCTCCATGCCAATGTCATCAAAATGCCCCATGACACTTGTCATCACAATGCTCCATGGCCTTTGTCATCACAATTTTCCATGGCTGCTGTCATCACAATGCTCCATGCCCTTGTCATCAAAATTCTCCAGAACTCTTGTCATCATAATGCTCCATGCCAATGTCATCAAAATGCCCCTTGACACTTGTCATCACAATGCTCCATGGCCTTTGTCATCACAATGTTCCACGGTCCCTGTAATCACAGTGCTCCCTGATACATTTCATCACAATTCTAGATGACCACTGTCATCACAATGCCCCATGACTGATGTCATCACAATTCGCATGGTCCTTCTCATCACAATGCTCCATGAACCGTGTCATCACAAGGTTCCAGGACACTTGTCATCTCAATGATCCATGATCACTTTCATCACAATGCTCCATGAACCCTGTTATCTGAATGCTCCATAGCCTTTGTATTCACAATGCTCCATGGCCCCTGTAATCACAGTGCTCTATGACCCATTTCATCACAATGCTCCAAGACCGCTGTCATCACAATGCCCCATGACGCCTGCCATCACAAATCTCCAAGGCCTCTCTTACCAGAAAGCTCCATGATCCCTGTCAGCACAATGTTCCATGACACTTTTCATCACAATGCTCCATGACCCCTATCATCACAAAGTTCTCTGCCCATAGCATCACAATGGTCCTTGTCAGCTTTAATCACAATGCTCCATGCCCTTTCATCACAATGCTCCAGAATTCTTGTTATCGCAATGATCCTTGACCGTGTCATTACAATGCTCCATGACCCTTGTCATCACAAAGCTCCATGACCCCTGTCATCACAATGATCCATGACTCCTTTCCTCACAGTGCTCCAGTACCCTTTTCATCATAATGCTCCATGCCATTGTCAGCACGATGCTCCTTGGACCCTGTCATCAAAATGCTCCATCCCCTTTTCATCACAATCCTCTAGATGTCCTATCATTACAATGCTCCATGCCCGTGTCAACACAATGCTCCATGACCCCTGTCATCAAAATGCTTTATGAAACATGTTATCAGAATGTTCCATGACCCCTGTCATCAAAATGATCCATGATCGTTGTCATCACAATGCTGCATGATACCTTTCATCCCAATTCTCTGTGACCGCTGTCATCACAATGCTCCTGGACAATTTTCATCACAATGCTCCATGGCCCCTGTCATCACAGTGCCCCATAACCGCTGTAATCACAATGCTCCATGACCCTGTCATCACAATGCTGCATGACTCCTGTCATCACATATTTCCATGGCCTATGTATTCACAATGTACCATGGACCCTATAATCACACTGCTGCATGTTCCCTTTCAACACAATGGTCCATGACCCCTCTCATCTCAACGTTCCATGAAAATTGTCATCAAAATGCTCCATGACCCCGGTCACCACAAGGTTCCCTGCCCTTGTCATCACAATGCTCCATGACGCTTGTAATCACAATGCTCCATGACCCTTGTAATCACAATGGTACATGGCCTTGTCATTACAATGCTCCATGGCCTCTGTCATCACCATGCTCCATGGTCTTTCTCATCACAATGCTCTATGACCCCTGTCATCACAATGCTTGATGACCATTGTCATCACAATGCTCCAAGACAAGTGTCATCACAATGCCTCATGGTCTTTGTAATCATAATGCTCAATGAACCCTCTCATCACACTGCTCCATGCCGTTGTCATCACAATGCTCCATGGCCCCTGTAATCACAATGCTCCATGATCTCTTTCATCACAATGCTCCATGACCACTGTCATCACCATGCCTCATGACGCCTGTCATCTCAATGCTCCATGGCCCCTTTCATCACAATGCTCCATGAACCCAGTCATCACAATGTTCCCTGCCCTTTTCATCACAATGCTCCATGGGCCCTGTCATCACAATGCTCCATGTCCTTGTCATCAAAATGCTCCAGAACTCTTGTCATCATAATGCTCCATGCCAATGTCATCAAAATGCCCCATGACACTTGTCATCACAATGCTCCATGGCCTTTGTCATCACAATTTTCCATGGCTGCTGTCATCACAATGCTCCATGCCCTTGTCATCAAAATTCTCCAGAACTCTTGTCATCATAATGCTCCATGCCAATGTCATCAAAATGCCCCTTGACACTTGTCATCACAATGCTCCATGGCCTTTGTCATCACAATGTTCCATGGTCCCTGTAATCACAGTGCTCCCTGATACATTTCATCACAATTCTAGATGACCACTGTCATCACATTGCCCCATGACTGATGTCATCACAATTCGCATGGTCCTTCTCATCACAATGCTCCATGAACCGTGTCATCACAAGGTTCCAGGACACTTGTCATCTCAATGATCCATGATCACTTTCATCACAATGCTCCATGAACCCTGCCATCTGAATGCTCCATAGCCTTTGTATTCACAATGCTCCATGGCCCCTGTAATCACAGTGCTCTATGACCCATTTCATCACAATGCTCCAAGACCACTGTCATCACAATGCCCCATGACGCCTGCCACCACAAATCTCCAAAGCCTCTCTAACCAAAAAGCTCCATGATCCCTGTCAGTACAATGTTCGATGACACTTTTCATCACAATGCTCCATGACCCCTGTCATCACAAAGTTCTCTGCCCATATCATCACAATGCTCCTTGTCACCTTTCATCACAATGCTCCATGTCCTTTCATCACAATGCTCCATAATTCTTGTCATCACAATGTTCCTTGACCGTGTCATCACAATGCTCCATGACCCTTGTCATCACAAAGCTCCATGACCCCTGTCATCACAATGATCCATGATTCCTTTCCTCACAGTGCTCCAGTACCCTTTTCATCACAATGCTCCATGCCGTTGTCAGCACAATGCCCCTTGGACCCTGTCATGAAAATGTTCCATCCCCTTTTCATCACAATGCTCCAGATATCCTATCATTACAATGCTCCATGCCCATGTCAACACAATTCTCCATGACCCCTGCATCATGACCACTGTCATGATGACAGGCGCCAATGACCCGTGTCATTCACAATGCTCCATGGACCCTGTATTCAAACTGCTCAATGTTCCCTTTCAACACAATGCTCCATGAACCCTGTCATCACCACGTTCCATGAAAGTTGTCATCAATATTCTCCATGACCCTGGTCACCACAAGGTTCCCTGCCCTTGTCATCACAATGCTCCATGACCATAGTAATCACAATTGTACATGGCCTTGTCATCACAATGCTCCATGGCCTCTGTCATCACCATGCTCCATGGTCTTTCTCATCACAATGCTCCATGACCCCTCTCATCACATTGCTTGATGACCAATGTTATCACAATGCTCAATGAACCCTGTTATAACAATGCTCCATGCCATTGTCATCACAATGCTCCATTGCCTTTGTCACCACAATGTTCCATGGCCCCTGTCATCACAATTCTCCAGAGCTCTTGTCATCATAATGCTGCATGCCAATGTCATCAAAATGCCCCATGACACTTGTCATCACAATGCTCCATGTCATCAAAATGATCCATGACTGTTGTCATCACAATGCTGTATGATACCTTTCATCCCAATTCTCTGTGACCGCTGTCATCACAATGCTCCAGGACAATATTCATCAAAATGCTCCATGCCCCCTGTCATCACAGTGCCCCATAAGCCCTGTAATCACAATGCACTATGGCCCCTGTAATCACTACGCTCCATGCTCTCGTCATCACAATGCTCCAGAACTCTTGGCATCATAATGCTCCATTCCTGTGTCATCCCATTGCTCAATGACACTTGTCATCAAAATGTTCCTTGGCCTTTGTCATCACAGTGCTCCATGATACCTTTAATCAAAATTCTACATGACCACTGTCATCACAATGCAAGATGACCAATCTCATCACAATGCCCCATGACACGTGTCATCACAATTCGCCTTGGCCCTTGTCATCTCAATGCTGTATGAACCGTGTCATCACTAGGTTCCAGGACCCTTGTCATCACAATGCTCCATGAACTCTCTTATCTCAATGTTCCATGGCCTTTGTATTCACAATGCTCCATTGTCCCGATAATCGCGTTGCTCCATGATCTGTGTCAGCACAATATTTCATGACACTTGTCATCACAAAGCTCCATGATCCCTGTAATCAAAATGATCCCTGCCAATGTCATCACAATGTTCCATGTCTCCTGTAATCACAATACTCCATGCCCATGTCATCACAATGCTCCAGGTATGTTGTCATCACCATGCTTCATGCCCCGTGTCATCACAATGCTCCATGAATCTTATCTTCACAATGCTCTATGGTCTTTGTCATCACAATGCTCCGTGACCCCTGTCAACACAATGCCTGATGACCCCTGTCATCAAAATGCTAAATGGCACTTGTCATCACAATGCTCTATGTCATCTGTCATCACTCTTCTCCATGTCACTTGTTATCACAATGCTCCATGGCCACTGTAATCCCAGTACTCAATGACTCCTTTCATTACAATGCCCAACGCTACCTCTCATCACAATTCTCCATGGCATTCGTCATCACAATGCTCAATGACACTTGTCATCACAGCACTCGATGGCCCTTTTCATCACAATGTTCCTTGGTGCTTTTCATCGCAATGCTCCATGACAACTTTCAACAAAATACTCCAAGATTTGTTTCATCACAATGCTCCATGGCCCTTGTCATTACAAATCCACATGATCCCTTTCATGACAATTCTCCATGGCAACTTACATAAAAATTCTCCATGCCCCTGTCATCACAATGCCCAATGATACCTGTTTTTACAATGATCCATGTCCCTTGTCATCACAAGGCTCCATGGCCCTTGTATTCACAATGCCCCATGACCCCTGTCATCACAATGCTCCATGGCCCTTGTCATCACAATGCTCCATGAAACATTTCCTCACAATGCTCCAGTACGCCTTTCATCCAAATTCCCCATGGCCACTGTCATCACAATTCTCCATGACCCCTGTCATCGTAATGGTCCATGACCCGCTTCATCTCAATGCTCCATGACACCTGTCATCACAAAGCTCCATGCCCTTGTCATCACAAGGCTCCAGAACTCTTGTCATTATAATGCTCCATGTCCGTTTCATCACCATGCTCCATGACACTTGTCATCACAATGCTCCATGGCCCCTCTCATTACTGTGCTCCATAATAACTTTAATCACATTTCTAGATGACCACTGCCATCACAATGCCCCATGACATTGTCATCACAATTCGCCATGACCATTGTCATCACAATGCTCCATGAACCATGTCATCAGAGGGTCCCAGGACCCTTGTCATCACAATGATCCATTACCATTATCATCACAATGCTCCATGACCACTGTCATCTCAATGCTCCAAGGCCTTTGTATTCAAAATGCTCCATGGCCCCTGTAATCACAGTGCTCCATAACACCTTTCATCATAATGCTCCATGACCACTGCCATCTCAATGCCTCATGACGCCTGTCATCACAATTCTCCAAGGCCCCTTTCATCACAATGCTCCATGACACTTGTCATCACATTGCTCCATATCACCTGTCATCACAGTGTTCCCGGCCCATATCATCACAATGCTCCATGTCCCCTATAATCACGATGCTCCATGCATTTTTCCTCACAATGCTCCAGAATTCTTGTCATCACAATGTTCCATGACCGTGGCATCACAATGCTCCATGGCCCTTGTCATCACAATGCTCCAGAATTCTTGTCATCACAATGTTCCGTGACCGCGTCATCACAATGCTACATGACCCTGGTCTTCACAGTTCTCCATGACCTTTGTCATCACAATGCTCTATGTCGCTTTTCATCCCAATTCTCAATGACCACTTTAATCACTATGCTCGCTGACCATTTTCATGACATTTCTCTATTGTCATTACAATTCCCCACGGCCCCTTTCTTCACAATGCTCCATGATGCCTGTCATAAAAATGCTCCATGGCTTTTGTTATCACAATGCTCCAGGACCAGTTTCATCACTATACTCCATCCCCCTTGTCATCACAGTGCAAAATGAAACCTTTCATTACAATGTTCCATGACACTTGTCATCACAATGCTCCATGGCCTTTATCGTCACAATGCTCCCAGGCACTTTTCATCACGACGTTCCATGAAAACTTTCATCACATGGCTCCATGACCATTGTCATCACAATAGTCCATACCCTTGTCAACACAATGCTGCATAATCCCTGTCATCACAATTCTCCATGACTGCTGTCATCACAATAATCCAGGACAAGTTTCATAACAATGCTTCATGCCCCCAGTCATCACAGTGCTCCATGATACCTTTCATCACAATTCCTAGATGATCAAGGTCATCACATTGCCCCATGACACCTGTCATCACAATTCGCTATGACCCTTGTCATCACAATGCTTGATGAACCGTTGCATCACAGTGTTCCAGGACACGTGTCATCACAATGATCCATGACTACTTTCATCACAATGCTCCAATACACCTGTCATCACAATGCTCCATGGCCACTGTTATCATATTGCTCCATGATCTCTTTCATCACAATGCTCCATGACCACTGTGATCACCATGCCTCATGACGCCTGTCATCTCAATGCTCCATGGCCCCTTTCATCACAATGCTCCATGAACCCAGTCATCACAATGTTCCCTGCCCTTTTCATCACAATGTTCCATGGCCGCTGTCATCACAATGTTCCATGCCCTTGTCATCAAAATTCTCCAGAACTCTTGTCATCATAATGCTCCATGCCAATGTCATCAAAATGCCCCTTGACACTTGTCATCACAATGCTCCATGGCCTTTGTCATCACAATGTTCCATGGTCCCTGTAATCACAGTGCTTCCTGATACCTTTCATCACAATTCTAGATGACCACTGTCATCACAATGCCCCATGACTGATGTCATCACAATTCGCATGGTCCTTTTCATCACAATGCTCCATGAACCGTGTCATCTCAATGCTCCATAGCCTTTGTATTCACAATGCTCCATGGCCCCAGTAATCACAGTACTCTACGACCCATTTCATCACAATGCTCCAAGACCGCTGTCATCACAATGCCCCATGACGCCTGCCATCACAAATCTCCAAGGCCTCTCTTACCAGAAAGCTCCATGATCCCTGTAGGCACAATGTTCCATGACACTTTTCATCACAATGCTCCATGACCCCTGTCATCACAAAGTTCTCTGCCCATATCATCACAATGCTCCTTGTCACCTTTAATCACAATGCTCCATGCCCTTTCATCACAATGCTCCAGAATTCTTGTTATCGCAATGACCCTTGACCGTGTCATTACAATGCTCCATGACCCTTGTCATCACAAAGCTCCATGACCCCTGTCATCACAATGATCCATGACTCCTTTCCTCACAGTGCTCCAGTACCCTTTTCATCATAATGCTCCATGCCATTGTCAGCACAATGCTCCTTGGACCCTGTCATCAAAATGCTCCATCCCCTTTTCATCACAATGCTCCAGATGTCCTATCATTACAATGCTCCATGCCCGTGTCAACACAATGCTCCATGACCCCTGTCATCAAAATGCTTTATGAACCTTGTTATCAGAATGTTCCATGACCCCTGTCATCAAAATGATCCATGACCGTTGTCATCACAATGCTGCATGATACCTTTCATCCCAATTCTCTGTGACCGCTGACATCACAATGCTCCTGGACAATTTTCATCACAATGCTCCATGGCCCCTGTCATCACAGGGCCCCATAAACGCTGTAATCACAATGCTCCATGACCCTGTCATCACAATGCTGCATGACTCCTGTCATCACATTTTTCCATGGCCTATGTATTCACAATGCACCATGGACCCTATAATCACAATGCTGCATGTTCCCTTTCAACACAATGGTCCATGACCCCTCTCATCACAACGTTCCATGAAAATTGTCATCAAAATTCTCCATGATCCCGGTCACCACAAGGTTCCCTGCCCTTGTCATCACAATGCTCCATGACGCTTGTAATCACAATGCTCCATGACCCTTGTAATCACAATGGTACATGGCCTTGTCATTACAATGCTCCATGGCCTCTGTCATCACCATGCTCCATGGTCTTTCTCATCACAATGCTCTATGACCCCTGTCATCACAATGCTTGATGACCATTGTCATCACAATGCTCCAAGACAAGTGTCATCACAATGCCTCATGGTCTTTGTAATCATAATGCTCAATGAACCCTCTCATCACACTGCTCCATGCCGTTGTCATCACAATGCTCCATGGCCCCTGTAATCACAATGCTCCATGATCTCTTTCATCACAATGCTCCATGACCACTGTCATCACCATGCCTCATGACGCCTGTCATCTCAATGCTCCATGGCCCCTTTCATCACAATGCTCCATGAACCCAGTCATCACAATGTTCCCTGCCCTTTTCATCACAATGCTCCATGGGCCCTGTCATCACAATGCTCCATGTCCTTGTCATCAAAATGCTCCAGAACTCTTGTCATCATAATGCTCCATGCCAATGTCATCAAAATGCCCCATGACACTTGTCATCACAATGCTCCATGGCCTTTGTCATCACAATTTTCCATGGCTGCTGTCATCACAATGCTCCATGCCCTTGTCATCAAAATTCTCCAGAACTCTTGTCATCATAATGCTCCATGCCAATGTCATCAAAATGCCCCTTGACACTTGTCATCACAATGCTCCATGGCCTTTGTCATCACAATGTTCCACGGTCCCTGTAATCACAGTGCTCCCTGATACATTTCATCACAATTCTAGATGACCACTGTCATCACAATGCCCCATGACTGATGTCATCACAATTCGCATGGTCCTTCTCATCACAATGCTCCATGAACCGTGTCATCACAAGGTTCCAGGACACTTGTCATCTCAATGATCCATGATCACTTTCATCACAATGCTCCATGAACCCTGTCATCTGAATGCTCCATAGCCTTTGTATTCACAATGCTCCATGGCCCCTGTAATCACAGTGCTCTATGACCCATTTCATCACAATGCTCCAAGACCGCTGTCATCACAATGCCCCATGACGCCTGCCATCACAAATCTCCAAGGCCTCTCTTACCAGAAAGCTCCATGATCCCTGTCAGCACAATGTTCCATGACACTTTTCATCACAATGCTCCATGACCCCTATCATCACAAAGTTCTCTGCCCATAGCATCACAATGGTCCTTGTCAGCTTTAATCACAATGCTCCATGCCCTTTCATCACAATGCTCCAGAATTCTTGTTATCGCAATGATCCTTGACCGTGTCATTACAATGCTCCATGACCCTTGTCATCACAAAGCTCCATGACCCCTGTCATCACAATGATCCATGACTCCTTTCCTCACAGTGCTCCAGTACCCTTTTCATCATAATGCTCCATGCCATTGTCAGCACGATGCTCCTTGGACCCTGTCATCAAAATGCTCCATCCCCTTTTCATCACAATCCTCTAGATGTCCTATCATTACAATGCTCCATGCCCGTGTCAACACAATGCTCCATGACCCCTGTCATCAAAATGCTTTATGAAACATGTTATCAGAATGTTCCATGACCCCTGTCATCAAAATGATCCATGATCGTTGTCATCACAATGCTGCATGATACCTTTCATCCCAATTCTCTGTGACCGCTGTCATCACAATGCTCCTGGACAATTTTCATCACAATGCTCCATGGCCCCTGTCATCACAGTGCCCCATAACCGCTGTAATCACAATGCTCCATGACCCTGTCATCACAATGCTGCATGACTCCTGTCATCACATATTTCCATGGCCTATGTATTCACAATGTACCATGGACCCTATAATCACACTGCTGCATGTTCCCTTTCAACACAATGGTCCATGACCCCTCTCATCTCAACGTTCCATGAAAATTGTCATCAAAATGCTCCATGACCCCGGTCACCACAAGGTTCCCTGCCCTTGTCATCACAATGCTCCATGACGCTTGTAATCACAATGCTCCATGACCCTTGTAATCACAATGGTACATGGCCTTGTCATTACAATGCTCCATGGCCTCTGCCATCACCATGCTCCATGGTCTTTCTCATCACAATGCTCTATGACCCCTGTCATCACAATGCTTGATGACCATTGTCATCACAATGCTCCAAGACAAGTGTCATCACAATGCCTCATGGTCTTTGTAATCATAATGCTCAATGAACCCTCTCATCACACTGCTCCATGCCGTTGTCATCACAATGCTCCATGGCCCCTGTAATCACAATGCTCCATGATCTCTTTCATCACAATGCTCCATGACCACTGTCATCACCATGCCTCATGACGCCTGTCATCTCAATGCTCCATGGCCCCTTTCATCACAATGCTCCATGAACCCAGTCATCACAATGTTCCCTGCCCTTTTCATCACAATGCTCCATGGGCCCTGTCATCACAATGCTCCATGTCCTTGTCATCAAAATGCTCCAGAACTCTTCTCATCATAATGCTCCATGCCAATGTCATCAAAATGCCCCATGACACTTGTCATCACAATGCTCCATGGCCTTTGTCATCACAATTTTCCATGGCTGCTGTCATCACAATGCTCCATGCCCTTGTCATCAAAATTCTCCAGAACTCTTGTCATCATAATGCTCCATGCCAATGTCATCAAAATGCCCCTTGACACTTGTCATCACAATGCTCCATGGCCTTTGTCATCACAATGTTCCATGGTCCCTGTAATCACAGTGCTCCCTGATACATTTCATCACAATTCTAGATGACCACTGTCATCACATTGCCCCATGACTGATGTCATCACAATTCGCATGGTCCTTCTCATCACAATGCTCCATGAACCGTGTCATCACAAGGTTCCAGGACACTTGTCATCTCAATGATCCATGATCACTTTCATCACAATGCTCCATGAACCCTGTCATCTGAATGCTCCATAGCCTTTGTATTCACAATGCTCCATGGCCCCTGTAATCACAGTGCTCTATGACCCATTTCATCACAATGCTCCAAGACCGCTGTCATCACAATGCCCCATGACGCCTGCCATCACAAATCTCCAAGGCCTCTCTTACCAGAAAGCTCCATGATCCCTGTCAGCACAATGTTCCATGACACTTTTCATCACAATGCTCCATGACCCCTATCATCACAAAGTTCTCTGCCCATAGCATCACAATGGTCCTTGTCAGCTTTAATCACAATGCTCCATGCCCTTTCATCACAATGCTCCAGAATTCTTGTTATCGCAATGATCCTTGACCGTGTCATTACAATGCTCCATGACCCTTGTCATCACAAAGCTCCATGACCCCTGTCATCACAATGATCCATGACTCCTTTCCTCACAGTGCTCCAGTACCCTTTTCATCATAATGCTCCATGCCATTGTCAGCACGATGCTCCTTGGACCCTGTCATCAAAATGCTCCATCCCCTTTTCATCACAATCCTCTAGATGTCCTATCATTACAATGCTCCATGCCCGTGTCAACACAATGCTCCATGACCCCTGTCATCAAAATGCTTTATGAAACATGTTATCAGAATGTTCCATGACCCCTGTCATCAAAATGATCCATGATCGTTGTCATCACAATGCTGCATGATACCTTTCATCCCAATTCTCTGTGACCGCTGTCATCACAATGCTCCTGGACAATTTTCATCACAATGCTCCATGGCCCCTGTCATCACAGTGACCCATAACCGCTGTAATCACAATGCTCCATGACCCTGTCATCACAATGCTGCATGACTCCTGTCATCACATATTTCCATGGCCTATGTATTCACAATGTACCATGGACCCTATAATCACACTGCTGCATGTTCCCTTTCAACACAATGGTCCATGACCCCTCTCATCTCAACGTTCCATGAAAATTGTCATCAAAATGCTCCATGACCCCGGTCACCACAAGGTTCCCTGCCCTTGTCATCACAATGCTCCATGACGCTTGTAATCACAATGCTCCATGACCCTTGTAATCACAATGGTACATGGCCTTGTCATTACAATGCTCCATGGCCTCTGTCATCACCATGCTCCATGGTCTTTCTCATCACAATGCTCTATGACCCCTGTCATCACAATGCTTGATGACCATTGTTATCACAATGCTCCAAGGCCCGTGTCATCACAATGACTCATGGTCTTTGTAATAATAATGTTCAATGACCCCTCTCATCACAATGCTCCATGCCGTTGTCATCACAATGCTCCATGGCCCCTGTAATCACAACGCTCCATGATCTCTTTCATCACAATGCTCCATGACCACTGTCATCACCATGCCTCATGACACCTGTCATCTCAATGCTCCATGGCCCCTTTCATCACAATGCTCCATGAACCCAGTCATCACAATGTTCCCTGCCCTTTTCATCACAATGCTCCATGGGCCCTGTCATCACAATGCTCCATGCCCTTGTCATCAAAATGCTCCAGAACTCTTGTCATCATAATGCTCCATGCCAATGTCATCAAAATGCCCCATGACACTTGTCATCACAATGCTCCATGGCCTTTGTCATCACAATTTTCCATGGCCGCTGTCATCACAATGCTCCATGCCCTTGTCATCAAAATTCTCCAGAACTCTTGTCATCATAATGCTCCATGCCAATGTCATCAAAATGCCCCTTGACACTTGTCATCACAATGCTCCATGGCCTTTGTCATCACAATGTCCCATGGTCCCTGTAATCACAGTGCTCCCTGATACCTTTCATCACAATTCTAGATGGCCACTGTCATCACAGTGCCCCATGACTGATGTCATCACAATTCGCATGGTCCTTGTCATCACAATGCTCCATGAACCGTGTCATCACAAGGTTCCAGGACACTTGTCATCACAATGATCCATGATCACTTTCATCACAATGCTCCATGAAACCTGTCATCTCAATGCTCCATAGCCTTTGTATTCACAATGCTCCATGGCCCCTGTAATCACAGTGCTCTATGACCCATTTCATCACAATGCTCCAAGACCGCTGTCATCACAATGCCCCATGACGCCTGCCATCAAAAATCTCCAAGGCCTCTCTTACCAGAAAGCTCCATGATCCCTGTCGGCACAATGTTCCATGACACTTTTCATCACAATGCTCCATGACCCCTGTCATCACAAAGTTCTCTGCCCATATCATCACAATGCTCCTTGTCACCTTTAATCACAATGCTCCATGCCCTTTCATCACAATGCTCCAGAATTCTTGTTATCGCAATGATCCTTGACCGTGTCATTACAATGTTCCATGACCCTTGTCATCACAAAGCTCCATGACCCCTGTCATCACAATGATCCATGACTCCTTTCCTCACAGTGCTCCAGTACCCTTTTCATCATAATGCTCCATGCCATTGTCAGCACAATGCTCCTTGGACCCTGTCATCAAAATGCTCCATCCCCTTTTCATCACAATGCTCCAGATGTCCTACCATTACAATGCTCCATGCCCGTGGCAACACAATGCTCTATGACCCCTGTCATCAAACTGCTTTATGAACCTTGTTATCAGAATGTTCCATGACCCCTGTCATCAAAATGATCCATGACGGTTGTCATCACAATGCTGCATGATACCTTTCATCCCAATTCTCTGTGACCGCTGTCATCACAATGCTCCTGGACAATTTTCATCACAATGCTCCATGGCCCCTGTCATCACAGTGCCCCATAACCGCTGTAATCACAATGCTCCATGACCCTGTCATCACAATGCTGCATGACTCCTGTCATCACATTTTTCCGTGGCCTATGTATTCACAATGCACCATGGACCCTATAATCACACTGCTGCATGTTCCCTTTCAACACAATGGTCCATGACCCCTCTCATTACAACGTTCCATGAAAATTGTCATCAAAATGCTCCATGACCCCGGTCACAACAAGGTTCCCTGCCCTTGTTATCACAATGCTCCATGACGCTTGTAATCACAATGGTGCATGGCCTTGTCATTACAATGCTCCATGGCCTCTGTCATCACCATGCTCCATGGTCTTTCTCATCACAATGCTCTATGACTCCTGTCATCACAATGCTTGATGACCATTGTCATCACAATGCTCTAAGGCCCGTGTCATCATAATGCCTCATGGTCTTTGTAATTATAATGCTCAATGACCCCTCTCATCACAATGCTCCATGCCGTTGTCATCACAATGCACCATGGCCCCTGTAATCACAATGCTCCATGTTCTCCTCATCACAATGCTCCAGAACTCTTGGCATCATAATGCTCCATTCCCGTGTCATCCCATTGCTCAATGACACTTGTCATCAAAATGTTCCTTGGCCTTTGTCATCACAGTGCTCCATGATACCTTTAATCAAAATTCTACATGACCACTGTCATCACAATGCAAGATGACCAATCTCATCACAATGCCCCATGACACGTGTCATCACAATTCGCCTTGGCCCTTGTCATCTCAATGCTGTATGAACCATGTCATCACTAGGTTCCAGGACCCTTGTCATCACAATGCTCCATGAACTCTCTTATCTCAATGTTCCATGGCCTTTGTATTCACAAAGCTCCATTGTCCCGATAATCACGTTGCTCCATGATCTGTGTCAGCACAATATTTCATGACACTTGTCATCACAATGCTCCATGATCCCTGTAATCAAAATGATCCCTGTCTATGTCATCACAATGTTCCATGTCTCCTGTAATCACAATGCTCCATGCCCATGTCATCACAATGCTCCAGGTATGTTGTCATCACCATGCTTCATGCCCCGTGTCATCACAATGCTCCATGAATCTTGTCTTCACAATGCTCTATGGTCTTTGTCATCACAATGCTCCGTGACCCCTGTCAACACAATGCCTGATGACCCCTGTCATCAAAATGCTAAATGGCACTTGTCATCACAATGCTCTATGTCACCTGTCATCACTCTTCTCCATGTCACTTGTTATCACAATGCTCCATGGCCACTGTAATCCCAGTACTCAATGACTCATTTCATTACAATGCCCAATGCTACCTCTCATCACAATTCTCCATGGCATTCGTCATCACGATGCACCATGACACCTGTCATCACAATGTTCCATGACACTTGTCATCACAGCGCTCGATGGCCCTTGTCATCACAATGTTCCTTCGTGCTTTTCATCGCAATGCTCCATGACAACTTTCATCAAAATACTCCAAGATTTCTTTCATCACAATGCTCCATGGCCCTTGTCATTACAAATCCACATGATCCCTTTCATGACAATTCTCCATGGCAACTTACATAAAAATGCTCCATGCCCCTGTCATCACAATGCCCAATGATACCTGTTTTTACAATGATCCATGTCCCTTGTCATCACAAGGCTCCATGTCCCTTGTATTCACAATGCCCCATGACCCCTGTCATCACAATGCTCCATGGCCCTTGTCATCACAATGCTCCATGAAACATTTCCTCACAATGCTCCAGTACGCCTTTCATCCAAATTCCCCATGGCCACTGTCATCACAATTCTCCATGACCCCTGTCATCGTAATGGTCCATGACCCGCTTCATCTCAATGCTCCATGACACCTGTCATCACAAAGCTCCATGCCCTTGTCATCACAAGGCTCCAGAACTCTTGTCATTATAATGCTCCATGTCCGTTTCATCACCATGCTCCATGACACTTGTCATCACAATGCTCCATGGCCCCTCTCATTACTGTGCTCCATAATAACTTTAATCACATTTCTAGATGACCACTGCCATCACAATGCCCCATGACATTGTCATCACAATTCGCCATGACCATTGTCATCACAATGCTCCATGAACCATGTCATCAGAGGGTCCCAGGACACTTGTCATCACAATGATCCATTACCATTATCATCACAATGCTCCATGACCACTGTCATCTCAATGCTCCAAGGCCTTTGTATTCAAAATGCTCCATGGCCCCTGTAATCACAGTGCTCCATAACACCTTTCATCATAATGCTCCATGACCACTGCCATCTCAATGCCTCATGACGCCTGTCATCACAAATCTCCAAGGCCCCTTTCATCACAATGCTCCATGACACTTGTCATCACATTGCTCCATATCACCTGTCATCACAGTGTTCCCGGCCCATATCATCACAATGCTCCATGTCCCCTATAATCACGATGCTCCATGCCTTTTTCCTCACAATGCTCCAGAATTCTTGTCATCACAATGTTCCATGACCGTGGCATCACAATGCTCCATGGCCCTTGTCATCACAATGCTCCAGAATTCTTGTCATCACAATGTTCCGTGACCGCGTCATCACAATGCTACATGATCCTGGTCTTCACAGTTCTCCATGACCTTTGTCATCACAATGCTCTATGTCGCTTTTCATCCCAATTCTCAATGACCACTTTAATCACTATGCTCGCTGACCATTTTCATGACATTTCTCTATTGTCATTACAATTCCCCACGGCCCCTTTCTTCACAATGCTCCATGATGCCTGTCATAAAAATGCTCCATGGCTTTTGTTATCACAATGCTCCAGGACCAGTTTCATCACAATACTCCATCCCCTTTGTCATCACAGTGCACAATGAAACCTTTCATTACAATGTTCCATGACACTTGTCATCACAATGCTCCATGGCCTTTATCGTCACAATGCTCCCAGGCACTTTTCATCACGACGTTCCATGAAAACTTTCATCACATGGCTCCATGACCATTGTCATCACAATAGTCCATACCCTTGTCAACACAATGCTGCATAATCCCTGTCATCACAGTTCTCCATGACTGCTGTCATCACAATAATCCAGGACAAGTTTCATAACAATGCTTCATGCCCCCAGTCATCACAGTGCTCCATGATACCTTTCATCACAATTCCTAGATGATCAAGGTCATCGCATTGCCCCATGACACCTGTCATCACAATTCGCTATGACCCTTGTCATCACAATACACGATGAACCGTGTCATCACAGTGTTCCAGGACACGTGTCATCACAATGATCCATGACTACTTTCATCACAATGCTCCAATACACCTGTCATCACAATGCTCCATGGCCCCTGTTATCATATTGCTCCATGATCTCTTTCATCACAATGCTCCATGACCACTGTCATCACCATGCCTCATGACGCCTGTCATCTCAATGCTCCATGGCCCCTTCCATCACAATGCTCCATGAACCCAGTCATCACAATGTTCCCTGCCCTTTTCATCACAATGCTCCATGGGCCCTGTCATCACAATGCTCCATGCCCTTGTCATCAAAATGCCCCAGAACTCTTGTCATCATAATGCTCCATGCCAAGGTCATCAAAATGCCCCATGACACTTGTCATCACAATGCTCCATGGCCTTTGTCATCACAATGTTCCATGGCCGCTGTCATCACAATGCTCCATGCCCTTGTCATCAAAATTCTCCAGAAGTCTTGTCATCATAATGCTCCATGCCAATGGCATCAAAATGCCCCTTGACACTTGTCATCACAATGCTCCATGGCCTTTGTCATCACAATGTTCCATGGTCCCTGTAATCACAGTGCTCCCTGATACCTTTCATCACAATTCTAGATGACCACTGTCATCACAATACCCCATGACAGATGTCATCACAATTCGCCATGGTCCTTGTCATCACAATGCTCCATGAACCGTGTCTTCACAATGTTCCAGGACACTTGTCATCACAATGATCCATGATCACTTTCATCACAATGCTCCATGAACCCTGTCATCTCAAAGCTCTATAGCCTTTGTATTCACAATGCTCCATGGCCCCTGTAATCACAGTGCTCCATGACACCTTTCATCACAATGTTCCAAGACCGCTGTCCTCACAATGCCCCATGACGCCGGCCATCACAAATCTCCAAGGCCTCTCTTACCAAAAAGCTCCATGATCCCTGCCAGCAAAATGTTCCATGACACTTTTCATCACAATGCTCCATGCCTCCTGTAATCACAATGCTCCATGCCCTTGTCATCAGAAGGCTTCAGAACTCTTGTCATTATAATGCTCCATGCCAATGTCATCAAAATTCCCATTGACACTTGTCTTCACAATGATCCATTACCACTTTCATCACAATGCTCCATGACAACTGTCATCTCAATGCTCCATGGCCTTTGTATTCACAATGTTCCATGGCCCCTGTAATCACAGTGCTCCATAACACCTTTCATCATAATGCTCCATGACCACTGCCATCTCAATGCCCCAGGACGCCTGTCATCACAATTCTCCAAGGACCCTCTCATCACAATGCTCCATGACACTTGTCATCTCACTGCTCCATAACACCTGTCGTCAGAGTGTTCCCTGCCCATGTCATCACAAAGCTCCTTGTCCCCTATAATCACAATGCTCCATGCCTTTTTCCTCACAATGCTCCAGAATTCTTGTCATCACAATGTTCCATGACCGTGGCATCACAATGCCACATGACCCTGGTCATCACAGTTCTCCATGACCTTTGTCATCACAATGCTCCATGGCCTTTATCGTCACAATGCTCCCAGGCACTTTTCATCACCATGTTCCATGAAAACTTTCATCTCATTGCTCCATGACCATTGTCATCACAATAGTCCATACCATTGTCAACTCAATGCTGCATAATCCGTGTCATCACAATTCTCCATGACTGCTGTCATCACAATAATCCAGGTCAATTTTCATAACAATGCTTCATGCCCCCAGTCATCACATTGCTCCATGATACCTTTCATCACAATTCATAGATGATCAATGTCATCACAAAGTCCCATGACACCTGTGATCACAATTCACTATGACCCTTGTCATCAAAATATTCGATGAACCGTGTCATCACAGTGTTCCAGGACACATGTCATCACAATGATCCATGACTACTTTCATCACAATGCTCCAATACACCTGTCATCACAATGCTCCATGGCCCCTGTTATCATATTGCTCCATGATCTCTTTCATCACAATGCTGCATAACCACTATCACCATGCCTCATGACGCCTGTCATCTCAATGCTCCATGGTTCCTTTCATCACAATGCTCCATGAACACAGTCATCACAATGTTCCCTGCCCTTTTCATCACAATGCTCCATGGGCACTTTTATCAAAATGCTCCATGCCCTTGTCATCAAAATGCTCCAGAACTCCTGTCATCATAATGCTCCATGCCAATGTCATCAAAATGCCCCATGACACTTGTCATCACAATGTTCCACGGCCCCTGTCATGACAGTGCTCCATGATACCTATCATCACAATTCTAGATGACCACTGTCATCAGAATGCCCCATGACAGATGTCTTCCCAATTCGCCATGGTCTTGTCATCACAATGCTCCATAAACCGTGTCATCACAAGGTTCCAGGACACTTTTCATCACAATGATCCATGAACATTTTCATCACAATGCTCCATGAAACCTGTCATCTCAATGCTCCATAGACATTGTATTTACAATGCTCCATGGCCCCTGTAATCACAGTGCTCCATGACCCCTTTCATCACAATGCTCCAAGACCGCTCTCATCACAGTGCCACATGACGCCTGCCATCACAAATCTGCAAGGCCTCTCTTACCAAAAAGCTCCATGATCCCTGTCAGCACAATGTTCCATGACACTTTTCATCACAATGCTCCATGACTCCTGTCATCACAAAGTTCTCTGCCCATATCATCACAATGCTCCTTGTCACCTTTAATCACAATGCTCCATGCCTTTTCATCACAATGCTCCAGAATTCTTGTCATCGCAATGTTCCTTGACCGTGTCATCACAATGCTCCATGACCCTTGTCATCACAAAGCTCCATGACCCCTGTCATCACAATGATCCATGACTCCTTTCCTCACAGTGCTCCAGTACCCTTTTCTTCACAATGATCCATGCCATTGTCAGCACAATGATCCTTGGACCCTGTCATCAAAATGCTCCATCCCCTTTTCATCACAAAGCTCCAGATATCCTATCATTACAATGCTCCATGCCCGTGTCAACACAATGCTCCATGACCCCTGTCATCAAAATGCTTTATGAACGTTTTTATCAGAATGTTCCATGACCCCTGTCATCAAAATGATCCATGACCATTGTCATCACAATGCTGCATGATACCTTTCATCCCAATTCTCTGTGACCGCTGTCATTACAATGTTCCAGGACTATTTTCATCACAATGCTCAATGCCCCCTGACATCACAGTGCCCCATAACCACTGTAATCACAATGCTCCATGCCCTTGTCATCAGAAGGCTTCAGAACTCTTGTCATTATAATGCTGCATGCCAATGTATTCAAAATGCCCCATGACACTTGTCATCACAATGATCCATTACCACTTTCATCACAATGCTCCATGACCACTGTCATCTCAATGCTCCGTGGCCTTTGTATTCACAATGCTCCATGGCCCCTGTAATCACAGTGCTCCATAACACCTTTCAGCATAATGCTTCATGACCACTGCCATCTGAATGCCCCATGACGCCTGTCATCACAATTCTCCAAGGCCCGTCTCATCACAATGCTCCATGACACTTGTCATCACTTTGCTCCATAACACATGTCATCACAGTGTTCCCTGCCCATGTCATCACAATGCTCCATGTCCCCTATAATCACAATGCTCCATGCCATTTTCCTCACAATGATCCAGAATTCTTGTCATCACAATGTTCCATGACCGTGACATCACAATGCTACATGACCCTGGTCATCACAGTTATCCATGACCCTTGTCTTCACAATGTTCTATGTCACTTTTCATCACAATTCTCAATGACCACTTTAATCACAATGCTCGTTGACCATTTTCATTACATTTCAATATTGTCATTAAAATTCCCCATGGCCCCTTTCTTGACAATGCTCCATGACCCCTGTCATCAAAATGCTTTATGAAGCTTTTTATCAGAATGTTCCATGAGTCCTGTCATCAAAATGATCCATGACTGTTTTCATAACAATGCTGCATGACACCTTTCATCCCAATTCTCTGTGACCGCTGTCATCACAATGCTCCAGGACAATGTTCATCACTCCATGGCCTTTTTCATCACAATGATCCATGGCCCCTGTCATCACAATGCTCCATGCCCTTGTCATCAAAATGCTGGAGAACTCTTTTCATCATAATGCTCCATGCCAATGTCATCAAAACGCCCCATGACACTTGTCATCACAATGCTCCATGGCCTTTGTCATCACAATGTTCCATGGTCCCTGTAATCACAGTGCTCCCTGATACCTTTCATCACAATTCTAGATGACCTCTGTCATCACAGTGCCCCATGACTGATGTCATCACAATTCGCATGGTCCTTGTCATCACAATGCTCCATGAACCGTGTCATCACAAGGTTCCAGGACACTTGTCATCAAAATGATCCATGATCACTTTCATCACAATGCTCCATGAAACCTGTCATCTCAATGCTCCATAGCCTTTGTATTCACAATGCTCCATGGCCCCTGTAATCACAGTGCTCTATGACCCATTTCATCACAATGCTCCAAGACCGCTCTCATCACAATACCCCATGACGCCTGCCATCACAAATCTCCAAGGCCTCTCTTACCAGAAAGCTCCATGATCCCTGTCAGCACAATGTTCCATGACACTTTTCATCACAATGCTCCATGACCCCTGTCATCACAAAGTTCTCTGCCCATATCATCACAATGCTCCTTGTCACCTTTAATCACAATGCTCCATGCCCTTTTATCACAATGCTCCAGAATTCTTGTTATCGCAATGATCCTTGACCGTGTCATTACAATGCTCCATGACCCTTGTCATCACAAAGCTCCATGACCCCTGTCATCACAATGATCCATGACTCCTTTCCTCACAGTGCTCCAGTACCCTTTTCATCATAATGCTCCATGCCATTGTCAGCACAATGCTCCTTGGACCCTGTCATCAAAATGCTCCATCCCCTTTTCATCACAATGCTCCAGATGTCCTATCATTACAATGCTCCATGCCCGTGTCAACACAATGCTCCATGACCCTTGTCATCAAAATGCTTTATGAACCTTGTTATCAGAATGTTCCATGACCCCTGTCATCAAAATGATCCATGACCGTTGTCATCACAATGCTGCATGATACCTTTCATCCCAATTCTCTGTGACCGCTGTCATCAAAATGCTCCTGGACAATTTTCATCACAATGCTCCATTGCCCCTGTCATCACAGTGCCCCATAAACGCTGTAATCACAATGCTCCATGACCCTGTCATCACAATGCTGCATGACTCCTGTCATCACATTTTTCCATGGCCTATGTATTCACAATGCACCATGGACCCTATAATCACAATGCTGCATGTTCCCTTTCAACACAATGGTCCATGACCCCTCTCATCACAACGTTCCATGAAAATTGTCATCAAAATGCTCCATGATCCCGGTCACCACAAGGTTCCCTGCCCTTGTCATCACAATGCTCCATGACGCTTGTAATCACAATGCTCCATGACCCTTGTAATCACAATGGTACATGGCCTTGTCATTACAATGCTCCATGGCCTCTGTCATCACCATGCTCCATGGTCTTTCTCATCACAATGCTCTATGACCCCTGTCATCACAATGCTTGATGACCATTGTCATCACAATGCTCTAAGACAAGTGTCATCACATTGCCTCATGGTCTTTGTAATCATAATGCTCAATGAACCCTCTCATCACACTGCTCCATGCCGTTGTCATCACAATGCTCCATGGCCCCTGTAATCACAATGCTCCATGATCTCTTTCATCACAATGCTCCATGACCACTGTCATCACCATGCCTCATGACGCCTGTCATCTCAATGCTCCATGGCCCCTTTCATCACAATGCTCCATGAACCCAGTCATCACAATGTTCCCTGCCCTTTTCATCACAATGCTCCATGGGCCCTGTCATCACAAAGCTCCATGTCCTTGTCATCAAAATGCTCCAGAACTCTTGTCATCATAATGCTCCATGCCAATGTCATCAAAATGCCCCTTCACACTTGTCATCACAATGCTCCATGGCCTTTGTCATCACAATGTTCCATGGTCCCTGTAATCACAGTGCTCCCTGATACATTTCATCACAATTCTAGATGACCACTGTCATCACAATGCCCCATGACTGATGTCATCACAATTCGCATGGTCCTTGTCATCACAATGCTCCATGAACCGTGTCATCACAAGGTTCCAGGACACTTGTCATCACAATGATCCATGATCACTTTCATCACAATGCTCCATGAAACCTGTCATCTGAATGCTCCATAGCCTTTGTATTCACAATGCTCCATGGCCCCTGTAATCACAGTGCTCTATGACCCATTTCATCACAATGCTCCAAGACCGCTGTCATCACAATGCCCCATGACGCCTGCCATCACAAAACTCCAAGGCCTCTCTTATCAGAAAGCTCCATGATCCCTGTCAGCACAATGTTCCATGACACTTTTCATCACAATGCTCCATGACCCCTATCATCACAAAGTTCTCTGCCCATAGCATCACAATGGTCCTTGTCAGCTTTAATCACAATGCTCCATGCCCTTTCATCACAATGCTCCAGAATTCTTGTTATCGCAATGATCCTTGACCGTGTCATTACAATGCTCCATGACCCTTGTCATCACAAAGCTCCATGACCCCTCTCATCACAATGATCCATGACTCCTTTCCTCACAGTGCTCCAGTACCCTTTTCATCATAATGCTCCATGCAAATGTCATCAAAATGCCCCATGACACTTGTCATCACAATGCTCCATGGACTTTGTCATCACAATGTTCCATGGCCGCTGTCATCACAATGCTCCATGCCCTTGTCATCAAAATTCTCCAGAACTCTTGTCATCATAATGCTCCATGCCAATGTCATCAAAATGCCCCTTGACACTTGTCATCACAATGCTCCATGGCCTTTGTCATCACAATGTTCCATGGTCCCTGTAATCACAGTGCTCCCTGATACATTTCATCACAATTCTAGATGACCACTGTCATCACAATGCCCCATGACTGATGTCATCACAATTCGCATGGTCCTTGTCATCACAATGCTCCATGAACCGTGTCATCACAAGGTTCCAGGACACTTGTCATCACAATGATCCATGATCACTTTCATCACAATGCTCCAAGAAACCTGTCATCTGAATGCTCCATAGCCTTTGTATTCACAATGCTCCATGGCCCCTGTAATCACAGTGCTCTATGACCCATTTCATCACAATGCTCCAAGACTGCTGTCATCACAATGCCCCATGACGCCTGCCATCACAAATCTCCAAGGCCTCTCTTACCAGAAAGCTCCATGATCCCTGTCAGCACAATGTTCCATGACACTTTTCATCACAATGCTCCATGACCCCTATCATCACAAAGTTCTCTGCCCATAGCATCACAATGGTCCTTGTCAACTTTAATCACAATGCTCCATGCCCTTTCATCACAATGCTCCAGAATTCTTGTTATCGCAATGATCCTTGACCGTGTCATTACAATGCTCCATGACCCTTGTCATCACAAAGCTCCAGGACCCCTCTCATCACAATGATCCATGACTCCTTTCCTCACAGTGCTCCAGTACCCTTTTCATCATAATGCTCCATGCCATTGTCAGCACAATGCTCCTTGGACCCTGTCATCAAAATGCTCCATCCCCTTTTCATCACAATACTCTAGATGTCCTATCATTACAATGCTCCATGCCCGTGTCAACACAATGCTCCATGACCCCTGTCATCAAAATGCTTTATGAAACATGTTATCAGAATGTTCCATGACCCCTGTCATCAAAATGATCCATGATCGTTGTCATCACAATGCTGCATGATACCTTTCATCCCAATTCTCTGTGACCGCTGTCATCACAATGCTCCTGGACAATTTTCATCACAATGCTCCATGGCCCCTGTCATCACAGTGCCCCATAACCGCTGTAATCACAATGCTCCATGACCCTGTCATCACAATGCTGCATGACTCCTGTCATCACATATTTCCATGGCCTATGTATTCACAATGTACCATGGACCCTATAATCACACTGCTGCATGTTCCCTTTCAACACAATGATCCATGACCCCTCTCATCTCAACGTTCCATGAAAATTGTCATCAAAATGCTCCATGACCCCGGTCACCACAAGGTTCCCTGCCCTTGTCATCACAATGCTCCATGACGCTTGTAATCACAATGCTCCATGACCCTTGTAATCACAATGGTACATGGCCTTGTCATTACAATGCTCCATGGACTCTGTCATCACCATGCTCCATGGTCTTTCTCATCACAATGCTCTATGACCCCTGTCATCACAATGCTTGATGACCATTGTCATCACAATGCTCCAAGGCCCGTGTCATCACAATGACTCATGGTCTTTGTAATAATAATGCTCAATGACCCCTCTCATCACAATGCTCCATGCCGTTGTCATCAGAATGCTCCATGGCCCCTGTAATCACAATGCTCCATGATCTCTTTCATCACAATGCTCCATGACCACTGTCATCACCATGCCTCATGACACCTGTCATCTCAATGCTCCATGGCCCCTTTCATCACAATGCTCCATGAACCCAGTCATCACAATGTTCCCTGCCCTTTTCATCACAATGCTCCATGGGCCCTGTCATCACAATGCTCCATGCCCTTGTCATCAAAATGCTCCAGAACTCTTGTCATCATAATGCTCCATGCCAATGTCATCAAAATGCCCCATGACACTGACACTGGTCATCACAATGCTCCATGGTCTTTGTCATCACAATGTTCCATGGCCGCTGTCATCACAATGCTCCATGCCCTTGTCATCAAAATTCTCCAGAACACTTGTCATCATAATGCTCCATGCCAATGTCATCAAAATGCCCCTTGACACTTGTCATCACAATGCTCCATGGCCTTTGTCATCACAATGTCCCATGGTCCCTGTAATCACAGTGCTCCCTGATACCTTTCATCACAATTCTAGATGACCACTGTCATCACAGTGCCCCATGACTGATGTCATCACAATTCGCATGGTCCTTGTCATCACAATGCTCCATGAACCGTGTCATCACAAGGTTCCAGGACACTTGTCATCACAATGATCCATGATCACTTTCATCACAATGCTCCATGAAACCTGTCATCTCAATGCTCCATAGCCTTTGTATTCACAATGCTCCATGGCCCCTGTAATCACAGTGCTCTATGACCCATTTCATCACAATGCTCCAAGACCGCTGTCATCACAATGCCCCATGACGCCTGCCATCAAAAATCTCCAAGGCCTCTCTTACCAGAAAGCTCCATGATCCCTGTCGGCACAATGTTCCATGACACTTTTCATCACAATGCTCCATGACCCCTGTCATCACAAAGTTCTCTGCCCATATCATCACAATGCTCCTTGTCACCTTTAATCACAATGCTCCATGCCCTTTCATCACAATGCTCCAGAATTCTTGTTATCGCAATGATCCTTGACCGTGTCATTACAATGCTCCATGACCCTTGTCATCACAAAGCTCCATGACCCCTGTCATCACAATGATCCATGACTCCTTTCCTCACAGTGCTCCAGTACCCTTTTCATCATAATGCTCCATGCCATTGTCAGCACAATGCTCCTTGGACCCTGTCATCAAAATGCTCCATACCCTTTTCATCACAATGCTCCAGATGTCCTACCATTACAATGCTCCATGCCCGTGGCAACAGAATGCTCCATGACCCCTGTCATCAAAATGCTTTATGAACCTTGTTATCAGAATGTTCCATGACCCCTGTCATCAAAATGATCCATGACCGTTGTCATCACAATGCTGCATGATACCTTTCATCCCAATTCTCTGTGACCGCTGTCATCACAATGCTCCTGGACAATTTTCATCACAATGCTCCATGGCCCCTGTCATCACAGTGCCCCATAACCGCTGTAATCACAATGCTCCATGACCCTGTCATCACAATGCTGCATGACTCCTGTCATCACATTTTTCCGTGGCCTATGTATTCACAATGCACCATGGACCCTATAATCACACTGCTGCATGTTCCCTTTCAACACAATGGTCCATGACCCCTCTCATTACAACGTTCCATGAAAATTGTCATCAAAATGCTCCATGACCCCGGTCACAACAAGGTTCCCTGCCCTTCTTATCACAATGCTCCATGACGCTTGTAATCACAATGGTGCATGGCCTTGTCATTACAATGCTCCATGGCCTCTGTCATCACCATGCTCCATGGTCTTTCTCATCACAATGCTCTATGACTCCTGTCATCACAATGCTTGATGACCATTGTCATCACAATGCTCTAAGGCCCGTGTCATCATAATGCCTCATGGTCTTTGTAATTATAATGCTCAATGACCCCTCTCATCACAATGCTCCATGCCGTTGTCATCACAATGCACCATGGCCCCTGTAATCACAATGCTCCATGTTCTCCTCATCACAATGCTCCAGAACTCTTGGCATCATAATGCTCCATTCCCGTGTCATCCCATTGCTCAATGACACTTGTCATCAAAATGTTCCTTGGCCTTTGTCATCACAGTGCTCCATGATACCTTTAATCAAAATTCTACATGACCACTGTCATCACAATGCAAGATGACCAATCTCATCACAATGCCCCATGACACGTGTCATCACAATTCGCCTTGGCCCTTGTCATCTCAATGCTGTATGAACCGTGTCATCACTAGGTTCCAGGACCCTTGTCATCACAATGCTCCATGAACTCTCTTATCTCAATGTTCCATGGCCTTTGTATTCACAAAGCTCCATTGTCCCGATAATCACGTTGCTCCATGATCTGTGTCAGCACAATATTTCATGACACTTGTCATCACAATGCTCCATGATCCCTGTAATCAAAATGATCCCTGTCTATGTCATCACAATGTTCCATGTCTCCTGTAATCACAATGCTCCATGCCCATGTCATCACAATGCTCCAGGTATGTTGTCATCACCATGCTTCATGCCCCGTGTCATCACAATGCTCCATGAATCTTGTCTTCACAATGCTCTATGGTCTTTGTCATCACAATGCTCCGTGACCCCTGTCAACACAATGCCTGATGAGCCCTGTCATCAAAATGCTAAATGGCACTTGTCATCACAATGCTCTATGTCACCTGTCATCACTCTTCTCCATGTCACTTGTTATCACAATGCTCCATGGCCACTGTAATCCCAGTACTCAATGACTCATTTCATTACAATGCCCAATGCTACCTCTCATCACAATTCTCCATGGCATTCGTCATCACGATGCACCATGACACCTGTCATCACAATGTTCCATGACACTTGTCATCAGAGCGCTCGATGGCCCTTGTCATCACAATGTTCCTTCGTGCTTTTCATCGCAATGCTCCATGACAACTTTCATCAAAATACTCCAAGATTTCTTTCATCACAATGCTCCATGGCCCTTGTCATTACAAATCCACATGATCCCTTTCATGACAATTCTCCATGGCAACTTACATAAAAATGCTCCATGCCCCTGTCATCACAATGCCCAATGATACCTGTTTTTACAATGATCCATGTCCCTTGTCATCACAAGGCTCCATGTCCCTTGTATTCACAATGCCCCATGACCCCTGTCATCACAATGCTCCATGGCCCTTGTCATCACAATGCTCCATGAAACATTTCCTCACAATGCTCCAGTACGCCTTTCATCCAAATTCCCCATGGCCACTGTCATCACAATTCTCCATGACCCCTGTCATCGTAATGGTCCATGACCCGCTTCATCTCAATGCTCCATGACACCTGTCATCACAAAGCTCCATGCCCTTGTCATCACAAGGCTCCAGAACTCTTGTCATTATAATGCTCCATGTCCGTTTCATCACCATGCTCCATGACACTTGTCATCACAATGCTCCATGGCCCCTCTCATTACTGTGCTCCATAATAACTTTAATCACATTTCTAGATGACCACTGCCATCACAATGCCCCATGACATTGTCATCACAATTCGCCATGACCATTGTCATCACAATGCTCCATGAACCATGTCATCAGAGGGTCCCAGGACACTTGTCATCACAATGATCCATTACCATTATCATCACAATGCTCCATGACCACTGTCATCTCAATGCTCCAAGGCCTTTGTATTCAAAATGCTCCATGGCCCCTGTAATCACAGTGCTCCATAACACCTTTCATCATAATGCTCCATGACCACTGCCATCTCAATGCCTCATGACGCCTGTCATCACAAATCTCCAAGGCCCCTTTCATCACAATGCTCCATGACACTTGTCATCACATTGCTCCATATCACCTGTCATCACAGTGTTCCCGGCCCATATCATCACAATGCTCCATGTCCCCTATAATCACGATGCTCCATGCCTTTTTCCTCACAATGCTCCAGAATTCTTGTCATCACAATGTTCCATGACCGTGGCATCACAATGCTCCATGGCCCTTGTCATCACAATGCTCCAGAATTCTTGTCATCACAATGTTCCGTGACCGCGTCATCACAATGCTACATGATCCTGGTCTTCACAGTTCTCCATGACCTTTGTCATCACAATGCTCTATGTCGCTTTTCATCCCAATTCTCAATGACCACTTTAATCACTATGCTCGCTGACCATTTTCATGACATTTCTCTATTGTCATTACAATTCCCCACGGCCCCTTTCTTCACAATGCTCCATGATGCCTGTCATAAAAATGCTCCATGGCTTTTGTTATCACAATGCTCCAGGACCAGTTTCATCACAATACTCCATCCCCTTTGTCATCACAGTGCACAATGAAATCTTTCATTACAATGTTCCATGACACTTGTCATCACAATGCTCCATGGCCTTTATCGTCACAATGCTCCCAGGCACTTTTCATCACGATGTTCCATGAAAACTTTCATCACATGGCTCCATGACCATTGTCATCACAATAGTCCATACCCTTGTCAACACAATGCTGCATAATCCCTGTCATCACAATTCTCCATGACTGCTGTCATCACAATAATCCAGGACAAGTTTCATAACAATGCTTCATGCCCCCAGTCATCACAGTGCTCCATGATACCTTTCATCACAATTCCTAGATGATCAAGGTCATCGCATTGCCCCATGACACCTGTCATCACAATTCGCTATGACCCTTGTCATCACAATACACGATGAACCGTGTCATCACAGTGTTCCAGGACACGTGTCATCACAATGATCCATGACTACTTTCATCACAATGCTCCAATACACCTGTCATCACAATGCTCCATGGCCCCTGTTATCATATTGCTCCATGATCTCTTTCATCACAATGCTCCATGACCACTGTCATCACCATGCCTCATGACGCCTGTCATCTCAATGCTCCATGGCCCCTTTCATCACAATGCTCCATGAACCCAGTCATCACAATGTTCCCTGCCCTTTTCATCACAATGCTCCATGGGCCCTGTCATCACAATGCTCCATGCCCTTGTCATCAAAATGCTCCAGAACTCTTGTCATCATAATGCTCCATGCCAATGTCATCAAAATGCCCCATGACACTTGTCATCACAATGCTCCATGGCCTTTGTCATCACAATGTTCCATGGCCGCTGTCATCACAATGCTCCATGCCCTTGTCATCAAAATTCTCCAGAACTCTTGTCATCATAATGCTCCATGCCAATGGCATCAAAATGCCCCTTGACACTTGTCATCACAATGCTCCATGGCCTTTGTCATCACAATGTTCCATGGTCCCTGTAATCACAGTGCTCCCTGATACCTTTCATCACAATTCTAGATGACCACTGTCATCACAATACCCCATGACAGATGTCATCACAATTCACCATGGTCCTTGTCATCACAATGCTCCATGAACCGTGTCTTCACAATGTTCCAGGACACTTGTCATCACAATGATCCATGATCACTTTCATCACAATGCTCCATGAACCCTGTCATCTCAAAGCTCTATAGCCTTTGTATTCACAATGCTCCATGGCCCCTGTAATCACAGTGCTCCTTGACACCTTTCATCACAATGTTCCAAGACCGCTGTCCTCACAATGCCCCATGACGCCGGCCATCACAAATCTCCAAGGCCTCTCTTACCAAAAAGCTCCATGATCCCTGCCAGCAAAATGTTCCATGACACTTTTCATCACAATGCTCCATGTCTCCTGTAATCACAATGCTCCATGCCCTTGTCATCAGAAGGCTTCAGAACTCTTGTCATTATAATGCTCCATGCCAATGTCATCAAAATTCCCATTGACACTTGTCTTCACAATGATCCATTACCACTTTCATCACAATGCTCCATGACAACTGTCATCTCAATGCTCCATGGCCTTTGTATTCACAATGTTCCATGGCCCCTGTAATCACAGTGCTCCATAACACCTTTCATCATAATGCTCCATGACCACTGCCATCTCAATGCCCCAGGACGCCTGTCATCACAATTCTCCAAGGACCCTCTCATCACAATGCTCCATGACACTTGTCATCTCACTGCTCCATAACACCTGTCGTCAGAGTGTTCCCTGCCCATGTCATCACAAAGCTCCTTGTCCCCTATAATCACAATGCTCCATGCCTTTTTCCTCACAATGCTCCAGAATTCTTGTCATCACAATGTTCCATGACCGTGGCATCACAATGCCACATGACCCTGGTCATCACAGTTCTCCATGACCTTTGTCATCACAATGCTCCATGGCCTTTATCGTCACAATGCTCCCAGGCACTTTTCATCACCATGTTCCATGAAAACTTTCATCTCATTGCTCCATGACCATTGTCATCACAATAGTCCATACCATTGTCAACTCAATGCTGCATAATCCGTGTCATCACAATTCTCCATGACTGCTGTCATCACAATAATCCAGGTCAATTTTCATAACAATGCTTCATGCCCCCAGTCATCACATTGCTCCATGATACCTTTCATCACAATTCATAGATGATCAATGTCATCACAAAGTCCCATGACACCTGTGATCACAATTCGCTATGACCCTTGTCATCAAAATATTCGATGAACCGTGTCATCACAGTGTTCCAGGACACATGTCATCACAATGATCCATGACTACTTTCATCACAATGCTCCAATACACCTGTCATCACAATGCTCCATGGCCCCTGTTATCATATTGCTCCATGATCTCTTTCATCACAATGCTGCATAACCACTATCACCATGCCTCATGACGCCTGTCATCTCAATGCTCCATGGTTCCTTTCATCACAATGCTCCATGAACACAGTCATCACAATGTTCCCTGCCCTTTTCATCACAATGCTCCATGGGCACTTTTATCAAAATGCTCCATGCCCTTGTCATCAAAATGCTCCAGAACTCCTGTCATCATAATGCTCCATGCCAATGTCATCAAAATGCCCCATGACACTTGTCATCACAATGTTCCACGGCCCCTGTCATGACAGTGCTCCATGATACCTATCATCACAATTCTAGATGACCACTGTCATCAGAATGCCCCATGACAGATGTCTTCCCAATTCGCCATGGTCTTGTCATCACAATGCTCCATAAACCGTGTCATCACAAGGTTCCAGGACACTTTTCATCACAATGATCCATGAACATTTTCATCACAATGCTCCATGAAACCTGTCATCTCAATGCTCCATAGACATTGTATTTACAATGCTCCATGGCCCCTGTAATCACAGTGCTCCATGACCCCTTTCATCACAATGCTCCAAGACCGCTCTCATCACAGTGCCACATGATGCCTGCCATCACAAATCTGCAAGGCCTCTCTTACCAAAAAGCTCCATGATCCCTGTCAGCACAATGTTCCATGACACTTTTCATCACAATGCTCCATGACCCCTGTCATCACAAAGTTCTCTGCCCATATCATCACAATGCTCCTTGTCACCTTTAATCACAATGCTCCATGCCTTTTCATCACAATGCTCCAGAATTCTTGTCATCGCAATGTTCCTTGACCGTGTCATCACAATGCTCCATGACCCTTGTCATCACAAAGCTCCATGACCCCTGTCATCACAATGATCCATGACTCCTTTCCTCACAGTGCTCCAGTACCCTTTTCTTCACAATGATCCATGCCATTGTCAGCACAATGATCCTTGGACCCTGTCATCAAAATGCTCCATCCCCTTTTCATCACAAAGCTCCAGATATCCTATCATTACAATGCTCCATGCCCGTGTCAACACAATGCTCCATGACCCCTGTCATCAAAATGCTTTATGAACGTTTTTATCAGAATGTTCCATGACCCCTGTCATCAAAATGATCCATGACCATTGTCATCACAATGCTGCATGATACCTTTCATCCCAATTCTCTGTGACCGCTGTCATTACAATGTTCCAGGACTATTTTCATCACAATGCTCAATGCCCCCTGACATCACAGTGCCCCATAACCCCTGTAATCACAATGCTCCATGCCCTTGTCATCAGAAGGCTTCAGAACTCTTGTCATTATAATGCTGCATGCCAATGTATTCAAAATGCCCCATGACACTTGTCATCACAATGATCCATTACCACTTTCATCACAATGCTCCATGACCACTGTCATCTCAATGCTCCGTGGCCTTTGTATTCACAATGCTCCATGGCCCCTGTAATCACAGTGCTCCATAACACCTTTCAGCATAATGCTTCATGACCACTGCCATCTGAATGCCCCATGACGCCTGTCATCACAATTCTCCAAGGCCCGTCTCATCACAATGCTCCATGACACTTGTCATCACTTTGCTCCATAACACATGTCATCACAGTGTTCCCTGCCCATGTCATCACAATGCTCCATGTCCCCTATAATCACAATGCTCCATGCCATTTTCCTCACAATGATCCAGAATTCTTGTCATCACAATGTTCCATGACCGTGACATCACAATGCTACATGACCCTGGTCATCACAGTTATCCATGACCCTTGTCTTCACAATGTTCTATGTCACTTTTCATCACAATTCTCAATGACCACTTTAATCACAATGCTCGTTGACCATTTTCATTACATTTCAATATTGTCATTAAAATTCCCCATGGCCCCTTTCTTGACAATGCTCCATGACCCCTGTCATCAAAATGCTTTATGAAGCTTTTTATCAGAATGTTCCATGAGTCCTGTCATCAAAATGATCCATGACTGTTTTCATAACAATGCTGCATGACACCTTTCATCCCAATTCTCTGTGACCGCTGTCATCACAATGCTCCAGGACAATGTTCATCACTCCATGGCCTTTTTCATCACAATGATCCATGGCCCCTGTCATCACAATGCTCCATGCCCTTGTCATCAAAATGCTGGAGAACTCTTTTCATCATAATGCTCCATGCCAATGTCATCAAAACGCCCCATGACACTTGTCATCACAATGCTCCATGGCCTTTGTCATCACAATGTTCCATGGTCCCTGTAATCACAGTGCTCCCTGATACCTTTCATCACAATTCTAGATGACCTCTGTCATCACAGTGCCCCATGACTGATGTCATCACAATTCGCATGGTCCTTGTCATCACAATGCTCCATGAACCGTGTCATCACAAGGTTCCAGGACACTTGTCATCAAAATGATCCATGATCACTTTCATCACAATGCTCCATGAAACCTGTCATCTCAATGCTCCATAGCCTTTGTATTCACAATGCTCCATGGCCCCTGTAATCACAGTGCTCTATGACCCATTTCATCACAATGCTCCAAGACCGTTCTCATCACAATACCCCATGACGCCTGCCATCACAAATCTCCAAGGCCTCTCTTACCAGAAAGCTCCATGATCCCTGTCAGCACAATGTTCCATGACACTTTTCATCACAATGCTCCATGACCCCTGTCTTCACAAAGTTCTCTGCCCATATCATCACAATGCTCCTTGTCACCTTTAATCACAATGCTCCATGCCCTTTCATCACAATGCTCCAGAATTCTTGTTATCGCAATGATCCTTGACCGTGTCATTACAATGCTCCATGACCCTTGTCATCACAAAGCTCCATGACCCCTGTCATCACAATGATCCATGACTCCTTTCCTCACAGTGCTCCAGTACCCTTTTCATCATAATGCTCCATGCCATTGTCAGCACAATGCTCCTTGGACCCTGTCATCAAAATGCTCCATCCCCTTTTCATCACAATGCTCCAGATGTCCTATCATTACAATGCTCCATGCCCGTGTCAACACAATGCTCCATGACCCCTGTCATCAAAATGCTTTATGAACCTTGTTATCAGAATGTTCCATGACCCCTGTCATCAAAATGATCCATGACCGTTGTCATCACAATGCTGCATGATACCTTTCATCCCAATTCTCTGTGACCGCTGTCATCAAAATGCTCCTGGACAATTTTCATCACAATGCTCCATTGCCCCTGTCATCACAGTGCCCCATAAACGCTGTAATCACAATGCTCCATGACCCTGTCATCACAATGCTGCATGACTCCTGTCATCACATTTTTCCATGGCCTATGTATTCACAATGCACCATGGACCCTATAATCACAATGCTGCATGTTCCCTTTCAACACAATGGTCCATGACCCCTCTCATCACAACGTTCCATGAAAATTGTCATCAAAATGCTCCATGATCCCGGTCACCACAAGGTTCCCTGCCCTTGTCATCACAATGCTCCATGACGCTTGTAATCACAATGCTCCATGACCCTTGTAATCACAATGGTACATGGCCTTGTCATTACAATGCTCCATGGCCTCTGTCATCACCATGCTCCATGGTCTTTCTCATCACAATGCTCTATGACCCCTGTCATCACAATGCTTGATGACCATTGTCATCACAATGCTCCAAGACAAGTGTCATCACAATGCCTCATGGTCTTTGTAATCATAATGCTCAATGAACCCTCTCATCACACTGCTCCATGCCGTTGTCATCAAAATGCTCCATGGCCCCTGTAATCACAATGCTCCATGATCTCTTTCATCACAATGCTCCATGACCACTGTCATCACCATGCCTCATGACGCCTGTCATCTCAATGCTCCATGGCCCCTTTCATCACAATGCTCCATGAACCCAGTCATCACAATGTTCCCTGCCCTTTTCATCACAATGCTCCATGGGCCCTGTCATCACAATGCTCCATGCCCTTGTCATCAAAATGCTCCAGAACTCTTGTCATCATAATGCTTCATGCCAATGTCATCAAAATGCCCCATGACACTGGTCATCACAATGCTCCATGGTCTTTGTCATCACAATGTTCCATGGCCGCTGTCATCACAATGCTCCATGCCCTTGTCATCAAAATTCTCCAGAACACTTGTCATCATAATGCTCCATGCCAATGTCATCAAAATGCCCCTTGATACTTGTCATCACAATGCTCCATTGCCTTTGTCATCACAATGTCCCATGGTCCCTGTAATCACAGTGCTCCCTGATACCTTTCATCACAATTCTAGATGACCACTGTAATCACAGTGCCCCATGACTGATGTCATCACAATTCGCATGGTCCTTGTCATCACAATGCTCCGTGAACCGTGTCATCACAAGGTTCCAGGACACTTGTCATCACAATGATCCATGATCACTTTCATCACAATGCTCCATGAAACCTGTCATCTCAATGCTCCATAGCCTTTGTATTCACAATGCTCCATGGCCCCTGTAATCACAGTGCTCTATGACCCATTTCATCACAATGCTCCAAGACCGCTGTCATCACAATGCCCCATGACGCCTGCCATCAAAAATCTCCAAGGCCTCTCTTACCAGAAAGCTCCATGATCCCTGTCGGCACAATGTTCCATGACACTTTTCATCACAATGCTCCATGACCCCTGTCATCACAAAGTTCTCTGCCCATATCATCACAATGCTCCTTGTCACCTTTAATCACAATGCTCCATGCCCTTTCATCACAATGCTCCAGAATTCTTGTTATCGCAATGATCCTTGACCGTGTCATTACAATTCTCCATGACCCTTGTCATCACAAAGCTCCATGACCCCTGTCATCACAATGATCCATGACTCCTTTCCTCACAGTGCTCCAGTACCCTTTTCATCATAATGCTCCATGCCATTGTCAGCACAATGCTCCTTGGACCCTGTCATCAAAATGCTCCATCCCCTTTTCATCACAATGCTCCAGATGTCCTACCATTACAATGCTCCATGCCCGTGGCAACACAATGCTCCATGACCCCTGTCATCAAAATGCTTTATGAACCTTGTTATCAGAATGTTCCATGACCCCTGTCATCAAAATGATCCATGACCGTTGTCATCACAATGCTGCATGATACCTTTCATCCCAATTCTCTGTGACCGCTGTCATCACAATGCTCCTGGACAATTTTCATCACAATGCTCCATGGCCCCTGTCATCACAGTGCCCCATAACCGCTGTAATCACAATGCTCCATGACCCTGTCATCACAATGCTGCATGACTCCTGTCATCACATTTTTCCGTGGCCTATGTATTCACAATGCACCATGGACCCTATAATCACACTGCTGCATGTTCCCTTTCAACACAATGGTCCATGACCCCTCTCATTACAACGTTCCATGAAAATTGTCATCAAAATGCTCCATGACCCCGGTCACCACAAGGTTCCCTGCCCTTGTCATCACAATGCTCCATGACGCTTGTAATCACAATGCTCCATGACCTTTGTAATCACAATGGTACATGGCCTTGTCATTACAATGCTCCATGGACTCTGTCATCACCATGCTCCATGGTCTTTCTCATCACAATGCTCTATGACCCCTGTCATCACAATGCTTGATGACCATTGTCATCACAATGCTCCAAGGCCCGTGTCATCACAATGACTCATGGTCTTTGTAATAATAATGCTCAATGACCCCTCTCATCACAATGCTCCATGCCGTTGTCATCACAATGCTCCATGGCCCCTGTAATCACAATGCTCCATGATCTCTTTCATCACAATGCTCCATGACCACTGTCATCACCATGCCTCATGACACCTGTCATCTCAATGCTCCATGGCCCCTTTCATCACAATGCTCCATGAACCCAGTCATCACAATGTTCCCTGCCCTTTTCATCACAATGCTCCATGGGACCTGTCATCACAATGCTCCATGCCCTTGTCATCAAAATGCTCCAGAACTCTTGTCATCATAATGCTCCATGCCAATGTCATCAAAATGCCCCATGACACTGGTCATCACAATGCTCCATGGTCTTTGTCATCACAATGTTCCATGGCCGCTGTCATCACAATGCTCAATGCCCTTGTCATCAAAATTCTCCAGAACACTTGTCATCATAATGCTCCATGCCAATGTCATCAAAATGCCCCTTGACACTTGTCATCACAATGCTCCATGGCCTTTGTCATCACAATGTCCCATGGTCCGTGTAATCACAGTGCTCCCTGATACCTTTCATCACAATTCTAGATGACCACTGTCATCACAGTGCCCCATGACTGATGTCATCACAATTCGCATGGTCCTTGTCATCACAATGCTCCATGAACCGTGTCATCACAAGGTTCCAGGACACTTGTCATCACAATGATCCATGATCACTTTCATCACAATGCTCCATGAAACCTGTCATCTCAATGCTCCATAGCCTTTGTATTCACAATGCTCCATGGCCCCTGTAATCACAGTGCTCTATGACCCATTTCATCACAATGCTCCAAGACCGCTGTCATCACAATGCCCCATGAGGCCTGCCATCAAAAATCTCCAAGGCCTCTCTTACCAGAAAGCTCCATGATCCCTGTCGGCACAATGTTCCATGACACTTTTCATCACAATGCTCCATGACCCCTGTCATCACAAAGTTCTCTGCCCATATCATCACAATGCTCCTTGTCACCTTTAATCACAATGCTCCATGCCCTTTCATCACAATGCTCCAGAATTCTTGTTATCGCAATGATCCTTGACCGTGTCATTACAATGCTCCATGACCCTTGTCATCACAAAGCTCCATGACCCCTGTCATCACAATGATCCATGACTCCTTTCCTCACAGTGCTCCAGTACCCTTTTCATCATAATGCTCCATGCCATTGTCAGCACAATGCTCCTTGGACCCTGTCATCAAAATGCTCCATCCCCTTTTCATCACAATGCTCCAGATGTCCTACCATTACAATGCTCCATGCCCGTGGCAACACAATGCTCCATGACCCCTGTCATCAAAATGCTTTATGAACCTTGTTATCAGAATGTTCCATGACCCCTGTCATCAAAATGATCCATGACTGTTGTCATCATAATGCTGCATGATACCTTTCATCCCAATTCTCTGTGACCGCTGTCATCACAATGCTCCTGGACAATTTTCATCACAATGCTCCATGGCCCCTGTCATCACAGTGCCCCATAACCGCTGTAATCACAATGCTCCATGACCCTGTCATCACAATGCTGCATGACTCCTGTCATCACATTTTTCCGTGGCCTATGTATTCACAATGCACCATGGACCCTATAATCACACTGCTGCATGTTCCCTTTCAACACAATGGTCCATGACCCCTCTCATTACAACGTTCCATGAAAATTGTCATCAAAATGCTCCATGACCCCGGTCACAACAAGGTTCCCTGCCCTTGTTATCACAATGCTCCATGACGCTTGTAATCACAATGGTGCATGGCCTTGTCATTACAATGCTCCATGGCCTCTGTCATCACCATGCTCCATGGTCTTTCTCATCACAATGCTCTATGACTCCTGTCATCACAATGCTTGATGACCATTGTCATCACAATGCTCTAAGGCCCGTGTCATTATAATGCCTCATGGTCTTTGTAATTATAATGCTCAATGACCCCTCTCATCACAATGCTCCATGCCGTTGTCATCACAATGCACCATGGCCCCTGTAATCACAATGCTCCATGCTCTCGTCATCACAATGCTCCAGAACTCTTGGCATCATAATGCTCCATTCCCGTGTCATCCCATTGCTCAATGACACTTGTCATCAAAATGTTCCTTGGCCTTTGTCATCACAGTGCTCCATGATACCTTTAATCAAAATTCTACATGACCACTGTCATCACAATGCAAGATGACCAATCTCATCACAATGCCCCATGACACGTGTCATCACAATTCGCCTTGGCCCTTGTCATCTCAATCCTGTATGAACCGTGTCATCACTAGGTTCCAGGACCCTTGTCATCACAATGCTCCATGAACTCTCTTATCTCAATGTTCCATGGCCTTTGTATTCACAAAGCTCCATTGTCCCGATAATCACGTTGCTCCATGATCTGTGTCAGCACAATATTTCATGACACTTGTCATCACAATGCTCCATGATCCCTGTAATCAAAATGATCCCTGTCTTAGTCATCACAATGTTCCATGTCTCCTGTAATCACAATGCTCCATGCCCATGTCATCACAATGCTCCAGGTATGTTGTCATCACCATGCTTCATGCCCCGTGTCATCACAATGCTCCATGAATCTTGTCTTCACAATGCTCTATGGTCTTTGTCATCACAATGCTCCGTGACCCCTGTCAACACAATGCCTGATGACCCCTGTCATCAAAATGCTAAATGGCACTTGTCATCACAATGCTCTATGTCACCTGTCATCACTCTTCTCCATGTCACTTGTTATCACAATGCTCCATGGCCACTGTAATCCCAGTACTCAATGACTCATTTCATTACAATGCCCAATGCTACCTCTCATCACAATTCTCCATGGCATTCGTCATCACGATGCACCATGACACCTGTCATCACAATGTTCCATGACACTTGTCATCACAGCGCTCGATGGCCCTTGTCATCACAATGTTCCTTCGTGCTTTTCATCGCAATGCTCCATGACAACTTTCATCAAAATACTCCAAGATTTGTTTCATCACAATGCTCCATGGCCCTTGTCATTACAAATCCACATGATCCCTTTCATGACAATTCTCCATGGCAACTTACATAAAAATGCTCCATGCCCCTGTCATCACAATGCCCAATGATACCTGTTTTTACAATGATCCATGTCCCTTGTCATCACAAGGCTCCATGTCCCTTGTATTCACAATGCCCCATGACCCCTGTCATCACAATGCTCCATGGCCCTTGTCATCACAATGCTCCATGAAACATTTCCTCACAATGCTCCAGTACGCCTTTCATCCAAATTCCCCATGGCCACTGTCATCACAATTCTCCATGACCCCTGTCATCGTAATGGTCCATGACCCGCTTCATCTCAATGCTCCATGACACCTGTCATCACAAAGCTCCATGCCCTTGTCATCACAAGGCTCCAGAACTCTTGTCATTATAATGCTCCATGTCCGTTTCATCACCATGCTCCATGACACTTGTCATCACAATGCTCCATGGCCCCTCTCATTACTGTGCTCCATAATAACTTTAATCACATTTCTAGATGACCACTGCCATCACAATGCCCCATGACATTGTCATCACAATTCGCCATGACCATTGTCATCACAATGCTCCATGAACCATGTCATCAGAGGGTCCCAGGACACTTGTCATCACAATGATCCATTACCATTATCATCACAATGCTCCATGACCACTGTCATCTCAATGCTCCAAGGCCTTTGTATTCAAAATGCTCCATGGCCCCTGTAATCACAGTGCTCCATAACACCTTTCATCATAATGCTCCATGACCACTGCCATCTCAATGCCTCATGACGCCTGTCATCACAAATCTCCAAGGCCCCTTTCATCACAATGCTCCATGACACTTGTCATCACATTGCTCCATATCACCTGTCATCACAGTGTTCCCGGCCCATATCATCACAATGCTCCATGTCCCCTATAATCACGATGCTCCATGCCTTTTTCCTCACAATGCTCCAGAATTCTTGTCATCACAATGTTCCATGACCGTGGCATCACAATGCTCCATGGCCCTTGTCATCACAATGCTCCAGAATTCTTGTCATCACAATGTTCCGTGACCGCGTCATCACAATGCTACATGATCCTGGTCTTCACAGTTCTCCATGACCTTTGTCATCACAATGCTCTATGTCGCTTTTCATCCCAATTCTCAATGACCACTTTAATCACTATGCTCGCTGACCATTTTCATGACATTTCTCTATTGTCATTACAATTCCCCACGGCCCCTTTCTTCACAATGCTCCATGATGCCTGTCATAAAAATGCTCCATGGCTTTTGTTATCACAATGCTCCAGGACCAGTTTCATCACAATACTCCATCCCCTTTGCCATCACAGTGCACAATGAAACCTTTCATTACAATGTTCCATGACACTTGTCATCACAATGCTCCATGGCCTTTATCGTCACAATGCTCCCAGGCACTTTTCATCACGATGTTCCATGAAAACTTTCATCACATGGCTCCATGACCATTGTCATCACAATAGTCCATACCCTTGTCAACACAATGCTGCATAATCCCTGTCATCACAATTCTCCATGACTGCTGTCATCACAATAATCCAGGACAAGTTTCATAACAATGCTTCATGCCCCCAGTCATCACAGTGCTCCATGATACCTTTCATCACAATTCCTAGATGATCAAGGTCATCGCATTGCCCCATGACACCTGTCATCACAATTCGCTATGACCCTTGTCATCACAATACACGATGAACCGTGTCATCACAGTGTTCCAGGACACGTGTCATCACAATGATCCATGACTACTTTCATCACAATGCTCCAATACACCTGTCATCACAATGCTCCATGGCCCCTGTTATCATATTGCTCCATGATCTCTTTCATCACAATGCTCCATGACCACTGTCATCACCATGCCTCATGACGCCTGTCATCTCAATGCTCCATGGCCCCTTTCATCACAATGCTCCATGAACCCAGTCATCACAATGTTCCCTGCCCTTTTCATCACAATGCTCCATGGGCCCTGTCATCACAATGCTCCATGCCCTTGTCATCAAAATGCTCCAGAACTCTTGTCATCATAATGCTCCATGCCAAGGTCATCAAAATGCCCCATGACACTTGTCATCACAATGCTCCATGGCCTTTGTCATCACAATGTTCCATGGCCGCTGTCATCACAATGCTCCATGCCCTTGTCATCAAAATTCTCCAGAACTCTTGTCATCATAATGCTCCATGCCAATGGCATCAAAATGCCCCTTGACACTTGTCATCACAATGCTCCATGGCCTTTGTCATCACAATGTTCCATGGTCCCTGTAATCACACTGCTCCCTGATACCTTTCATCACAATTCTAGATGACCACTGTCATCACAATACCCCATGACAGATGTCATCACAATTCGCCATGGTCCTTGTCATCACAATGCTCCATGAACCGTGTCTTCACAATGTTCCAGGACACTTGTCATCACAATGATCCATGATCACTTTCATCACAATGCTCCATGAACCCTGTCATCTCAAAGCTCTATAGCCTTTGTATTCACAATGCTCCATGGCCCCTGTAATCACAGTGCTCCATGACACCTTTCATCACAATGTTCCAAGACCGCTGTCCTCACAATGACCCATGACGCCGGCCATCAAAAATCTCCAAGGCCTCTCTTACCAAAAAGCTCCATGATCCCTGCCAGCAAAATGTTCCATGACACTTTTCATCACAATGCTCCATGTCTCCTGTAATCACAATGCTCCATGCCCTTGTCATCAGAAGGCTTCAGAACTCTTGTCATTATAATGCTCCATGCCAATGTCATCAAAATTCCCATTGACACTTGTCTTCACAATGATCCATTACCACTTTCATCACAATGCTCCATGACAACTGTCATCTCAATGCTCCATGGCCTTTGTATTCACAATGTTCCATGGCCCCTGTAATCACAGTGCTCCATAACACCTTTCATCATAATGCTCCATGACCACTGCCATCTCAATGCCCCAGGACGCCTGTCATCACAATTCTCCAAGGCCCCTCTCATCACAATGCTCCATGACACTTGTCATCTCATTGCTCCATAACACCTGTCGTCACAGTGTTCCCTGCCCATGTCATCACAAAGCTCCATGTCCCCTATAATCACAATGCTCCATGCCTTTTTCCTCACAATGCTCCAGAATTCTTGTCATCACAATGTTCCATGACCGTGGCATCACAATGCCACATGACCCAGGTCATCACAGTTCTCCATGACCTTTGTCATCACAATGCTCCATGGCCTTTATCGTCACAATGCTCCCAGGCACTTTTCATCACGATGTTCCATGAAAACTTTCATCTCATTGCTCCATGACCATTGTCATCACAATAGTCCATACCATTGTCAACTAAATGCTGCATAATCCGTGTCATCACAATTCTCCATGACTGCTGTCATCACAATAATCCAGGTCAATTTTCATAACAATGCTTCATGCCCCCAGTCATCACATTGCTCCATGATACCTTTCATCACAATTCCTAGATGATCAATGTCATCACAATGTCCCATGACACCTGTGATCACAATTCGCTATGACCCTTGTCATCAAAATATTTGATGAACCGTGTCATCACAGTGTTCCAGGACACATGTCATCACAATGATCCATGACTACTTTCATCACAATGCTCCAATACACCTGTCATCACAATGCTCCATGGCCCCTGTTATTATATTGCTCCATGATCTCTTTCATCACAATGCTGCATAACCACTATCACCATGCCTCATGACGCCTGTCATCTCAATGCTCCATGGTTCCTTTCATCACAATGCTCCATGAACACAGTCATCAAAATGTTCCATCCCCTTTTCATCACAATGCTCCATATAACCTATCATTACAATGCTCCCTGCCCATGTCAACACAATGCTCCATGACCCCTCTCATCAAAATGCTTTATGAAACTTATTATTAGAATGTTCCATGACCCCTGTCATCAAAATGATCCATGCTCGTTGTCATCACAATGCTGCATGATACCTTTCATCCCAATTCTCTGTGACTGCTGTCATCACAAAGCTCCAGGAAAATTTTCATCACAATGCTCCATGCCCCCTGTCATCAGAATGCACCATAACCCCTGTAATCACAATGATCCCTGACCCTATCATCACAATGCTACATGACCCCTGTCATCACATTGTTCCATGGCCTATGTATTCACAATGCTCCATGAACCCTGTAATCACACTACTCCATGCTCCCTTTCAACACAGTGTTCCATGAACCCTGTCATCACAATGTTCCATGAAAGTTGTCATCAAAATGCTCCATTTCCCCGGTCACCACAAGGTTCCCTGCCCTTGTCATCACAATGGTCCGTGACCCTTGTAATCACAATGGTACTTGGCCTTGTCATCACAATGTTCCATGGCCTCTGTCATCAACATGCTCCATGGTCTTTCTCATCACAAAGCTCTATGACCCCTGTCATCACAATGCTTGATGACCATTGTCATCACAATGCTCCAAGGCCTTTGTCATCACAATGCTCGAGAACACTTGTCCTCATAATGCTCAATTCCCGTGTCATCCCATTGCACAATGACACTTGTCATCAAAATGTTCCTTGGCCTTTGTCATCACAGTGCTCCATGATACCTTTAATCAAAATTCTACATGACCACTGTTATCACAATGCAAGGTGACCGATGTCATCACAATGCCCCATGACACGTGTCATCACAATTCGCCTTTGCGCTTGTCATCTCAATGCTGTATGAACCGTGTCATCACTAGGTCCAGGACACTTGTCATCACAGTGATCCATGACCACTTTAATCACAATGCTCCATGAACTCTGTTATCTCAATGCTCCATGGCCTTTGTATTCACAATGCTCCATTGTCCCAAAAATTGCATTTCTCCATGAACACTTTCATCGCAGTGCTCTTTGACCACTGTCACCATAATGCCCCATGACGTCTCTCATCACTGTGCTCCAAGGCCACTGTCATCAAAATGCTCCATGATCTGTGTCAGCACAATATTGCATGACACTTGTCAGCACAATGCTCCATGATCCCTGTAACCACAAAGATCCCTGACAATGTCATCACAATGCTCCATGTCTCCTTTAATCAAAATCCTCCATGCCCATGTCATCACAATGCTCCAGGCATGTTGTCATCGCAATGTTCTTTGACAGTGTCGTCACAAAGCTCCATGACCCCTGTCATCACAATGATCCATGACTCCTTTCCTCACCGTGCTCCAGTACCTTTTTCATCACAATGCTCCATGCCATTGTCAGCACAATGCTCCTTGGACCATGTCATCAAAATGCTCCATTCCCTTTTCATCACAGTGCTCCAGATATCCTATCATTACAATGCTCCATGCCCGTGTCAACACAATGCTCCATGACCCCTGTCATCAAAATGCTCTATGAACCTTGTTATCAGAATGTTCCATGACCCCTTTCATCAAAATGATCCATGACCGTTGTAATCACAATGCTGCATGATACCTTTCATCCCAATTCTCTGTGACCACTGTCATCACAATGCCCCATAACCCCTGCCATCACAATGCTTCATGACCCAGTCATCAGAATGGTACATGAGCCTGTCATCACATTGTTCCATGGACTATGTATTCACAATGCTCCATGGACCCTGTGTTCACAGTGCTCCATGTTCCCTTTCAACAGAATGTTCCATGACCCCAGTCACCACAAGGTTCCCTGCCCTTGTCATCACAATGCTCCATGACCCTTGTAATCACAATGGTACGTGGGCTTGCCATCACAAAGTTCCATTGCCTCTGTCATCACCATGCTAAATGGTCTTTCTCATCACAATGGTCTATGACCCCTGTTCTCACAATGATTGATGACCATTTTCATCACAATGCGCCAAGGCTCCTGTCATCACAATGCCTCATTGTCTTTGTAATCACACTGCTCAACGACCCCTGTCATGTAAATGCTCCAAGTGGTTGTCATCACACTGCTCCAGGTGTGTGGTCATCACCATGCATCATGCCCCGAGTCATCATAATGCTCCATGAATCGTGTCTTCACAATGCTCTATGGCCTTTGTAATCACAGTGCTCCGTGACCCCTGTCAACACATTGCCTGATGAACCCTGTCATCAAAATGCTAAATGGCACTTGTCATCACAATGCTCTATGACACCTGTCATCACTATTCTCCATGTCACTTGTTATCACAATGTTCCATGGACCCTGTAATCACAGTACTCCATGACCCCTTTCATCACAATGCCCAATGCCACCTCTCATCACAATTCTCCATGGCATTTGTCATCACGATGAACCATGACACCTGTCATCACAATGCTCCATGACACTTGTCATCACAATGCTTGATGGCCCTTGTCATCCCAATGTTCCTTGGTGCTTTTCATCGCAATTCTCCATGACAACTTTCATCAAAATTCTCCAAGATTTCTTTCATCACAATGCTCCATGGCCCTTGTCATTACAAATCCACATGATCCCTTTCATCACAATTCTCCATGACAACTTACATAAAAATGATCCATGCCCCTGTCATCACAATGCCCAATGATACCTGTTTTTACAATGATCCATGACCCTTGTCATCACAAGGCTCCATGTCCCTTGTATTCACAATGCTCCATGGTCCTTGTCATCACAATGCTCCGTGGGGCTTTTCATCGCAAGGCTCCATGACCGCTTTCAGCACAATGCCCCATGACCCCTGTCATCACGATGCTCCATGGCCTTTGTCATCACAATTCTCCATGAAACATTTCCTCACAATGCCCCAGTACGCCTTTCATCCCAATTCCCCATGGCCACTGTCATCACAATTCTCCATGACCCTGTCATCGTAATGGTCCATGAACCATTTCATCTCAATACTTCATGACACCTGTCATCACAATGCTCCATGGCCTTTATCATCACAATGCCCCATGGCCCCTGTAATCACAGTGCTCCATGACCCGTTTCATCTCAATACTCCATGACCTCACTCATCACAATGCCCCATGAACCCTGTAATCAAAATGCTCCATGGCCCTTCTCATCACAGTGCTCCAAGCCTTTGTCATCACACTGCTCCATGGCCCCTGTAATCACAATGCTCCAGATATCCTATCATTACAATGCTCCCTGCCCGTGTCATCGCAATGCTCATTGCCATTGTCATCAAAATGCTCCATGTCCCCTGTAATCACAATGCTCCATGCCCTTGTCATCACAATGCTCCAGAACACTTGTCATCTTAATACTCCATTCCCCTGTCATCCCATTGCTCATTGACACTTGTCATCAAAATATTCCTTGGCCTTTGTCATCACCGTGCTCCCTGATACCTTTAATCAAAATTCTACATGACCACTGTCATCACAATGCAAGATGACCAATGTCATCACAATGCCCCATGACACGTGTCATCACAATTCGCATTGGCCCTTGTCATTTCAATGTTGTAGGAACCGTGTGATAACTAGGTTCCAGGACACTTGTCTTCACAGTGATCCATGACCACTTTCATCACAATGGTCCATGAACTCTGTTATCTCAATGCTCCATGGCCTTTGTATTCACAATGCTCCTTTGTCCCGATAATGGCGTTGCTCCATGAACAATTTCATCAAAATGCTCTTTGACCACTGTCATCATAACGCCCCATGATGTCTCTCATCACTGTGCTCCAAGGCCACTCTCATCAAAATGCTCCATGATCTGTGTCACCACAATATTGCATGACACTTGTCATCACAATGCTCCATGATCCCTGTAATCACAATGATCCCTGCCAATGTCATCACAATGCTCCATGTCTCCTGTAATCACAATGCTTCATGCCCTTGTCATCAGAAGGCTTCAGAACTCTTGTCATTATAATGCTCCATGCCAATGTCATCAAAATGCCCCATGACACTTGTCTTCACAATGATCCATTACCACTTTAATCACAATGCTCCATGAAACCTGTCATCTTAATGCTCCATAACCTTTGTATTCACAATGCTCCATGGCCCCTGTAATCACAGTGCTCCATGACCCCTTTCACCACAATGCTCCCAGACCGCTGTCATCAAAATGCCCCATCACGCCTGCCATCACAAAACTCCAAGCCCTCTCTTACCAAAAAGCTCCATGATCCCTGTCAGCACAATGTTCCATGACACTTTTCATCACAATGCTCCATGACCCCTGTCATCACAAAGTTCTCTGCCCATATCATCACAATGCTCCTTGTCTCCTTTAATCACAATGCTCCATGGCCTTTCATCACAAGGCTCCAGAATTCTTCTCATCGCAATGTTCCTTGACCGTGTCATCACAATGCTCCATGCCGTTGTCATCACAATGCGCCATGGACCCTGTATTCACAGTGCTACAGGCCCTTGTCATCACAATGCTCAAGAACACTTGTCATCATAATACTCTATTCCCGTGTCATCCCATTGCTCAATGACACTTGTCATCAAAATGTTCCTTGGCCTTTGTCATCACAGTGCTCCATGATACCTTTAATCAAAATTCTACATGACCACTGTCATCACAATGCAAGATGACCAATGTCATCACTATGCCCCATGACACGTGTCATCACAATTCGCCTTGGCCCTTGTCATCTCAAAGCTGTAGGAACCGTGTCAACACTAGGTTCCAGGACACTTGTCATCACAGTGATCCATGACCACTTTCATCACAATGCTCCAAGATATCTGTTATCTCAATGCTCCATGGCCTTTGTTTTCACAATGCTCCATTGTCCCGATAATCGCGTTGCTCCATGAACACTTTCATCACAAGGCTCCTTGACCACTGTCACCCTAATGCCCCATGACGTCTCTCATCACTGTGCTCCAAGGCCACTCTCATCAAAATGCTCCATGATCTGTGTCAGCCCAATATTGCATGACACTTGTCATCACAATTCTCCATGATGCCTGTAATCACAATGATCCCTGCCAATGTCATCACAATGCTCCATGTCTCCTGTAATCACAATGCTCCATGCCCTTGTCATCACAATGCTCCAGGTCTGTTGCCAACAACATGCTTCATGCCCGTGTCATCACAATGCTCCATTAATCTTGTCTTCACAATGCTCCATGGCCCATATCATCACAATGCTCCATGACCACTGTCATCACAATGCTCCATGACCCCTGTCATCGTAATGGTCCATGACACGTTTCATCTCAATGCTCCATGACCTCACTCACCACAATGCCCCATGACCCCTGTAATCACAATGCTCCATTGGCTTGTCATCACAGTGCTCCAAGCCTTTTTCAACACACTGCTCCATGGCCCCTGTAATCACAATGCTCCATGCCCTTGTCATCACAAGGCTCCAGAAGTCTTGTCATTATAATGCTCCATGGCCGTTTCATCACCATGCTCCATGACACTTGTCATCACAAGGCTCCATGGCCACTCTCATTACTGTGCTCCATAATAAATTTACCACATTTCTAGATGACCACTGCCATCACAATGCCCCATGACATTGTCATCACTATTTGCCATGACCAATGTCATCACAATCCTCCATGAACCATGTCATCACAAGGTCCCAGGACACTTGTCATCGCAATGATCCATTACCACTTTCATCACAATGCTCCATGACCACTGTCATCTCAAAGCTCCATGGCCTTTGTATTCACAATGCTCCATGGCCCCTGTAATCACAGTGCTCCATAACACCTTTCATCATAATGCTCCATGACCACTGCCATCTCAATTCCCCATGAAGCCTTTAATCACAATTCTCCAAGGACCCTCTTATCACAATGCTCCATGACACTTGTCATCACATGGCTCCATAACACCTGTCATCACAGTGTTCCCTGTCCATGTCGTCACAATGCTCCATGCCCCTATAATCACAATGCTCCATGGCTTTTTCCTCACAATACTCCAGAATTCTTGTCATCACCATATTCCATGACCGTGTCATCGCAATGGTACTTGACCTTGGTCCTCACAGTTCTCCATGACATTTGTCATCACAATGATCTCTGTCGCTTTTCATCACAATTCTCAATGACCACTTTAATCACTGTGCTCGCTGACCATTTTCATCACATTTCTCTGTTGTCATTACAATTCCCTATGGCCCCTTTCTTCACAATGCTCCGTGATGCCTGTCATCACAATGCTCCATGGCTTTTGTTATTACAATGCTCCAGGACCAGTTAAATCACAATACTCCATCCCCCTTGTCATCACAGTGCACAATGAAACCTTTCATTACAATGCTACATGGCACTTGTCATCACAATGTTCCATGGCCTTTATCGTCACAATGCTCCCAGGCACTTTTCATCACGATGTTCCATGAAAACTTTCATCATATTGCTCCAGGACCATTGTCATCACAATAGTCCATACCGTTGTCCACACAATGCTGCATAATCCCTGTCATCACCATAATCCAGGACAATTTTCATAACAATGTTTCATGCCCCCAGTCATCACTGTGTTCCATGATACCTTACATCACAATTCCTAGATGATCAATGTCATCACAATGCCCCATGACACCTGTCATCACAATTCGCTATGACCCTTGTCATAACAATACTCGATGAACCGTGTCATCACAGTGTCGAAGGACACATGTCATCACAATGATCCATGACTACTTTCATCACAATTCTCCAATACACCTGTCATCATAATGCTCCATGGCCCCTGTTATCATATTGCTCCATGATCTCTTTCATCACAATGCTCCATGACCACTGTCATCACCATGCCTAATGACGCCTGTCATCTCAATGCTCCATGGCCGATTTCATCACAATGCTCCATGCCATTGTCATCAAAATGCTCCAGAACTCTTCTTATCATAATGCTCTGTGCCAATGTGATTAAAGTGCCCCATGACACTTTTCATCACAATGCTCCATGGCCTTTGTTATCACAATGTTCCATGTCCCCTGTCATCAACATGATCCATGCCCTTTTCATCAAAATGCTCCAGAACTCTTGTCATCATAATGCTCCATGCCAATGCCATCAAAATGCCCCATAACACTTGTCATCACAATGCTCCATGGCCTTTGTCATCACAATGTTCCATGGCCCCTGTCATCACAGTGCTCCATGTTACTTTTCATCACAATTCTAGATGACCACTGTCATCACAATGCCCCATGACAGATGTCATCACAATTCGCCATGCTCCTTCTCATCACAATGCTCCAAGAACCATGCCATTACAAGGTTCCAGGAAACTTGTCATCACAAAGATCCATGATCACTTTCATCACAATGCTCCATGAAACCTGTCATCTCAATGCTCCATAGCCTTTGTATTCACAATGCTCCATGGCCCCTGTAATCACAGTGCTCCATGACCCATTTCATCACAATGCTCCAAGAACGCTGTCATCACAATGCCCCATTACGCCTGCCATCAAAAATCTCCAAGGCCTCTCTTACTAAAAAGCTCCATGATCCCTGTCATCACAATGTTGCATGACACTTTTCATCACAATGCTCCTTGTCACCTTTAATCACAATGCTCCATACCCTTTCATCACAATGCTCCAGAATTCTTGTCATCGCAATGTTCCTTGACCGTGTCATCAAAATGCTCCATGACCCTTGTCATCACAAAGCTCCATGAGCCCTGTCATCACAATGATCCATGACTCTTTCCTCACAGTGCTCCAGTACCCATTTCATCACAATGCTCCATGCCACTGTCAGCACAATGTTCCTTGGACCCTGTCATCAAAATGCTCCATTCCCTTTTCATCACAATGCTCCAGATATCCTATCACTACAATGCTCCATGCCCGTGTCAACACAATACTCCATGACCACTGTCATCAAAATGCTTTATGAACATTGTTATCAGAATGTTCCATGAACCATCTCATCAAAATGATCCATGACCGTTGTCATCACAATGCTGCATGATACCTTTCATCGCAATTCTCTGTGACCTCTGTCATCACAATGCTCCAGGACAATTTTCATCACAATGCTCCATGTCATCAAAATGATCCATGACTGTTGTCATCACAATGCTGCATGATACCTTTCATCCCAATTCTCTGTGACCGCTGTCATCATAATGCTCCAGGACAATTTTCATCACAATCCTCCATGCCCCCTGTTATTACAGTGCCCCATGACCCCTGTAATCACAATGCTACATGAACCTGTCATCACATTGTTCCATGGCCTATGTATTCACAATGCTCCATGGACCCTGTAATCACACTGCTCCATGTTCCCTTTCAACACAATGCTCCATGACCCCTGTCATCACAACGTTCCATGAAAGTTGTCATCAAAATGCTCCATGACCCAGGTCACCACAAGGTTCCCTGCTCTTGTCACCACAATGCTCCGTGACCCTTGTAATCACAATGGTACATGGCCTTGTCATCAAAAAGTTCCATGGCCTCTGTCATCACCATGCTCCATGGTCTTTCTCATCACAATGGTCTATGACCCCTGTTCTCACAATGATTGATGACCGTTTTCATCACAATGCGCCAAGGCTCCTGTCATCACAATGCCTCATTGTCTTTGTAATCACAATGCTCAATCACCCCTGTCATGTAAATGCTCCATGTGGTTGTCATCACACTGCTCCAGGTCTGTGGTCATCACCATGCTTCATGCCCCGTGTCATCACAATGCTCCATGAATCTTGTCTTCACAATGCTCTATGGCCTTTGTAATCACAGTGCTCCGTGACCCCTGTCAACACATTGCCTGATGAACCCTGTCATCAAAATGCTAAATGGCACTTGTCATCACAATGCTCTATGACACCTGTCATCACTATTCTCCATGTCACTTGTTATCACAATGCTCCATGGACCCTGTAATCACAGTACTCCATGACCCCTTTCATCACAATGTCCAATGCCACCTCTCATCACAATTCTCCATGGCATTTGTCATCACGATGCTCCATGACACCTGGCATCACAATTCTCCATGACACTTGTCATCACAGTGCTCGATGGCCCTTGTCTTCTCAATGTTCCTTGGTGCTTTTCATCGCAATGCTCCATGACAACTTTCATCAAAATACTCCAAGATTTGTTTCATCACAATGCTCCATGGCCCTTGTCATTACAAATCCACATGATCCCTTTCATCACAATTCTCCATGTCAACTAACATAAAAATGCTCCATGCCCCTGTCATCACAATGCCCAATGACACCTGTTTTTACAATGATCCATGACCCTTGTCATCACAAGGCTCCATGTCCCTTGTATTCACAATGCTCCATGGTCCTTGTCATCACAATGCTCCGTGCTGCTTTTCATCGAAAGGCTCCATGACCGCTTTCAGCACAATGCCCCATGACCCCTGTCATCACGATGCTCCATGGCCTTTGTCATCACAATTCTCCATGAAACATTTTCTCACAATGCCCCAGTACGCCTTTCATCCAAATTCCCCATGGCCACTGTCATCACAATTCTCCATGACCCAGTCATCGTAATGGTCCATGACCCATTTCATCTCAATACTCCATGACACCAGTCATCACAATGCTCCATGGCCTTTATCATCACAATGTTCCATGGCCCCTGTAATCACAGTGCTCCATGACCCGTTTCATCTCAATGCTCCATGACCTCACTCATCACAATGCCCCATGAACCCTGTAATCACAATGCTCCATGGCCCTTGTCATCACAGTGCTCCAAGCCTTTGTCATCACACTGCTCCATGCTCCCTGTAATCACAATGCTCCAGATATCCTATCATTACAATGCTCCCTGCCCATGTCATCACAATGCTCATTGCCATTGTCATCAAAATGCTCCATGGGCCCGGTAATCACAATGCTCCATTCCCTTGTCATCACAATGCTCCAGAACACTTGTCATCATAATACTCCATTCCCCTGTCATCCCATTGCTCAATGACACTGATCATCAGAATGTTCCTTGGCTTTTGTCATCACAGTGCTCCATGATACCTTTAATCAAAATTCTACATGACCACTGTCATCACAATGCAAGATGACCAATGTCATCACAATGCCCCATGACACGTGTCATCACAATTTGCCTTGGCCCTTGTCATCTCAATGCTGTAGGAACCGTGTCCTCACTAGGTTCCAGGACACTTGGCATCACAGTGATCCATGACCACTTTAATCACAATGCTCCAGGAACTCTGTTATCTCAATGCTCCATGGCCTTTGTATTCACAATGCTCCATTGTCCCGATAATCGCGTTGCTCCATGAACACTTTCATCACAATGCTCCTTGACCACTGTAACCATAATGCCCCATGACGTCTCTCATCACTGTGCTCCAAGGCCACTCTCATCAAAATGCTCCATTATCTGTGTCTGCACAATATTGCATGACACTTTTCCTCACAATGCTCCATGATCCTTGTAATCACAATGATCCCTGCCAATGTCATCACAATGATCCATGACACATGTCATCACAATTCGCCATGGTCTTGTCATTACAATGCTCCATGAACCGTGTCATCACAAGGTTCCAGTACACTTGTCATCACAATGATCCATGATCACATTCATCACAATGCTCCAGGAACCCTGTGATCTCAATGCTCCATAGCCTTTGTATTCACAATGCTCCATGGCCCCTCAAATCACAGTGCTCCTTGACCAATTTTATCACAATGCTCCAAGACCACTGTCATCACAATGCCCCATGACGCCTACCATCACAAGTCTCCAAGGCCTCTCTTACAAAAAGCTCCATGATCCCTGTCAGCACAATGTTCCATGACACTTTTCAGCACAATGCTCCATGACCCCTGTTATCACAAAGTTCTCTGCCCATATCATCACATTTCTCCTTGTCACCTTTAATCACAATGCTCCATGCCCTTTCATCACAATGCTCCTGAGTTCTTGTCATCACAATGTTCCTTGACCGTGTCGTCACAATGCTCCATGACCCTTGTCATTATAAAGCTCCATGACCCCTGTCATCATAATGATCCATGACTCTTCTCCTCACAGTGATCCAGTACCCTTTTCATCACAATGCTCCATGCCATTGTCAGCACAATGCTCCTTGGACACTGTCATCAAAATGCTCCATCCCCTTTTCATCACAATGCTCCCGATATCCTGTCAGTACAATGCTCCATGCCCGTGTCAACACAATGCTCCATGACCCCTGTCATCAAAATGCTTTATGAACCTTGTTATCAGAATGTTCCATGACCCCTGTCATCAGAATGATGCATGACCATTGTCAGCACAATGCTACATAGACTTGACATCACAAAGTTCCATGGCCTCTGTCATCACCATGCTCCATGGTCTTTCTCATCACAATGCTCTATGACCCCTGTCAGCACAATGCTTTATGAAGCTTGTTTTCAAAATGCACAATGACCCCTGTCATCAAAATGATCCATGACCGTTTTCATCACAATGCTGCATGATACCTATCATCCCACTTCTCTGTGACCGCTGTCATCACAATGCTCCAGGACAATTTTCATCACTGAAAGGTCTTTGTCATCTTAATGTTCCATGGCCCCTGTCATCACAATGCTTCAAGCCCTTGTCATCAAAATGCTCAAGAACTCTTGTCATCATAATGCTCCATGCCAATGTCAGCAAAATGCCCCATGACACTTGTCATCTCAATGCTCCATGGCATTTGTCATCACAATGTTCCATGGCCCCTGTCATCACAGTGCTCCATGATACCTTTCATCACAATTCTAGATGACCACTGTCATCACAATGCCCCATGACAGATGTCATCGCAATTCGCCATGGTCCTTGTCATCAAAATGCTCCATGAACCGTGTCATCACAAGGTTCCAGGACACTTGTCATCACAATTATCCATGATCACTTTCATCACAATTCTCCATGAAACCTGTCATCTCAATGCTCCATATCCTTTGTATTCACAATACTCCATGGCCCCTGTTATCACAGTGCTCCAACACCACTTTCATCACAATGCTCCACAGCCGCTGTCATCACAATGCCCCATGACGCCTGCCATCACAAATCTCCAAGGCCTCTCTTACCAAATAGCTCCATGATCCCTGTCAGCACAATGTTCCATGACACTTTTCATCACAATGCTCCATGACCCCTGTCATCACAAAGTTCTCTGCCCATATCATCACAATGCTCCTTGTCAACTTTAATCACAATGCTCCATGCCCTTTCATCACAATGCTCCAGAATTCTTGTCATCGCAATGTTCCTTGACTGTGTCATCACAATGCTCCATGACCCCTGTCTTCACAATGATCCATGACTCCTTTCCTAACAGTGCTCCAGTACCCTTATCATCACAATGCTCCATGCCATTGTCAGCACAATGCTCCTTGACCATGTCATCAAAATGCTCCGTCCCCTTTTCATCACAATGCTTCAGATATCCTATCACTACAATGCTCCATGCCCGTGTCAACACAATGCTCCATGACCCCTGTCATCCAAATGCTTTATGAACCTTGTTATCAGAATGTTGCATGCCCCGTGTCATCAAAATAATCCATGACCGTTTTCATCACAATGCTGCATGATACCTTTCATCCCGTTTCTCTGTGACCGCTGTCATTAGGATGCTCCAGGACAAATTTCATCTCAATGCCGCATGCCCCCTGTAATCACAGTGCCCCATAACCCCTGCCATCACAATGCTCCAAGACCCTGTCATCAGAATGCTACATGAGCCTGTCATCACATTGTTCCATGGCCTATGTATTCACAATGCTCCATGGACCCTTTAATCACAGTGCTCCATGTTCCCTTTCAACAGAATGTTCCATGACCCCAGTCACCACAAGGTTCCCTGCCCTTGTCATCACAATGCTCCATGACCCTTGGAATCACAATGGTACATGGCCTTGTCATCACAATGTTCCATGGCCACTGTCATCACTATGCTCCATGGTCTTTCTCATCACAATGTTCTATGACCCCTGTCATCAAAATGCTTGATGACCATTGTCATCACAATGCTCCAAGGCCCCGGTCATCACAATGCCTCATGGTCTTTGTAATCACAATGCTCAATGATCCCTGTCATCACAATGCTCCATGCCATTGTCATCATAATGCCCCATGGCCCCTGTAATCACAATGCTCCATGGCCCTTGTCATCACAATGCTCGATGACCCGTGTCATCACAGTGTTCCAGGACACATATCATCACAATCATCCATGACTACTTTCATCACAATGCTCCAATACACCTGGCATCACAATGCTGCATGGCTCCTGTTATCATATTGCTCCATGATCTCTTTCATCACAATGCTCTATGACCACTGTCATCACCATGCCTCATGACGCCTGTCATCTCAATGCTCAATGGCCCCTTTCTTCACAATGCTCCATGAATCCAGTCATCACAATGTTCCCTGCCCTTTTCATCACAATGCTCCATGGGCCCTGTCATCACAATGCTCCATGCCCTTGTCACCAAAATGCTCCAGAACTCTTCTCATCATAATGCTCTGTGCCAATGTCATTAAAATGCCCCATGACACTTGTCATCACAATGCTCCATGACAGATGTCATCACAATTCGCCATGCTCCTTCTCATCACAATGCCCATTGAACCGTGTCATCACAAGGTTCCAGGACACTTGTCATCACAATGATCTATGATCACTTTCATCACAATGCTCCATGAAACCTGTCATCTCAATGCTCCATAGCCTTTGTATTCATAATGCTCCATGGCCCCTGTAATCCCAGTGCTCCATGACACATTTCATCACAATGCTCTAAGACCGCTGTCATCACAATGCCCCATGAAGCCTGCCATCACAAATGTCCAAGGCCTCTCTTACCAAAAAGCTCCATGATCCCTGTCAGCACAATGTTCCATGACACTTTTCATCACAATGCTCCATGACCCCTGTCATCCCAAAGTTCTCTGCCCATATCATCACAATGCTCCTTGTCACCTTTAATCACAATGCTCCATGCCCTTTCATCACAATGCTCGTGAATTCTTCTCATCGCAATATTCCTTGACCGTGTCATCACAATTCTCCATGACCCTTGTAATCACAAAGCTCCATGACCCTTGTCATCACAATGATCCATGACTCCTTTCCTCACAGTGCTCCAGTACCATTTTCATCACAATGCTCCATGCCGTTGTCAGCACAATGCTCCTTGTACCCTGTCATCAAAATGCTCCATCCCCTTTTCATCACAATGCTCCAGATATCCTATCACTACAATGCTCCTTGCCCGTGTCAAAACAATGCCCCTTGACCCCTGTCATCAAAATGTTTATGAACCTTGTTATCCAAATGTTCCATGACCCCTGTCATCAAAATGATCCATGACCGTTGTCATCAGAATGGTGCATGATACCTTTCATCGCAATTCTCTGTGACCACTCTCATCACAATGCTCCAGGACAATTTTCATTACAATGCTCCATGCCCCCTGTCATCACAGTGCCCCATAACACCTGTAATCACAGTGCTCCATGGACCCTGTAATCACACTGCTCCATGTTCCCTTTCAACACAATGCTCCATGACCCATGTCATCAAAAGGTTCCATGAAAGTTGTCATCAAAATACTCCATGACTCAGGTCACCACATGCTTCCCTGCCCTTGTCATCACAATGCTCCATGACCCTTGTAATCACAATGGTACATGGCCTTGTCATCACAATGTTCTATGGCCTCTGTCATCACCTTGCTCCATGGTCTTTCTCATCACAATGCTCTATGAACCCTGTCATCACAAGGCTTGATGACCATTGTCATCACAATTCTCCAAGGCCTCTGTCATCACAATGCCTCATGGTCTTTGTAATCAAAATGCTCAATGACCCCTGTCATCACAATGCTCCATGCCGTTGTCATCACAATGCTCCAGAACAATTGTCATCATAATACTCCATTCCCGTTACATTCCATTGCTGAATGACACTTGTCATCAAAATGTTCCTTGGCCGTTGTCATCACAGTGCTCCATGATACCTTTAATCAAAACTCTACATAACAACTGTCATCACAATGCAAGATGACCAATGTCATCACAATGCCCCAAGACACGTGTCATCACAATTCACCTTGGCCCTTGTCATCTCAATGCTGTAGGAACCGTGTCATCACTAGGTTCCAGGACACTTGTCATCACAGTGATCCATGACCACTTTCATCACAATGCTCCATGAACTCTATTATCTCAATGCTCCATGGCCTTTGTATTCACAATGCTCCATTGTCCCGATAATCGCATTGTTCCATGAACACTTTCATCACAATGCTCCTTGACCACTGTCACCATAATGCCCCATGACGTCTCTCATCACTGTGCTCCAAGGCCACTCTCATCAAAATGCTCCATGATCTGTGTCAGCACAATATTGCATGACATTTGTCATCACAATGCTCCATGATCCCTGTAATCACAATGAACCCTGCCAATGTCATCACAATGATCACTGCCAATGTCATCACAATGCTCCATGTCTCCTGTAATCACAATGCTCCATGCCCGTGTCATCACAATGCTCCAAGTCTGTGGTCCTCACCATGCTTCATGCCCCGTGTCATCACAATGCTCCATGAATCTTGTCTTCACAATGCTCCATGGCACGTGTCATCACAATGCTCCATGACCCCTGTCATCACAATGCTCTATTGCCTTTGTCATCACAATGCTCCGTGACCCCTGTCAACACAATGCCTGATGACCCCTGTCATCAAAATGCTAAATGGCACTTGTCATCACAATGCTCTATGACGCCTGTCATCACTATTCTCCATGTCACTTGTTATCACAATGCTCAATGGCCCCTGTAATCACAGTACTCCATGACCCCTTTTATCACAATGCCCAATGCCACCTCACATCACAATTCTCCATGGCATTTGTCATCACGATGCTCCATGACACCTGTCATCACAATGCTCCATGACCCTTGTCATCACAAAGCTCCGTGACCCCTGTCATCACATTAATCCATGACTCCTTTCCTCACAGTGCTCCAGTACCCTTTTCATCACAATGCTCCATGCCTTGTCAGCACAATGCTCCTTGGACCCTGTCATCAAAATGCTCCATCCCCTTTTCATCACAATGCTCCAGATATCCTATCATTACAATGCTCCATGCCTGTGTCATCTCAGTGTTCCATGCCATTTCCATCACAATGCACCATGGCCCCTGTTATCACAATGCTCCATGCCCTTGTCATCACAATGCTCCAGAACACTTGTCATCATAATACTCCATTTCCATGTCATCCCATTGCTCAATGACACTTGTCATCAGAATGTTCCTTGGCCTTTGTCATCACAGTGCTCCATGATACTTTTAATCAAAACTCTACACGACCACTGTCATCACAATGCAAGATGACCAATGTCATCACAATGCCCCGTGACACGTGTCATCACAATTCACATTGGCCCTTGTCATCTCAATGCTGTAGGAACCCTGTCATCACTAGGTTACAAGACACTTCTCATCACAGTGATCTATGACCACATTCATCACAATGCTCCATGAACTCTGTTATCTCAATGCTCCATGGCCTTTGTATTCACAATGCTCCATTGTCCTGATAATCGCATTGCTCCATGAACACTTTCATCACAATGCTCCTTGACCACTGTCACCATAATGCCCCATGACGTCTCTCATCACTGTGCTCCACGGCCACTCTCATCACAATGCTCCATGATCTGTGTCAGCCCAATATTGCATGACACTTGTCATCACAATGCTCCATGATCCCTGTAATCACAACGATCCCTCCCAATGTCATCACAATGCTCCATGTCTCCTGTAATCACAATGCTCCATGCCCTTGTCATCACAATGCTCCAGGTCTGTTGTCATCACCATGCTTCATGCCCGTGTCATCACAATGCTCCATGAATTTGCTCTTCACAATGCTCCATGGCTCATGTCATCTCAATGCTCCATGACCCCTGTCATCACAATGCTCTATGGCCTTTGTCATCACAATGCTCCGTGACCCCTGTCAACACAATGCCTGATGACCCCTGTCATCAAAATGCTAAATGGCACTGGTCATCACAATGCTCTATGACGCCTGTCATCACTATTCTCCATGTCGCTTGTTATCACAATGCTCCATGGCCCCTGTAATCACAGTACTCCTTGACCCCTTTCATCACAATGCCCAATGCCACCTCTCATCACAATTCTCCATGGCATTTGTCATCACGATGCTCCATGACACCTGTCATCACAATGCTCGATGGCCCTTGTCATCACAATGTTCCTTGGTGCTTTTCATCGCAATGCGCCATGACTACTTTCATCAAAATTCTCCAAGATTTGTATCCTCACAAAGCTCCATGGCTCTTGTCATTACAAATCCATATGATCCCATTCATCACAATTCTCCATTGCAACTTACATCATAATGCTCCATGACCCTGCCATCAGAATGCCCAAAGATACCTCTTTTTATAATGATCCATGACACTTGTCATCAAAAGACTCCGTTTCCCTTGTATTCACAAAGCTCCATGGCCCTTGTAATCACAATGCTCCATAGCAATTTTCATCACAATGTTCCATGACCGATTTCAGCACAATGCACCATGACCCCTGTCATCACGATGCTCCATCGCCCTTGTCATCACGGTGCTCTATGAAACATTCCTCACAATGCTTCAGTACGCCTTTCATCCAAATTCCCCATGGCTACTGTCAGCCCAGTTCTCCATGACCCCTGTCATCGTAATGGTGCATGACCCATTTCATCTCAATGCTCCATGACACCAGTCATCACAATGCTCCATGGCCTTTGTCATCACAATGCTCCATGGACCCTGTAATCACAGTGCTCCATGACCCCTTTCATCTCAATGCTCCATGACCTCACTCATCACAATGCCCCATGACCACTGTAATCACAATGCTCCATGGCCCATGTCATCACAATTTGCTATGAGCCTTGTCATCACAATACTCAATGAACCGTGTCATCACAGTGTTCCAGGACACATGTCATCACAATGATCCATGACTTCTTTCATCACAGTGCTCCAATACACCTGTCATCACAATGCTCCATGGCCCTTGTCATCACAATGTTCCTTGGTGCTTTTCATCGCAATGCTCCATGACAACTTTCATCAAAATACTCCAAGATTTGTTTCCTCACAATGCTCCATGGCCCTTGTCATTACAAATCCACATGATCCCTTTCATCACAATTCTCCATGGCAAGTTACATAAAAATGCTCCTTGCCCCTTTCACCACAATGCTCCATGCCCTTGTCATCAAAATGCTCCAGAACTGTTGTTATCTTAATGCACCATGCCAATGTCATCAAAATGCCCTATGACACTTGTCATCACAATGCTCCATGGCCTTTGTCATCACAATGTTCCATGGCCCCTGTCATCACAGTGCTCCATGATACCTTTCACCACAATTCTAGATGACCACTGTTATCACAATGCCTGATGACACATGTCATCACAATTCGCCATGTTCCTTCTCATCACAATGCTCCATGAACTGTGTCATCACAAGATTCCAGGACACTTGTCATCACAATGATCCATGACCCCTTTCATCACAATGCTCCATGACCCCTGTCATCACAAAGTTCTCTGCACATATCATCACAATTCTCCTTTTCACCTTTAATCACAATGCTCCATGCTCTTTCATCACAATGCTCCAGAATTCTTTTCATCCCAATGTTCCTTGACCGTGTCATCACAATGCTCCATGCCCTTGTCATCACAATGCTCCAGAACACTTGTCATCATAATGCTCCATTCCCATGACATCCCATTGCACAATGACACCTGTCATCAAAATGTTCCTTGGCCTTTTTCATCACAGTGCTCCATGATACCTTTAATCAAAATTCTACATAACCACTGTCATCACAATGCAAGATGACCAATGTCATCACAATGCCCCATGACACATGTCATCACAATTCACCTTGGCGCTTGTCATCTCAATGCTGTATGAAACGTGTCATCACTAGGTTCCAGGACACTTGTCATCACAATGATCCATGACTACTTTCATCACAATGCTCCAATACACCTGTCATCACAATGCTCCATGGCCCCTGTTATCATATTGCTCCATTATCTCTTTCATCACAATGCTCCATGAGCACAGTCATTACCATGCCTCATGATGCCTGTCATCTCAATGCTCCATAGCCCCTTTCATCACAATGCTCCATGAACCAAGTCATCACATTGTACCCTGCATTGTCATCACAAAGCTACATGATCCCTGTCATCACAATGATCCATAACTCCTTTCCTCACAGTGCTCCAGTACCATTTTCATCACAATGCTCCACGACCGCTTTCAACACAATGCCCCATAACCCCTTTCATCACAATGCTCCATGGCCCTTGTCATCACAATGTTCCATGAAACATTTCCTAACAATGCTCCAGTACGCCTTTCATCCAAATTCCCCATGGCCACTGTCACCACAATTCTCCATGACCCCTGTCATCGTAATGGTCCATGACCTGTTTCATCTCAATGCTCCTTGACACTTGTCATCACAATGCTCCATGGCCTTTGTCATCACAATGCTCCATGGCCCCTGTAATCACAGTGCTCCAAGCCTTTTTCATCACACTGCACCATGGCGCATGTAATCACAATGCTCCATGCCCTTGTCATCACAAGGCTCCAGAACTCTTGTCATTATAATGCTCCATGGCCGTTTCAGCACCATGCTCCATGACACTTGTCATCACAATGCTCCATGGCCCCTCTCATTACTGTGCTCTATAATAACTTTAATCACATTTCTAGATGAACACTGCCATCACAATGTCCCATGACATTGTCATCACAATTCGCCATAACCATTGTCATCACAATGCTCCATGAACCGTGTCATCACAGGGTCCCAGGACACTTGTCATCACAATGATCCATTACCACTTTCATCACAATGCTCCATGACCACTGTCATCTCAATGCTCCATGGCCTTTGTATTCACAATGCTCCATGGCCCCTGTAATCACAGTGCTCCATAACACCTTTCATCATAATGCTCCACGACCACTGCCATCTCAATGCCCCATGACGCCTGTCATCACAATTCTCCAAGGCCCCTCTCATCACAGTGCTCCATGACACTTGTCATCACATTGCTCCTTATCACCTGTCATCACAGTGTTCCCTGCCCATGTCATCATAATGCTCCATGTCCCCTATAATCACAATGCTCCATGCCTTTTTCCTCACAATGCTCCAGAATTCTTGTCATCACAATGTTCCATGACCGTGGCATTACAATGCTACATGACCCTGGTCTTCACAGTTCTCCATGACCTTTGTCATCACAATGCTCTATGTCACTTTTCCGCACAATTCTCAAAGACCACTTAAATCACTATGTTCGCTGACAATTTTCATCACATTTCTCTATGGTCATTACAATTCCCCATGGCCACATTCTTCGCAATGCTCCATGATGCCTGTCATCACAATGATCCATGGCTTTTGTTATTATAATGCTCCAGGACCAGTTTCATCAACATACTCCATGCCCCTTGTCAACACAGTGCACAAAGAAACCTTTCATTACAATGTTCCATGACAGTTGTCATCACAATGCTCCATGGCCTTTATCGTCACAATGCTCCCAGGTACTTTTCATCAAGATCAACCTTGAAAACTTTCATCACATTGCTCCATAACCATTGTCATCACAATAGTCCATACCCTTGTCAACACAATGCTGCATAATCCCTGTCATCACAATTCTCCATGACTGCTGTCATCAGAATAATCCAGGACAATTTTCATAACAATGCTTCATGCCCCCAGTCATCACAGTCCTCCATGACACCTTTCATCACAATTCCTAGATGATCCATGTCTTCACAATGCACCATGACACCTGTCATCACAATTCGCTATGACCCATGTCATCACCATACTCGATGAACCGTGTCATCACAGTGTTTCAGGACACATGTCATCACAATCATCCATGACTACTTTCATCACAATGCTCCAATACAACTGTCATCACAATGCTCCATGGCCACTGTTATCATATTGCTACATGATCACTTTCATCACAATGCTCCATGACCACTGTCATCACCATGCCTCATGACACCTGTCATCTCAATGCTCAATGGCCACTTTCATCAAATTGCACCATGAACCCAGTCATCAAAATGTTCCCTACACTTTTCATCACAATGCTCCATGGGCTCTGTAATCGCAATGCTCCATGCCCTTGTCATCAAAATGCTCCAGAACTCTTGTCATCATAATGCTCCATGCCAATGTCATCAAAATGCCCCATGACACTTGTCAGCACAATGCTCCATGGCCTTTGTCATCACAATGTTCCATGGCCCCTGTCATCACAATGCTCCATGCCCTTGTCTTCAAAATGCTCCAGAACTCTTGTTAACTTAATGTTCCATGCCAATGTCATAAAAATGCCCCATGACACTTGTCATCACAGTGCTCCATGGCCTTTGTCATCACAATGTTCCATGGCCCCTGTCATCACAGTGCTCCATGATACCTTTCATCACAATTCTAGATGACCACTGTCATCACAATGCTCCATGACAGATGTCATCACAATTCTCCATGGTCCTTGTCATCACAATGCTCCATGAACCGTGTCATCACAAGGTTCCAGGACACTTGTCATCACAATGATCCATGATCACTTTCATCACAATGCTCCATGTACCCTGTCATCTCAATGCTCCATAGCCTTTGTATTCACAATGCTACATGGCACCTGTCATCACAGTGCTCCATGACCCCTGTCATCACAAAGTTCTCTGCCGTTATCATCACAATGCTACTTGTCACCTTTAATCACAATGCTCCATGCCCTTTCATCACAATGCTTCAGAATTCTTGTCATTGCAATGTTCCTTGAGCGTGTCATCACAATGCTCTATGACCCTTGTCATCACAAAGCTCCATGACCCCTGTCATCACAATGATCCATGACTCCGTTCGTCACAGTGCTCCAGTACCCTTTTCCTCATAATGCTCCATGCCATTGTCAGCACAATGCTCCTTGGACCCTGTCATCAAAATGCTCCATCCCCTTTTCATCACAATGCTCCAGATATCCTATCATTACAATGCTCCATGCCCATGTCAACACAATGCTCGATGACCCCTGTCATCAAAATGCTTTATGAACTTTGTTATCAGAATGTTCCATGAACCCTGTCATCAAAATGATCCATGACGGTTGTCATCACAATGCTGCATTTTACATTTCATCCCAATTCTCTGTGACCACTGTCATCACAATGCTCTAGTACAATTTTCATCACAATGCTCCATGCCCCCTCTCATCACAGTGCCCCATAACGCCTGTAATCACAATGCTCCATGACCCTGTCATCAAAATGCTACATGACGCCTGTCATCACATTGTTCCATGGCCTATGTATTCACAATGCTCCATGGACCATGTAATCACACTGCTCCATGTTCCCTTTCAACACAATGCTCCATGACCCCTGTCATCACAACGTTCCATGAAAGTTGTCATCAAAATGCTCCATGACCCCCGTCACCACAAGGTTCCCTGCCCTTGTCATCACAATGCTCCATGATGCTTATAATCACAATGATCCATGGCCTTGTCATCAAAATGTTCCATGGCCTCTGTCATCACCATGCTCCATGGTCTTTCTCATCACAATGCTCTATGACCCCTGTCATCACAATGCTTGATGACCATTGTCATCACAATGCTCCAAGGCCCCTGTCATCACAATGCCTCATGCTCTTTTTAATCACAATGCTCAATGACCCCTGTCATCACAATGCTCCATGCCGTTGTCAACACAATGCTCCAAGGCCGTTGTAATCACAATGCTCCATGCCCTTGTCATCACAATGCTCCAGAACACTTATCATAATACTCCATTCCCGTGTCATCCCATTGCACAATGACACTTGTCATCAAAATATTCCTTAGCTTTTAACATCACAGTGCTCCATGATACATTTAATAAAAATTCTACATGACCACTGTCATCACAATGCAAGATGACCAATGTCATCACAATGCCCCATGAAACGTGTCATCACAATTGGCTTTGGCCCTTGTCATCTCTATGTTGTATGAGCCATGTCATCACTAGGTTCCAGGACACTTGTCATCACAATGCTCCATGAAATCTGTTATCTCAATGCTCCATGGCCTTTGTATTCACAATGCTCCATTGTCCCAATCATCGCGTTGTTACATGAACACTTTCATCACAATGCTCCTTGACCACTGTCACCATAATGCCCAATGACTTCTCTCATCACTGTACTCCAAGGCCACTCTCATCAAAATCCTCCATGATCTCTGTCAGCAAAATATTGCATGACACTTTTCATCACAGTGCTCCATGATCCCTGTAATCACAATGATCCCTGACAATGTCATCACAATGCTCCATGTCTCCTGCTATCACAATGCTCCATGCTCTTGTCCTCACAATGCTCCAGGTCTGTTGTCATCACCATGCTTCATGCCCGTGTCATCACAATGCTCCATGAATCTTGTCTTCACAATGCTCCATGGCCCATGTCACCACCGTGCTCCATGACACCTGTCATCACAATGCTCTATGGCCTTTGTCATCACAATGCTCCGTGACCCCTTTCACCACAATGCCTGATGACCCCTGTCATCAAATTTCTAAATGGCACTTGTCATCACAATGCTCTATGACGCCTGTCATCACTATTCTCCATGTCACTTGGTATCACAATGCTCCATGGTCCCTGTAATTCCAGTACTCCATGACCCCTTTCATCACAATGCCCAATGCCACTTCTTATCACAATTCTCCATGGCATTTGTCATCACGATGCTCCATGACACCTGTCATCACAGTGCTCCATGAAACTTGTCATCACAATGCGCGATGGCCCTTGTCATCACAATGTTCCTTGGTGCTTTTCATCGCAATGCTCCATGAAAACTTTCATCAAAATACTCCAAGATTTGTTTCATCACAATGCTCCATGGCCCTTTTCATCACAATGCTCCATAGCGCTTTTCATCGCAATGCTCCATGACCGCTTTCAGCACAATGCCCCATGACATGTGTCATCACAATTCTCCTTGGCCCTTTTCATCTCAATGCTGTATGAACCGTGTCAGCACTAGGTTCCAGGACCCTTGTCATCACAATGCTCCATGAAATCTGTTATCTCAATGTTCCATGGCCTTTGTGTTCACAATGCTCCATTGTCCCGATAATCACGCTGCTCCATGGTCTGTGTCAGCACAATATTGCATAACACTTGTCATCACAATGCTCCATGATCCCTGTAATCACAATGATCCCTTCCAATGTCATCACAATGCTCCTTGACAACTGTAATCACAATTCTCTATGCCCTTGTCATCACAATGCTCCAGGTCTGTTGTCATCACCATGTTTCATGCCCGTGTCATCACAATGCTCCATGAAACTTGTCTTCACAATGCTCCATGGCCCATGTCATCACAATGCTCCATGACCCCTGTCATCACAATGCTCTATGGCCTTTGTCATCACAATGCTCCGTGACCCTTGTCAACACAATGCCTGATGAAACCTGTCATCAAAATGCTAAATGGCACTTGTCATCACAATGCTCTATGACGCCTGTCATCACTATTCTCCATGTCACTTGTTATCACAATGCTCCAAGGACCCTGTAATCCCAGTACTCCATGACCCCTTTCATGATAATGCCCAATGCCACCTCTCATCACAATTCTCCATGGCATTTATCATCACGATGCTCCATGACACCTGTCATCAAAATGCTCCATGACACTTGTAATCACAATGCTCGATGGCCCTTGTCATCACAATGTTCCTTGGTGAATTTCATAGCAATGCGCCACGACAACTTTCATCAAAATACTCCAAGATTTCTTTCATCACAATGCTCCATGGCCCTTGTAATTACAAATCCACATGATACCTTTCATCACAATACTCCATGGCCACGTACGTAAAAATGCTCCATGCTCCTGTCATCACAATGTTCCATGGCCCTTGTCATCACAAGGCTCCATGAAATATTTCCTCACAATGCACCAGTACGCCTTTCATCCAAATTCCCCATGGCACTGTCATCACAATTCTCCATGACCCCTTTCATCGTAATGGTCCATGACCCGTTTCATCTCAATGCTCCATGACACCTTTCATAACAATGCTCCATGGCCTTTGTCATCACAATGCTCCATAACCCCCGTAATCACAGTGCTCAATGACCCGTTTCATCACAATGCTATATGACCTCACTCATCACAATGCCCCATGACCCCTGTAATCGCAATGCTCCATGGCACTTGTCATCACAGTTCTCCAAGCCTTTGTCATCACACTGCTCCATTGCCCCTGTAATCATAGTGCTCCATGCCCTTGTTTTCACAAGGGTACAGAACTCTTGTAATTATAATGCTCCATGTCCGTTTCATCACCATGTTCCATGACACTTTTCATCACAATGCTCCATGGCCCCTCTCATTACTGTGCTCCATAATAACTTTAATCACATTTCTAGATGACCACTGCCATCACAATGCCCCATGACATTGTCATCACAATTCGCCATGACCATTGTCATCACAATGCTCCATGAACCATGTCATCACAGGGTCCCAGGACACTTGTCATCACAGTGATCCATTACCACTTTCATCACAATGCTCCATGACCACTGTCATCTCAATGCTCCATGGCCTTTGTATTCACAATGCTCCATGGCCCCTGTAATCACAGTGCTCCATAACACCTTTCATCATAATGCTCCATGACCACTGCCATCTCAATGCCCCATGACGCCTGTCATCACAATTCTCCAAGGCCCCTCTCATCAGAATGCTCCATGACACTTGTCATCACATTGCTCCATAACACATGTCATCACAGTGTTCCCTGCCCATGTCATCACAATGCTCCATATCCCCTATAATCCCAATGCTCCATGCCTTTTTCCTCACAGTGCTCCAGAATTCTTGTCATCACAATGTTCGATGACCGTGGCATCACAATGCTCCATGGCCCTTGTCATCACAATGCTCCAGAATTCTTGTCTTAACAATGTTCCATGACCGTGTCATTACAATGCTACATGACCCTGGTCATCACAGATCTCCATGACCTTTGTCATCACAATGCTCTATGTTGCTTTTCAGCACAATTCTCAATGACCACTTTAGTCACTATGGTCGCTAACCATTTTCATCACATTTCTCTAAGGTCATTACAATTCCCCATGGCCCCTTTCTTCACAATGCTCCATGATGCCTGTCATCACAATGCTCCCATGGCTTTTTTTATCACAATGCTCCAGGACCAGTTTCATCACAATACTCCATCCCCCTTGTCATCAGAGTGCACATTGAAATCTTTCATTACAATGCTCCATGACACTTGTCATCACAAGGCTCCATGGCCTTTATCGTCACAATGCTCCCAGGCACTTTTCATCACGATGTTCCATGAATACTTTCATCACATTGCTCCATAACCATTGTCATCACAATAGTCCATACCTTGTCACCATAATTCTGCATAATCCCTGTCATCACAATTCTCCATGACTGCTGTCATGACAATAATCCAGGAAAATTTTCATAACAATGCTTCATGCCCCCAGTCATCACAGTGCTCCATGATACCTTTCCTCACAATTGCTACATGATCACTGTCATCACAATGCCCCATGACACCTGTCATCACAATTCGCTATGACCATTGTCATCACAAAACTCGATGAACCGTGTCATCACAGTGTTCCATGACACTTGTCATCACAATGCTCCATGGTCGTTCATCACAATGTTCCATGGCCCCTGTCATCACAGTGCTCCCTGACACCTTTCATCACAATTTTCCAAGACCGCTGTCATCACAATGCCCCATGACGCCTGCCATCACAAATCTCCAAGACCTCTCTTACAAAAAAGCTCCATGATCCCTGTCAGCACAATATTCCATGACACTTCTCATCACAATGCTCCATGACACCTCTCATCACAAAGTTCTCTGCCCATATCATCGCAATGCTCCTTGTCACCTTTTATCACAATGCTCCATTCGCTTTCATCACAATGCTCCAGAATTCTTGTCATCGCAATGTTCCTTGACCGTGTCATCACAATGCTCTATGACCCTTGTCATCACAAAGCTCCATGACCACTGTCATCACATTAATCCATGACTCCTTTCCTCACAGTGCTCCAGTACCCTTTTCAACACAGTGCTCCATGGCATTGTCAGCACAATGATCCTTGGACCCTGTCATCAAAATGCTCCATCCCCTTTTCATCACAATGCTCCAGATATCCTATCATTACAATGCTCCATGCCCGTGTCATCACAATGCTCCAGAACACTTGTCATCATAATACTCCATTCCCATGTCATCCCATTGCCCAATGATACTTGTCATCAGAATGTTCCTTTTCCTTTGTCATCACAGTTCTCCATGATACGTTTAATCAAAATTCTACATGACCACTGTCATCACAATGCAAGATGACCCATGTCATCACAATGCCCCATGACACGTGTCATCACAATTCGCATTGGCCCTTGTCATCTCAATGCTGTATGAACCGTGTCGTCACTAGGTTCCAGGACACTTGTCATCACAGTGATCCATGACCACTTTCATCACAATGCTCCATGAAATCTGTTATCTCAATGCTCCATGGCCTTTGTATTCACAATGCTCCATTGTCCCGATAATCGCGTTGCTCCATGAACACTTTCATTACAATGCTCCTTGACCACTGTCACCATAATGCCCCATGACGTCTATCATCACTGAGTTCCAAGGCCACTCTCATCAAAATGCTCCATGATCTGTGTCAGCACAATATTGCATGACACTTGTCATCACAATGCTCCATGATCCCTGTAATCACAATGATCCCTGCCAATGTTATCACAATGCTCCATGTCTCCTGTAATCACAATGCTCCATGCCCTTGTCATCACAATGCTCCAGGTCTTTTGTCATCACCATGCTTCATGCCCGTGTCATCACAATGCTCCATGAATCTTGTATTCACAATGCTCCATGGCCCATGTCATCACAATGCTCCATGACCCCTGTCATCACAATGCTCTATGGCCTTTGTCATCACAATGCTCCGTGACCCCTGTCAACACAATGCCTGATGACCCCTGTCATCAAAATGCTAAATGGCACTTGTCATCACAATGCTCTATGACGCCTGTCATCACTATTCTCCATGTCACTTGTTTTCACAATGCTCCATGGCCCCTGTAATCACAGTACTCCTTGACCCCTTTCATCACAATGCTCAATGCCACCTCTCATCACAATTCTCCATGGCATTTGTCATCACGATGCTCCATGACACCTGTCATCACAATGCTCCATGACATTTGTCATCACAATGCTCGATGGCCCTTGTCATCACAATGTTCCTTGGTGCTTTTCATTGCAATGCTCCATGAAAACTTTCATCAAAATACTCCAAGATTTGTTTCATCACAATGCTCCATGGCCCTTTTCATTACAAATCCACATGATCCCTTTCATCACAATTCTCCATGGCAACTTACATAAAAAAGATCCATGCCCCTGTCATCACAATGCCCAATGATACCTGTTTTTACAATGATCCATGACCCTTGTCATCACAAGGCTCCATGTCCCTTGTATTCACAATGCTCCATGTCCCTTGTCATCACAATGCTCCATAGCACTTTTCACCGCAATGCTCCATGACTGCTTTCAGCACAATGCCCCATGACCCCTGTCTTCACGATGCTCCATGGCCCTTCTCATCACAATGCTCCATGAAACATTACCTCATAATGCTTCAGTACGCCTTTCATCCAAGTTCCCCATGGCCACTGTCATCACAATTCTCCGTGACCCCTGTCATCGTAATGGTCCATGACAAGTTTCATCTCAATTCTCCATGATACCTGACATCACAATGCTCCATGGCCTTTGTCATCACAATTCTCCATGGCCCCTGTAATCACAGTGCTCCATGACCCCTTTCATCTCAATGCTCCATGACCTCACTCATCACAATGCCTCATGACCCCTGTAATCACAATCCTCCATGGCCCTTGTCATCACAGTGCTCCAGGACTTTTTCATCACACTGCTCCATGACCCCTGTAATCACAATGCTCCAACCCTAGTCATCACGAGGTTCCAGAACACTTGTCATTATAATGCTCCATGTCCGTTTCATCACCATGCTCCATGACACTTGTCATCATAATGCTCCATGGCCCCTCTCATTACTGTGCTCCATAATAACTTTAATCACATTTCTAGATGATCACTGCCATCACAATGCCCCATGACATTGTCATCACAATTCGCCATGACCAATGTCATAACAATGCTCCATGAACCATGTCATCACAGGGTCCCAGGACACTTGTCATCACAATGATCCATTACCACTTTCATCAAAATGCTCCATGACCACTGTCATCTCAATGCTCCATGGCCTTTGTATTCACAATTCTCCATGGCCCCTGTAATCACAGTGCTCCATAACACCTTTCATCATAATGCTCCATGACCACAGCCATCTCAATGCCCCATGACGCCTGTCATCACCATTCTCCAAGGCCCCTCTCATCACAATGCTCCATGACACTTGTCATCACATTGCTCCGTAACACCTGTCATCACAGTGTTCCCTGTCCATGTCATCACAATGCTCCATGTCCCCTATAATCACAATGCTCCATGCCTTTTTCCTCACAATGCTTCAGAATTCTTGTCATCACAATGTTCCATGACCGTGGCATCACAATGCCCTATGGCGCTTGTCATCACAATGATCCAGAATTTTTGTCATCACAATGATCCATGACCATGTCCTCACAATGCTAAATGACCCTGGTCATCACAGTTCTCCATGACCATGTTCATCACAATGATCCATGAACCATGTCATCACAGGGTACCACTACACTTGTCATCTCAATGATCCATTACCACTTTCATCACAATGCTCCATGACCACTATCATCTCAATGCTCCATGGCCTTTGTCATCACAATGCTTCATGGCCCCTGTAATCACAGTGCTCCATGACCCATTTCATCTCAATGCTCCATGACCTCACTCATCAAAATACCCCATGACCCATGTAATAAGAATGCTTCATGGCCCTTTTCATCACAATTCGCTATGACACTTGTCATCACAATAGTCGATGAACCGTGTCATCAAAGTGTTCCAGGACACATGTCATCACAATGGTCCATGACTACTTTCGTCACAATGCTCCAATACACCTGTCATCACAATTCTCCATGGCCCCTGTTATCATATTGCTCCCTGATCTCTTTCTTTCCAAGGCTCCATGACCACTGTCATCACCATGCCTCATGACGCCTGTCATCTCAATTCTCCAAGGCCCCTTTCATCACAATGCTTCATGGGCCCTGTCATCACTATGCTCCATGCCCTTGTCATCAAAATGCTCCAGAGCTCTTGTCATCATAATGCTCCATGCCAATGTCATCAAAATGCCCCATGACAGATGTCATCACAATGCTCCATGGCCTTTGCCATCACAATGTTCCATGGCACCTGTCATCACAGTGCCCCATGATACATTTCATCACAATTCTAGATGACCACTGTCATCACAATGCCCCAGGACAGATGTCATCACAATTCTTCATGTTCCTTGTCATCACAGTGCTCCATGAACTGTGTCATCACAAGGTTCCAGGACACTTGACATCCCAATGATCCATGACCCCTGTCAACACAATGACTGATGACCCCTGTCATCAAAATGCTAAATGGCACTTGTCATCACAATGCTCTATGACGCCTGTCATCACTATTCTCCATGTCACTTGTTATCACAATGCTCCATGGCCCTTGTAATCCCAGTACTCCATGACCCCTTTCATCACAATGCCCAATGCCACCTCTCATCACAATTCTTCAGGGCATTTGTCACCACGATGCTCCATGACACCTGTCCTCACAATGCTCGATGGCCCTTTTCATCACTATGTTCCTTGGTGCTTTTCATCGCAATGCTCCATGGCAACTTTCATCAAAATACTCCAAGATTTGTTTCGTCACAATGCTCCATGACCCTTGTCATTACAAATCCACATGATCCCTTTCATCACAATTCTCCATGGCAACTTACATAAAAAAGCTCCAGGCCCCTGTCATCACAATGCCCAATGATACCTGTTTTTACAAAGATTCATGACCCTTGTCATCACAAAACTCCATGTCCCTTGTATTCACAATGCTCCATGGCCCTTGTCATCACAATGCTCCATATCGCTTTTCATCGCAATGCTCCACGACCGCTTTCAAAACAATGTCCCATGACACATGTCATCACAATGCTCCATGGCCGTTGTCATCACAATGCTCAATGAAAAATTTCCTCACAATACTCCACTACGCCTTTCATCCAAATTCCCCATGGCCACTGTCATCACAATTCTCCATGACCCTTGTCATCGTAAGGGTCCATAACCCGTTTCATCTCAATTCTCCATGACACCTGTCATCACAATGCTCCATGGCCTTTGTCATCACAATTCTCCATGGCCCCTGTAATCACAGTGCTCCATGACCTGTTTCATCTCAGTGCTCCATGACTTCACTCATCACAATGTCCCATGACCCCTGTAATCACAATGCTCCATGGCCCCTGTAATCACAGTGCTCCAAGCCTTTTTCATCACACTGCTCCATGGCCCATGTAATCACAATGCTCCATGCCCTTGTCATCACCAGGCTCCAGAACTCTTGTCATTATGATGCTCCATGTCCGTTTCATCACCATGCTCCATGACACTTGTCATCACAATGCTCCATGGCCCCTCTCATTACTGTGCTCCATAATAACTTTAATCACATTTCTAGATGACCACTGCCATCACAATGCCCCATGACATTGTCATCACAATTCGCCATGACCATTGTCATCACAATGCTCCATGAACCGTGTCATCACAGGGTCCCAGGAAACTTGTCATCACAATGATCCATTCCCGTGTCATCCCATTGCACAATGACACTTGTCATCAAAATGTTCCTTGGCCTTTTTCATCACAGTGCTCCATGATACCTTTAATCAAAATTCTACATGACCACTGTCATCACAATGCAAGATGACCAATGTCATCACAATTCACCTTGGCCCTTGTCATCTCAATGCTGTATGAACCGTGTCATCACTAGGTTCCAGGACACTTGTCATCAAAATGATCCATGACTACTTTCATCACAATGATCCAATACACCTATCATCACAATGCTCTATGGCCCCTGTTGTCATATTGTTCCATGATCCCTTTCATCACAATGCTCCATGAGCACAGTCATTACCATGTGTCATGATGCCTGTCATCTCAATGCTCCATAGCCACTTTCATCACAATGCTCCATGAACCTAGTCATCACATTTTTCCCTGCCATTGTCATCACAAAGCTCCAGGATCCCTGTCATCACAATGATCCATAACTCCTTTCCTCACAGTGCTCCAGTACCATTTTCATCACAATGCTCCATGACCATTTTCATCACAATGCTCCACGACCGCTTTCAACAGAATGCCCCATAACCCCTTTCATCACAATGTGCCATGGCCCTTGTCATCACAATGCTCCATGAAACATTTCCTCACAATGCTCCAGTACGCCTTTCATCCAAATTCCCCATGGCCACTGTCATCACAATTCTCCATGAACCCTGTCATCGTAATGGTCCATGACCCGTTTCATCTCAATGCTCTTTGACACCTGTCTTCACAATGCTCCATGGCCTTTGTCATCACAATGCTCCATGGCCCCTGTAATCACAGTGCTCCAAGCCTTTTTCATCACACTGCTCCATGGCCCATGTAATCACAATGCTCCATGCCCTTGTCATCACAAGCCTCCAGAACTCTTGTCATTATAATGCTCTATGTCCGTTTCATCACCATGCTCCATGACACTTGTCATCACATTGCTCCATGGCCCCTCTCATTACTGTGCTCTATAATAACTTTAATCACATTTCTAGATGACCACAGCCATCACAATGCCCCATGACATTGTCCTCACAATTGGCCATTACCATTGTCATCACAATGCTCCATGAATCGTGTCATCACAGGGTCCCAGGACACTTGTCACCACAATGATCCATTACCATTTTCATCATAATGCTCCATGAGCACTGTCATCTCAATGTTCCATGGCCTTTGTATTCACAATGCTCCATGGCCCCTGTAATCACAGTGCTCCATAAAACCTTTCAACATAATGCTCCACGACCACTGCCATCTCAATGCCCCATGACGCCTGTCATCAAAATTCTCCAAGGCCCCTCTCATCAGAATGCTCCATGACACTTGTCATCACATTGCTCCATATCACCTGTCATCACAGTGTTCCCTGTCTATATCATCACAATTCTCCATGTCCCCTATAATCACAATGCTCCATGCCTTTTTCCTCACAATGCTCCAGAATTCTTGTCATCACAATGTTCCATGACCGTGGCATCACAATGCTCCATGGCCCTTGTCATCACAATGCTCCAGAATTCTTGTCTTAACAATGTTCCATGACCGTGTCATCACAATGCTACATGAGCCTGATCATCACAGTTCTCCATGACCTTTGTCATCACAATGCTCTATGTCGCTTTTCCGCACAATTCTCAATGACCACTTAAATCACTAGGTTCGCTGACAATTTTCATCACATTTCTCTATGGTCATTACAATTCCCCATTGCCCCTTTATTCACAATGCTCCATGATGCCTGTCATCACAATGCTCCATGGCTTTTGTTATCACAATGCTCCAGGACCAGTTTCATCACAATACTCCATCCCCCTTGTCAACACAGTGCACAATGAAACCTTTCATTACAATGTTCCATGACACTTGTCATCACAATGCTCCATGGCCTTTATCGTCACATTGCTCCCAGGCACTTTTCATCACAATGAACCATGAAAATTTTCATCACCTTGCTCCATGACCATTGTCATCACAATAGTCCATACCCTTGTCAACACAATGCTGCATAATCCCTGTCATCACAATTCTCCATGACTGCTGTCATCACAATAATCCAGGACAATTTTCATAACAATGCTTCATGCCCCCAGTCATCACAGTCTTCCATGATACCTTTCATCACAATTCCTAGATGATCCATGTCATCACAATGCACCATGACACCTGTCATCAGAATTCGCTATGACCCATGTCATCACCATACTCGATGAACCGTGTCATCACAGTGTTCCAGGACATATGTCATCACAATTATCCATGACTACTTTCATATCAATGCTCCAATACGACTGTCATCACAATGCTCCGTGGCCACTCTTATCATATTGCTCCATGATCCCTTTCATCACAATGCTCCATGACCACTGTCATCACCATGCCTCATGACGCCTGTCATCTCAATGCTCAATGGCCACTTTCAGCAAATTGCTCCATGAACCCAATCATCACAATGTTCCCTACCCTTTTCATCACAATGCTCCATGGGCCCTGTCATCACAATGCTCCATGCCCTTGTCATCAAAATGCTCCAGAACTCTTGTCATCATAATGCTCCATGCCAATGTCATCAAAATGCCCCATGACACTTGTCAGCACAATGCTCCATGGCCTTTGTCATCACAATGTTCCATGGCCCCTGTCATCACAATGCTCCATGCCCTTGTCATCAAAATGCTCCAGAACTCTTGTTAACTTAATGTTCCATGCCAATGTCATAAAAATGCCCCATGACACTTGTCATCACAGTGCTCCATGGCCTTTGTCATCACAATGTTCCATGGCCCCTGTCATCACAGTGCTCCATGATACCTTTCATCACAATTCTAGATGACCACTGTCATCACAATGCTGAATGACAGATGTCATCACAATTCTCCATGGTCCTTGTCATCACAATGCTCCACGAACAGTGTCATCACAAGGTTCCAGGACACTTGTCATCACAATGATACATGATCACTTTTATCACAATGCTCCTTGACCACTGTCACCATAATGCCCCATGACATCTCTCATCACTGTGCTCCAAGGCCACTCTCATCAAAATCCTCCATGATCTCTGTCAGTAAAGTATTGCATGACACTTGTCATCACAGTGCTCCATGATCCCTGTTATCACAATGATCCCTGCCAATGTCATTACAATGCTCCATGTCTCCTGCAATCACAATGCTCCATGCCCTTGTCATCACAATGCTCCAGGTCTGTTGTCATCACCATGCTTCATGCCCGGGTCATCACAATGGTCTATGAATCTTGTCTTCACAATGCTCCATGGCCCATGTCATCACCGTGCTCCATGACACCTGTCATCACAATACTCTATGGCCTTTGTCATCACAATTCTCCGTGACCCCGTCAACACAATGCCTGATGACCCCTGTCATCAAAATGCTAAATGGCACTTGTCATCACGATGCTTCACGACACCTGTCATCACAATGCTCCAAGACACTTGTCATCACAATGAGCGATGGTCCTTATCATCACAATGTTCCTTGGTGCTTTTCATCGTAATGCTCCATGACAACTTTCATCAAAATACTCCAAGATTTGTTTCATCTCAATGCTCCATGGCCCTTTTCATCACAATGCTCCATAGCGGTTTTCATCGCAATGCTCCATGACCGCTTTCAGCACAATGCCCCATGACACTTGTCATCACAATTTGCCTTGGCCCTTTTCATCTCAATGCTGTATGAACCGTGTCAGAACTAGGTTTCCAGGACCCTTGTCATCACAATGCTCCGTGAAATCTCTTATCTCAATGTTACATGGCCTTTGTATTCACAATGCTCCATTGTCCCGATAATCACGTTGCTCCATGGTCTGTGTCAGCACAATATTGCATAACACTTGTCATCACAATGCTCCATGATCCCTTTAATCACAATGATCCCTTCCAATGTCATCACAATGCTCCATGACCCCTGTCACCACAATGCTCTATGGCCTTTGTCATCACAATGCTCCGTGACCCTTGTCAACACAATGCCTGATGAACCCTGTCATCAAAATGCTAAATGGCACTTGTCATCACAATGCTCTATGACACCTGTCATCACTATTCTCCATGTCACTTGTTATCACAATGCTCCAAGGCCCCTGTAATCCCAGTACTCCTTGACCCCTTTCAGCACAATGCCCAATGCCACCTCTCATCACAATTCTCCATGGCATTTGTCATCACGATGCTCCATGACACCTGTCATCACAATGCTCCATGACACTAGTAATCACAATGCTCGATGGCCCTTGTCATCACAATGTTCCTTGGTGCATTTCATCGCAATGCGCCATGACAACTTTCATCAAAATACTCCAAGATTTCTTTCATCACAATGCTCCATGGCCCTTGTAATTACAAATCCACATGATACCTTTCATTACAATTCTCCATTACCACTTACATAAAAATGCTCCATGCTCCTGTCATCAAAATGTTCCACGGCCCTTGTCATCACAATGCTCCATGAAATATTTCCTCACAATGCTCCAGTACGCCTTTCATCCAAATTCCCCATGCACTGTCATCACAATTCTCCATGACCCCTGTCATCGTAATGGTCCATGACCCGTTTCATCTCAATGCTCCATGACACCTTTCATCACAATGCTCCATGGCCTTTGTCATCACAATGCTCCATGGCCCCTGTAATCACAGTGCTCCATGACCCGTTTCATCTCAATGCTATATGACCTCACTCATCACAATGCCCCATGACCCCTGTAATTACAATGCTCCATGGCACTTGTCATCACAGTTCTCCAAGCCTTTGTCATCACACTGCTCCATTGCCCCTGTAATCACAGTGCTCCATGCCCTTGTTTTCACAAGGCTACAGAACTCTTGTCATTATAATGCTCCATGTCCGTTTCATCACCATGTTCCATGACACTTGTCATCACAATGCTCCATGGCCCCTCTCATTACTGTGTTCCATAATAACTTTAATCACATTTCTAGATGACCCCTGCCATCACTATGCCCCATGAGATTGTCATCACAATTCGCCATGACCATTGTCATCACAATGCTCCATGAACCATGTCATCACAGGGTCCCAGGACACTTGTCATCACAATGATCCATTACCACTTTTATCACAATGCTCCATGGCCCCTGTAATCACAGTGCTCCATAACACCTTTCATCATAATGCTCCATGACCATTGCCATCTCAATGCCCCATGACGCCTGTCATCACAATTCTCCAAGGCCCCTTTCATCACAATGCTCCATGACACTTGTCATCACATTGCTCCATAACACCTGTCATCACAGTGTTCCCTGCCCATGTCATCACAATGCTCCATATTCCCTATAATCCCAATGCTCCATGCCTTTTTCCTCACAGTGCTCCAGAATTCTTGTCATCACAATGTTCCATGACCGTGGCATCACAATGCTCCATGGCCCTTGTCATCACAATGCTCCAGATTTCTTATCTTAACAATGTTCCATGACCGTGTCATCACAATGCTACATGACCCTGGTCATCACAGTTCTCCATGACCTTTGTCATCACAATGCTCTATGTCGCTTTTCAGCACAATTCTCAATGACCACTTTAATCACTATGGTCTCTAACCATTTTCATCACATTTCTCTATGGTCATTACAATTCCCCATGGCCCCTTTCTTCACAATGCCCCATGATGCCTGTCATCACAATGCTCCCATGGCATTTGTTATCACAATGCTCCAGGACCAGTTTCATCACAATACTCCATCCCCCTTGTCATCACAGTGCACATTGAAACCTTTCATTACAATGCTCCATGACACTTGTCATCACAAGGCTCCATGGCCTTTATCATCACAATGCTCCCAGGCACTTTTCATCACGATGTTCCATGAAAACTTTCATCGCATTGCTCCATGACCATTGTCATCACAATAGTCCATACCTTGTCAACACAATGCTGCATAATCCCTGTCATCACAATTCTCCATGACTGCTGTCATCACAATAATCCAGTAAAATTTTCATAACAATGCTTCATGCCCCCAGTCATCACAGTGCTCCATGATACCTTTCCTCACAATTCCTAGATGATCACTGTCATCACAATGCCCAATGACACCTGTCATCACAATGGTCCATGACTACTTTCATCACAATGCTCCAATACACCTGTCATCACAATGCTCCATGGCCTCTGTTATCATATTGGGATTGGGATTGGCATGTATACACTGATATGTATAAAATTGATGCCTAATAAGTACCTGCAGTATAAAAAAACAAACAAAACAACTAATACTAAACTTTCATTGGGTTATTTGTATGGAAATATGTTAATATAAATGTTTCAGACATTACATGAAATTCCTAAAAATCTTATATTTGTATTTGTATGGAAATATGTATGGAAATATGTTAATATAAACGTTTCAGACATTACATGAAATTTCTAAAAATCTTATATTTGTATTTGTATGGAAATATGTATGGAAATATGTTAATATAAATGTTTCAGACATTACATGAAATTTCTAAAAATCTTATATGTTCTGGTATAATGTTATAAGTCATAATCCTAGTTATTACTTTAAAATGTATATCTCAGAAATAACTAATTTTCTTGTCAACTGCATTATTATGAACTTTCATCAAATCTTTTACCGTGGTCATTTTTAAGTCTTTTGTCATTTACAGACAGTTCTGGGTGTACTCTGATGATTTTGCAAATATGTTCCTATAAAAGGGTTTCATCTTCAAGAAATTCATGGAAAAGACTCTGACAAGTACAGGTTTCTGGTAACTGACTGTACTGCTGAACTGAATGAATAAGCATTTTCAGAACTCTGATGAAAAACTGATGAACTCATAAAAGTGCTAACAAAGGATCAAGATAAAAAAAACAATTAATTACATGGGACTGAGTGAACTGATGAGGATGAGTATAATTTTTGTGACTTTCTGTCTGAATTAAAAAAAAAAAAAATCCCACAAGGACTCAGAGGCAAAGAATATACAAATCAATTTTCACTGCAAAGTAAAGGAGCTGTTACAGTGGAGGATTACTGGACTGAATGTCAATATTATGACATAGTATGAGTGTGTTTCATGTTTGGTAATTGCAATCAATGTTGCTTTTGTTGTGGTCATCCATATACAATGCTTGGTGTCAGTCTATTTATCTCTTGTAAAAATAAAATACAGTGTGTGTGTGTGTGAAAAAAAAAAAAAAAGAATTCTGGAGCATTGTGATGAAAGGGCTTGGAGCATTGTGATTAAAGGTGACAAGGAGCTTTGGGATGATATGGGCAGAGAACAATGTAACGACAAAGGTCATGGAGCATTGTGATGAAAAGTGTCATGGAACATTGTGCTGCCTGGCATCATGGAGCCTTTTGGTAACAGAGGCCTTGGAGATTTGTGATGGCAGGCGTCATGGGGCATTGTGATGACAGCGGTCTTGGAGCATTGTGATGAAAGGGGTCATGGAGCACTGTGATTACAGGGACAATGGAGCATTGTGAATACAATGGCTATGGAACATTGAGATGACAGGGTTCATGGAGCATTGTGATGAAAGTGGTCATGGATCATTGGGATGACAAGTGTCCTGGAACCTTGTGATGACACGGTTCATGGAGCATTCTGATGACAAGGACCATGGCGAATTGTGATGACATTTGTCATGGGGCATTGTGATGACAGTGGTCATCTAGCATTGTGATGCAAGGTATTAGGGAGCACTGTGATGACAGGGGCCATGGAACATTGTGATGAAAGACCATGGAGCATTGTGATGACAAGTGTCATGGAACACTGTGATGACACGGTTCATCGAGTTTTGTGATGACAATGGTCAGAGCGAATTGTGATGACAGGTGTCATGGGGCATTGTGATGACAGTGATCATGTAGCAATTGTGAGGAAAGGTATCATGGAGCACTGTGATGACTGGGGGCATGAAGCATTGTTATGAATATTTTCCTGGATTATTGTGATGACAGGAGTCATGGAGAATTGTGATGACAGGGATTATGCAGCATTGTGTTGACAAGGGTATGGAGTATTGTGATGACAATGGTCATGGAGCAATGTGATGAAAGTTTTTATGGAACATCGTGATGAAAAGTGCCTGGGAGCATTGTGACGATAAAGGCCATGGAGCATTGTGATGACAAGTGTCATGGAACATTGTAATGAAAGGTTTCATTGTGCACTGTGTTGACAAGAGGGATGGAGTATTGTGATGAAACGGGTCCTGGAGCATTGTGATAACAAATTCCATGTAGCATTGTGATGACAGGCATCATGGAGCATTGTGAAGTGAGGTGCCATGGGGAATTGTAATGACCATAGAGAAATGTGATGAAAATGGTCAGCGAGCATAGTGATTAAAGTGGTCATTGAGAATTGTGATGAAAAGCGACATAGAGCATTGTGATGACAAAGGTCATGGAAAATTGTGATGACCAGGATCATGTAGCATTGTGATGACACGGTCATGGAACACTGTGATGACAAGAATTCTGGAGCATTGTGATGACAAGGGCCATGGAGCATTGTGATGCCACGGTCATGGAACATTGTGATGACAATAATTCTGGAGCATTGTGAGGAAAAGGGCATGGAGCATTGTGATTATAGGGCTTATGGAGCAATGTGATGACATGGGCAGGGAACACTGAGATGACAGGTGTTATGGAGCAATGTGATGACAAGTGTCATGGAGCATTGTGATGAGACGGTCCTTGGAGAATTGTGATGACACGCGTCATGCGGCATTGAGATGGCAGTGGTCATGGAGCATTATGATGAAAGGTGTTATGGAGCACTGTGATTACAGGGGCCATGGAGCATTGTGAATACAAAGGCCATGGAGCATTGAGATGACAGTGGTCATGGAGCATGGTGATGAAAGTGGTAATGGAGCATTATGATGACAAGTGTCCTGGGACCCTCTGATGACATGGTTCATGGAGTTTTGTGATGACAATGGTCATGGCGAATTGTGATGACAATGTCATGGGGCATTGTGATGGCAGTGGTCATCTACAAATGAGATTAAAATTATTATGGAGCACAGAAATGAGAGGGGCCATGGAGCATTGTGATGACAAGTGTCATGGAGCATAGTGATGAAACGGACATGGATCATTATAATGACAAGTGTTCTGGAGGCTTGTGATGACAAGGGCATGGAGCATTGTGATTACAGGGCCCATGGAGCAGTGTGATGACATAGGCTTGGAGCACTGTGATGACAAGGCGCATAGAGCATTGTGATTACATGGGTCATGGGGCATTGTGATGAGTGAGGTCATGGAGCATTGAGATGAAACTGGTCATGGAGCCCTGTGATTACAGGGGCCATGGAGCATTGTGATGACAAAGGCCATGGAGCATTGTGATGACATGTCTCATGTAGCATTGAGATGAAACGTTTAATGGACCATTATGATGACAGGGGTCAGGGAGAATTGTGATGACAGTAGCCATGGGGAATTTGGATGAAAGGCGTACTGGAGCATTGTGAGGAATTGTTTCATAGAGCATTGTGATGACAAGGGCCATGGAGCTTCGTGGTGACAGGGGTCATGGGACATTTTGCTGAAAGCGGTCATGGAGCATTGCGATGAAAAGCACTATGGAGCATTGTGATGACAAGGGCCATGGAGCATTGTGAATACAAGGGACATGGAGCCTTGTGATGACAAGGGTCATGGATCATTATAAAAACAGGTATCATTGGGAATTGTGATGACAAGGGCATGGAGCATTTTTATGTAAGTTGCCATGGAGAATTGTGATGAAATGGATCATGTGGATGTGTAATGGCAAGGGCCATGGAGAATTGTGATGAAATGGATCATGTGGATGTGTAATGGCAAGGGCCATGGAGCATTGTGATGAAACAAATCTTGGAGTATTTTGATGAAAGTTGTCATGGAGCATTGCGATGAAAAGCACCAAGGAACATTGTGATGACAAGGGCCATCGAGCATTGTGATGACAAGTGTCATGGAGCATTGTTATGACAGGTGTCATGGAGCATCGTGATGACAAATGCCGTGGAGAATTGTGATGAGAGGTGGCATTGGGAATTGTGATGAAAGGGGTCATGGAGTACTGTGATTACAGGGGCCATGGAGCATTGTGATAACAAGTTACATGGAGAATAGTGATGACAGGCGTCATAGAGCATTGTGATGACAAGTGCCATTTAGCATTTTGATGACAGGGGTCATCATGCATTGTGTTGACAGGGTTCACGGAGCATTGTGATGACAAAGTCCATAGAGCATTGTGATGACAGGGGTCATGGAGCACTCTGATGACATGGGCCTTGGAGCATTGTGAAGACAAGATTCATGGAGCATTGTGATGACACGGGTATGAAGCATGGTGATGACAACAGACCTGGAGCATTGTGATGACAAGGGCCATGGAGCATTGTGATGACATGGGCATGGATCATTTTGATGACAAGAGTTCTGGAGCATTGTCATGACAAGTGATTGGAGCTTTGTGATTACAGGGCCATGGAGCATTTTGATTAAAAGTGCAAGGAGCATTATGATGAAGGAGGTATTGCAGCATTGTGAGGAAAGTGTTCATGGAACATTGTGATTAAAAGGATCATGGAGCATTGTGATGACAAAGGTCATGGAGCATTGTAATGACAGAAATCATAGAATATTTTGATGACCAGGGCCATGGAGAATTTTGATGAATGGGGTTATCTGGCATTGTGATGAGAGTGGTCATGGAGCATTGTGATGAAAGTTGTCATGAAGCACTGTTATTACAGGGGCCATGTACAATTTTGATGACAAAGGCCATGGAACATTGTGATGACAGGCATCAGGGAGCATTGTGATGAAATGGGCATGGAGCATTATGAAGAAAAGCACCATGGAGCATTGTAATGACAAGTGTCCTGGAGCATTGTGATGACCCAGGCAAGGAGAATTGTGATGAGCAGAGTTCTGCATCATTGTGATGACAAGTACATGGAGCGTTGTTATTACATGGGCCATGGAGCATTTGATGACATGGTCATGGACCATTGTGATGACAAGGGGCATGGAGCATTGTGATGAAAGCAGTCATGGATCATTGTGATTACAGGGATCATGGAGCATTGTGATGACAAGGGTCATGGAACACTGTGATGAAAGTGGTCATGGAGCATTGTGATGCCAAGGGTATGGAGAATTGTGATGACTTGAGTTCTGGAATATCTTGATGTCAAGGGCATGGAGAATTGTGATTAGAGGGGCCATGTAGCATTGTGATGACAACTGCATTGAGCATTGTGATGACAAGGGGCATGGAGAATTATGATGAAAGGCGTCCTGGAGCATTGTGAGGAAAGGTGTCATGGATCATTGTGATTACAGCGATCATGAAGCATTGTGATGAGAAGGGCCATGGAGCATTGTGATTACAGGGGAGATGGGGCATTGTGATAAGTGGGGTCATGGAGTAATGTGATGAAACAAGTCATGGAGCACTGTGATTAGAGGGGCCATGGAGCATTCTGATGACCGGTGTCATGCAGCATTGAGATGAAACGGGTCATGGATCATTGTGATGACAGGTGTCATGGAGCATTGTTATGAATGGGGTCATGGAGCACTGTGATTCAATGGATCCTGGGCCATTGTGATGACAAGAGCATGTAGAATTTTGATGAGAAGTGGCATAGAGACTTGTGATGAATGGGGTACTGGAGCATTGTGAGGAAACGTGCCATGGAGCATTGTGATTATAAGGCATGGAGCATTGTGATAACAAGTGACATGAGCATTGTGATGAAAGAGGTATTGGAGCATTGTGAGGAAAGGGGTCATGGATCATTGTGATTACTCAGATCATGGAGCATTGTGATGACCGTGGTCATCTGGGATTGTGATGACAGGGCTCATGGAGCATTGTGATGAAAGGTGTCTTGGAGAACTGTGATCAAAGGGGCCATGGAGCATTGTGATGACAAGTGTCATAGAGCATTGTGATGACAGTGGTCATGGAGCATTGTGAAGACAAAGGAATGGAGCATTGTGATGACATGACTTCTGGAGCATTTTGATGAAAAGGGAATGGAGAATTGTGATTACAGGGGCAATGGAGCATTGTGATGACAACTGCATTCAGCATTGTGATGAACAGGGGCATAGGGCATTGTGATGAAAGGCGTACTGGAACCTTGTGAAGAAAGGTGTCATGGGTCATTGTGATTACAGCGATCATGGAACATTGTGATGACAGTGGTCAAGGAGCATTGTAATGACAGGGGCCATGGGGCATTGTGATGACAGTGGTCATGGAGCATTGTGATGAAAGGGGTCATGGAGCACTGTGATTACAGGGGCCATGTATAATTGTGATGACAAAGGCCATGGAGCATTGTGATGACAAGTGTCATGGGGCATTTTGATGACATTGGCATGGAGCATTATGATGACAAGAGTTCCGGAGCATTTTGATGACTAGGGCATGGAGCTTTGTGATGACAGGGCCCATGGAGCATTGTGCTGAAATGGGCAGGTAACATTGTGATGACTGCGTTCATGGAGCATTGTGATGAAAGGGGCCATGGAGTATTGAGATGACAGGCGTCATGAGGCATGGTGATGACAGTGGTCATGGAGCATTGTGATGAAAGAGAATCCCAGAATTCTTGTCATCCCTATGTTCCTTGACAGTGTCATCACAAAGCTCCACGACCGCTGTCATCACAATGCTCCAGGACAATTTTCATCACAATGCTCCATGCACCCTGTCATCACAGTGCCCCATAACCCCTGTCATCACAATGCACCATGACCCTGTCATCACAATGCTACATGACCCCTGTCATCACATTGTTCCATGGCCTACGTATTCACAATGCTCCATGGACCCTGTAATCACACTGCTCCATGTTCCCTTTCAACACAATGCTCCATGACCCCTGTCATCACCACGTTCCATGAAAGTTGTCATCAAAATGCTCCATGACCCCGGTCACCACAAGGTTCCCTGCCCTTGTCATCACAATGCTCCATGACCCTAGTAATCACAATTGTACATGGCCTTGTCATCACAATGCTCCATGGCCTCTGTCATCACCATGCTCCATGGTCTTTCTCATCACAATGCTTTATGACACCTGTCATCACAATGCTTGATGACCATGGTCATCACAATGCTCTAAGGCCCCTGTCATCAAAATGACTCATGATCTTTGTAATCACAATGCTCAGTGACCCCTGTCATACAAATGCTCCTTGCGATTGTAATCAAAATGTTCCATGGCGGCTGTCATCACAATGCTCCATGCCCTTGTCATCACAATGCTCCAGAACCCTTGTCTTCATAATGCTCCATGGCAATGTCATCAAAATGTCCCATGACACTTGTCATCACAATGCTCCTTGTCATCATAATGATCCTTGACCATTGTCATCAAAATGCTGCATGATACCTTTCATCCCAATGCTCTGTGACCACTGTCATGACAATGCTCCAGGACAATTTTCATCAATATGCTCCATTCCCCCTGTCATCACATTGCCCCATAACCCCTGTCATCACAATGCGCCATGACCCTGTCATCACAAGGCTACATGACCCCTGTCATCACATTGTTCCTTTGCCTATGTATTCACAATGCTCCATTGACCCTGTAATCACACTGCTCCATGTTCCCTTTCAATACAATGCTCCATGACCCCTGTCACCAGAAGGTTCCATGAAAGTTGTCATCAAAATGCTCCATGACTCCAGTCACCACAAGCTTCCCTGCCCTTGTCATCACAATGCTCCATGAACCCTGTAATCACAACGGTACATGGCCTTGTCATCACAATGTTCCATGGCTTCTGTCATCACCATGCTCCATGGTCTTTCTCATCAAAATGCTCTATGAACCCTGTCATCGCAATGCTTGATGACCATTGTCATCACAATGCTCCAAGGCCCCTGTCATCACAATGCCTCATGGTCTTTGTCAATACAATGCTCAACGACCCCTGTCATCACAATGCTCCATGCTGTAGTCATCACAATGCTCCATGGCCCCTGTAATCACAATGCTCCAGATATCCTATCATTACAATGCTCCCTGCCCGTGTCATCACAATGCTCATTGCCATTGTCATCAAAATGTTCCATGTCCCCTGTAATCACAATGCTCCATGCCCTTGTCATCAAAATGCTCCAGAACACTTGTAATCATAATACTCCATTCCCCTGTCATCCCATTGCTCATTGACACTTGTCATCAAAATTTTCCTTGGCCTTTGTCTTCACCGTGCTCCTTGATAACTTTAATCAAAATTCTACATGACCACTGTCATCAGAATGCAAGATGACCAATGTCATCACAATGCCCCATGACACGTGTCATCACAATTCGCATTGGCCCTTGTCATCTCAATGCTGTAGGAACCGTGTCATCACTAGCTTCCAGGACACTTGTCTTCACAGTGATCCATGACCACTTTCATCACAATGCTCCATGAAATCTGTTATCTCAATGCTCCATGGTCTTTGTATTCACAATGCACCATTGTCCCGATAATCGCGTTGCTCCATGAACACTTTCATCACAATGCTCTTTGACCACTGTCACCATAACGCCCCATGACGTCTCTCATCACTGTGCTCCAAGGCCACTCTCATCAAAATGCTCCATGATCTGTGTCAGCACAATATTGCATGACACTTCTCATAACAATTCTCCGTGATGCCTGTAATCACAATGATCCCTGCCAATGTCATCACAATGCTCCATGTCTCCTGTAATCACAATGCTCCATGCCCTTGTCATCACAATGCTCCAGGTCTTTTGCCATCACCATGCTTCATACCCGTGTCATCACAATGCTCCAAGAATCTTGTCTTCACAATGCTGCATGGCCCATGTCATCACCGTGCTCCATGACCACTGTCATCACAATGCTCCATAAAACATCTCCTCAGAATGCTCCAGTACGCCTTTCATCCAAATTCCCCATGGCCACTGTCATCACAATACTCCATGACCCCTGTCATCGTAATGGTCCATGACCCATTTCATCTCAATGCTCCATGACCTCACTCATCACAATGCCCCATGACTCCTGTAATCACAATGCTCCATGGCCCTTGTCATCACAGTGCTCCAAGCCTTTGTCATCACACTGCTCCCTGGCACCTGTAATCACAATGCTCCATGCCCTTGTCATCACAAGGTTCCAGAAGTCTTGTCATTATAATGCTCCATGGCCGTTTCATCACCATGCTCCAAGACACTTGTCATCACTATGCTCCATGGCCCCTCTCATTACTGTGCTCCATAATAAATTTACCAAATTTCTAGATGACCACTGCCATCACAATGCCCCATGACATTGTCATCACTATTCGCCATGACCAATGTCATCACAATGCTCCATGAACCACGTCATCACAGGGTCCCAGGACACTTGTCATCACAATGATCCATTACCACTTTCATCACAATGCTCCATGACCACTGTCATCTTAATGCTCCATGGCCTTTGTATTCACAATGCTCCATGGCCCCTGTAATCACAGTGCTCCATAACACCTTTCATCATAATGCTCCATGACCACTGCCATCTCAATGCCCCATGAAGCCTTTCATCACAATTCTCCAAGGACCCTCTTATAACAATGCTCCATAACACTTGTCATCACATTGCTCCATAACACCTGTCATCACAGTGTTCCCTGTCCATGTCGTCACAATGCTCCATGTCCCCTATAATCACAATGCTTCATGGCTTTTTCCTCACAATGCTCCAGAATTCTTGTCATCACAATATTCCATGACCGTGTCATCACAATGCTACTTGACCCTGGTCCTCACAGTTCTCCATGACATTTGTCATCACAATGATCTATGTCGCTTTTCATCACAATTCTCAATGACCACTTTAATCACTGTGCTCGCTGACCATTTTCATCATATTTCTCTGTTGTCATTACAATTCCCTAAGGCCCCTTTCTTCACAATGCTCCGTGATGACTGTCATCACAATGCTCCATGGCTTTTGTTATCACAATGCTCCAGGACCAGTTAAATCACAATACTCCATTCCCCTTGTCATCACAGTGCACAATGAAACCGTTCATTACAATGCTCCATGACACTTGTCATCACAATGCTCCATGGCCTTTATCGTCACAATGCTCCCAGGCACTTTTCATCACGATGTTCCATGAAAATTTTAATCACATTGCTCCATGATCATTTTCATCACAATAGTCCGTACTCTTGTCAACAAATTGCTGCATAATTCCTGTCATCACAATTCTCCATGACTGCTGTCATCACAATAATCTAGGGCAATTTTCATAACAATGCTTCATTCCCCCAGTCATCACAGTGCTCCATGATACCTTTCATCACAATTCCTAGATGATCAGTGTCATCACAATGCCCCATGACACCTGTCATCACAATTCGCTATGACCCTTGTCATCACAATACTCGATGAACCGTGTCATCACAGTGTTCCAGGACACATGTCATCACAATGATCCATGACTACTTTCATCACAATGCTCCATGGCCCCTGTTATCATATTGCTCCATGATCTCTTTCATCACAATGCTCCGTGCCCTTGTCATCAAAATGCTCCAGAACTATTGTCATCATAATGCTCCATGCCAATGTCATTAAAATGCCCGATGACACTTGTCATCACAATGCTCCATGGCCTTTGTCATCACAATGCTCTATGTCGCTTTTCATCACAATTCTCAATGACCACTTTAACCACTATGCTCGCTGACCATTTTCATCACATTTCTCTATAGTCATTAAATTTCCCCATGGCCTCTTTCTTCACAATGCTCCATGATGCCTGTCATCACAATGCTCCATGGCTTTTGTTATCACAATGCTGCAGGACCAGTTTCATCACAATACTCCATCCCCCTTGTCATCACGGTGCACAATGAAACCTTTCATTACAATGTTCCATGACACTTGTCATCACAATGCTCCATGGCCTTTATCGTCATAATGCTCCCAGGCACTTTTCATCACGATATTCCATGAAAACTTTCATCATATTGCTCCATGACCATTGTCATCACAATAGTCCATACCCTTGTCCACACAATGCTGCATAATCCCTGTCATCACCATAATCCAGGACAATTTTCATAACAATGTTTCATGCCCCCAGTCATCACAGTGCTCCATGATACCTTACATCACAATTCCAGATGATCAATGTCATCACAATGCCCCATGACACCTGTCATCACAATTCGCTATGACCCTTGTCATAACAATACCCGATGAACCGTGTCATCACAGTGTCGAAGGACATATATCATCACAATGCTCCATGGCCCCTGTTATCATATTTATCCATGATCTCTTTCATCACAATGCTCCATGACCACTGTCATCACCATGCCTCATGACGCCTGTCATCTCAATGCTCCATGGCCCCTTTCATCACAATGCTCCATGCCCTTGTCATCAAAATGCTCCAGAACTCTTCTCATCATAATGCTCTGTGCCAATGTGATTAAAATGCCCCATGACACTTTTCATCACAATGCTCCATGGCCTTTGTTATCACAATGTTCCATGTCCCCTGTCATCACAATGCTCCATGCCCTTGTCATCAAAATGCTCCAGAACTCTTGTCATCATAATGCTCCATGTCAATGTCATCAAAATACCCCATGACACTTTTCATCACAATGCTCCATGGCCTTTGTCATCACAATGTTCCATGGCCCCTGTCATCACAGTGCTCCATGATAACTTTCATCACAATTCTAGATGACCACTGTCATCACAATGCCCCATGACAGATGTCATCACAATTCGCCATGGTCCTTCTCATCACAATGCTCCAAGAACCATGTCATCACAAGGTTCCAGGAAACTTCTCATCACAAAGATCCATGATCACTTTCATCACAATGCTTCATGAAACCTGTCATCTCAATGCTCAATAGCCTTTGTATTCACAATGCTCCATGGCTCCTGTCATCACAATGCTCCATGCCCTTTCATCACAATGCTCCAGAATTCTTGTCATCACAATGTTCCTTGACCGTGTCATTAAAATGCTCCATGACCCTTGTCATCACAAAGCTCCATGACCCCTGTCATCACAATGATCCATGACTCTTTCCTCACAGTGCTCCAGTACCCTTTTCATCACAATGTGCTCCATGCCATTGTCAGCACAATGCTCCTTGGACCCTGTCATCAAAATTCTCCATCCCCTTTTCATCACAATGCTCCAGATATCCTATCACTACAATGCTCTATGCCCGTGTCAACACAATACTCCTAGACCCCTGTCATCAAAATGCTTTATGAACATTGTTATCAGAATGTTCCATGACCCCTGTCATCAAAATGATCCATGACCGTTGTCATCACAATGCTGCATGATACCTTTCATCCCAATTCTCTGTGACCGCTGTCATCACAATGCTCCAGGACAATTTTCATCACAATGCTCCATGCCCCCTGTTATCACAGTGCCCCATAACCCCTGTAATCACAATGCTACATGACCCTGTCATCACATTGTTCCATGGCCTATGTATTCACAATGCTCCATGGACCCTGTAATCACACTGCTCCATGTTCCCTTTCAACAAAATGCTCCATGACCCCTGTCATCACAACGTTCCTTGAAAGTTGTCATCAAAATGCTCCATGACCAAGGTCACCACAAGGTTCCCTGCTCTTGTCATCACAATGCTCCATGACCCTTGTAATCACAATGGTACGTGGCCTTGTCATCACAAAGTTCCATGGCCTCTGTCATCACTATGCACCATGGTCTTTCTCATCACAATGGTCTATGACCCCTGTTCTCACAATGATTGATGACCATTGCCATCACAATGCGCCAAGGCTCCTGTCATCACAATGCCTCATTGTCTTTGTAATCACAATGCTCAATGACCCCTGTCATGTAAATGCTCCATGTGGTTGTCATCACACTGCACCAGGTTTGTGGTCATCACCATGCTTCATGCCCCGTGTCATCACAATGCTCCATGAATCTTGTCTTCACAATGCTCTATGGCCTTTGTAATCACAGTGCTCCGTGACCCCTGTCAACACATTGCCTGATGAACCCTGTCATCAAAATGCTAAATGGAACTTGTCATCACAATGCTCTATGACACCTGTCATCACTATTCTCCATGTCACCTGTTACCTCAAAGCTCCATTGACCCAGTAATCACAGTACTCCATGACCCCTTTCATCACAATGCCCAATGCCACCTCTCATCACAATTCTCCATGGCATTTGTCATCACGATGAACCATGACACCTGTCATCACAATGCTCCATGACACTTGTCATCACAGTGCTCGATGGCCCTTGTCTTCTCAATGTTCCTTGGTGCTTTTCATCGCAATGCTCTATGACAAGTTTCATCAAAATACTCCAAGATTTCTTTCATCACAATGCTCCATGGCCCTTGTCATTACAAATCCACATGATCCCTTTCATCACAATTCTCCATGGCAACTTACATAAAAATGCTCCATGCCCCTGTAATCACAATGCCCAAAGATAACTGTTTTTACAATGATCCATGACCCTTGCATCACAAGGCTCCATGTCCCTTGTATTCACAATGCTCCATGGTCCTTGTCATCACAATGCTCCGTGGTGCTTTTCATCGCAAGGCCCCATGACCGCTTTCAGCACAATGCCCCATGACCCCTGTCATCACGATGCTCCATGGCCTTTGTCATCACAATTCTCCATGAAACATTTCCTCACAATGCTCCAGTACGCCTTTCATCCAAATTCCCCATGGCCACTGTCATCACAATTCTCCACGACCCTGTCATCGTTATGGTCCATGACCCATTTCATCTCAATACTCCATGACACCGGTCATCACAATACTCCATGGCCTTTATCATCACAATGCTCCATGGCCCCTGTAATTACAGTGCTCCATGACCCGTTTCATCTCAATACTCCATGACCTCACTCATCACAATGCCCCATGAACCCTGTAATCACAATGCTCCATGGCCCTTGTCATCACACTGCTCCATGGTCCCTGTAATCACAATGTTCCAGATATCCTATCATTACAATGCTCCCTGCCCGTGTCATCACAATGCTCATTGCCATTGTCATCAAAATGCTCCATGGCCCCTGTAATCACAATGCTCCATACCCTTGTCATCACAATGCTCCAGAACACTTGTCATCATAATACTCCATTCCCCTGTCATCCCATTGCTCATTGACACTTGCCATCAAAATTTTCCTTGGCCTTTTTCATCACAGTGCTCCTTGATACCTTTAATCAAAATTCTACATGACCACTGTCATCACAATGCAAGATGACCAATGTCATCACAATGCCTCATGACACGTGTCATCACAATTCCCCTTGGCCCTTTTCATCTCAATGCTGTAGGCAACGTGTCATCACTAGGTTCCAGGACACTTGGCATCACAGTGATCAATGACCACTTTTCATCACAATGCTCCATGACCTCTGTCATCACAAAGTTCTCTGCCCATATCATCACAATGTTCCTTGTCACCTTTTATCACAATGCTCCATGCCCTTTCATCACAATGCTCCAGAATTATTTTCATTACAATGTTCCTTGACCGTGTCATCAAAATGCTCCATGAACCTTGTCATCACAAAGCTCCATGACCCCTGTCATCACAGTGATCCATGACTCCTTTCCTCACAGTGCTCCAGTACCCTTTTCATCACAGTGCTCCGTGCCATTGTCAGCACAATGCTCCTTGGACCCTGTCATCAAAATGCTCCATCCCCTTTTCATCACAATGCTCCAGATATACTATCACTACAATGCTCCTTGCCCGTGTCAACACAATACTCCATGACCCCTGTCATCAAAATGCTTTATGAACTTTCTTATCAGAATGTTCCATGACCCCTGTCATCAAAATGATCCATGACCATTGTCATCACAATGCTGCATGATACCTTTCATCGCAATTCTCTGTGACCTCTGTCATCACAATGCTCCAGGACAATTTTCATCACAATGCCCCATACCCCTGTCATCACAGTGCCCCATAACACCTGTAATCACAATGTTCCATGGACCCTGGAATAACACTGCTCCATGTTCCGTTTCAACACAATGCTCCACGACCCCTGTCATCGCAATGTTCCATGAAAGTTGTCATCAAAATGCTCCATGACCCTTGTCACCACAAGGTTCCCTGCCATTGTCATCACAATGCTCCATGACCCTTGTAATCACAATGGTACATGGCCTTGTCATCACAATGTTCCATGTCCTCTGTCATCACCATGCTCCATGGTCTTTCTCATCACAATGCTTTATGACACCTGTCATCACAATGCTTGATGACCATTGTCATCACAATTCTCCAAGGCCTCTGTCATCAAAATGCCTCATGGTCTTTGTAATCACAATGCTCAATGACCCCTGTCATCACAATGCTCCATGCCGTTGTCATCACAATGCTCCATGGCCCCTGTAATCACAATGCTCCATGCCCTTGTCATCACAATGCTCCAGAACACTTGTCATCATAATACTCCTTTCCCGTTTCATCCCATTGCTCAATGACACTTGTCATCAAAATTTTCCTTGGCCTTTGTCATCACAGTGCTCCATGATACCTTTAATCAAAACTCTACATGACCACTGTCATCACAATGCAAGATGACAAATGTCATCAAAATGCCCCATGACACGTGTCATCACAATTCCCCTTTGCCCTTGTCATCTCAATGCTGTATGAACCGTGTCATCACTAGGTTCCTGGACACTTGTCATCACAGTGATTCATGACCACTTTCATCACAATTCTCCAAGAACTCTGTTATGTCAATGCTCCATGGCCTTTGTATTCACAATGCTCCATTGTCCCGATAATCGCATTGCTCCATGAACACTTTCATCACAATACTCCTTGACCACTGTCACCATAATACCCCATGACGTCTCTCATCACTGTGCTCCAAGGCCACTCTCATCAAAATGCTCCATGATCTGGGTAAGCACAATATTGCATGACACTTGTCATCACAATGCTCCATGATCCCTGTAATCACAATGATCCCTGCCAATGTCATCACAATGCTCAATGTCTCCTGTAATCACAATGCTCCATGCCCTTGTCATCACAATGCTCCAGGTCTGTGGTCATCACCATGCTTCATGCCCCGTGTCATCACAATGCTCCATGAAACTTGTCTTCACAATACTCCATGGCCCATGTCATCACAATGCTCCATGACCCCTGTCATCATAATGCTCTATGACCTTTTTCATCACAATGCTCCGTGACCCCTGTCAACACAATGCCTGATGACCCCTGTCATCAAAATGCTAAATGGCACTTGTCATCACAATGCTCTATGACGCCTGCCATCACTATTCTCCATGTCACTTGTTATCACAATGCTCCATGGCCCTTGTAATCCCAGTACTCCATGACCCCTTTCATCACAATGCCCAATGCCACCTCTCATCACAATTCTCCATGGCATTTGTCATCACGATGCTCCATGACACCTGTCATCACAATGCTCCATGACACTTGTCACCACATTGCTCGATGTCCCTTGTCATAACAATTTTCCTTGGTGCTTTTCATCGCAATGTTCCATGACAACTTTCATCAAAATACTCCAAGATTTGTTTCCTCACAATGCTCCATGGCCCTTGTCATTACAAATCCACATGATCCCTTTCATCACAATTCTCCATGGCAACTTACATAAAAATGCTCCATGCCCCTGTCATCACAATGCCCAATGACACCTGCTTTTAAAATGATCCATGACCCTTGCCATCATAAGGCTCCATGTCCTTTGTATTCACAATGCTCCAAGGCCCTTGTCATCACAATGCTCCATAGCGCTTTATATCGCAATGCTCCATGACCGCTTTGAGCACAATGCCCCATGACCCCTGTCATCACGATGCTCCATGACCCTGTCATCACGATGCTCCATGTCCCTTGTCATCACAATGCTCCATGAAACATTTCCTCACAATGCTCCAGTACGCCTTTCATCCTAATTCCCCATGGCCACTATCATCACAATTCTCCATGACCCCTGTCATCGTAATGTTCCATGACCCGTTTCATCTCAATGCTCCATGACACCTGTCACCACATTGCTCCATGGCCTTTGTCATCACAATGCTCCATGGCCCCTGTAATCACAGTGTTCCATGACCCGTTTCATCTCAATACTCCATGACCTCACTCATCACAATGCCCCATGACCCCTGTAATCACAATGCTCCATGCCCTTGTCATCACAAGGCTCCAGAACTCTTGTCATTATAATCCTCCTTGTCTGTTTCATCACCATGCTCCATGACACTTTTCATAACAATGCTCCATAGCCCCTTTCATTAATGTGCTCCATAATAACTTTAATCACATTTCTAGATGACCACTGTCATCACAATGCCCCATTACATTGTCAGCACAATTCGCCATGACCATTGTCATCACCATGCTCCATGAACTATGTCATCACTGGGTCCCAGGACACTTGTCATCACAATGATCCATTACAACTTGCAGCACAATGCTCCATGACCACTGTCATCTCAATGCTCCATGGCCTTTGTATTCACGATGCTCCATGGCCCCTGTAATCACAGTGCTCAATAACACCTTTCATCATAATGCTCCATGACCACTGCCATCTCAATGCCCCATGACGCCTGTCATCACAATTCTCCAAGGCCCCTCTCATCACTATGCTCCATGACACTTGTCATCACATTGCTACATAACACCTGTCATCACAATGCTCCATGTCCCCTATAATCACAATGCTCCATGCCTTTTTCCTCACAATGGTCCAGAATTCTTGTCATCACAATGTTCCATGACCGTGTTATCACAATGCTACATGAACCTGGTCATCACAGTTCTCCATGACCTTTGTCATCACAATGCTCTATGTCGTTTTTCATCACAATTCTCAATGACCACTTTAACCACTATGCTCACTGACCATTTTCATCACATTTCTCTATTGTCATTACAATTCCCCGTGGCCTCTTTCTTCACAATGCTCCATGATGCCTGTCATCACAACGCTCCATGTCTTTTGTTATCACAATGCTCCAGGTCCAGTTTCATCACAATACTCCATCTCCCTTGTCATCACGGTGCACAATGAAACCGTTCATTACAATGGTCCATGACACTTGTCATCACAATGCTCCATGGCCTTTATCGTCACAATGCTCCCAGGCACTTTTCATCACGATGTTCCATGAAAATTTTAATCACATTGCTCCATGATCATTTTCATCACAATAGTCCGTACTCTTGTCAACAAATTGCTGCATAATTCCTGTCATCACAATTCTCCATGACTGCTGTCATCACAATAATCTAGGGCAATTTTCATAACAATGCTTCATGCCCCCAGTCATCACAGTGCTCCATGATACCTTTCATCACAATTCCTAGATGATCATTGTCATCACAATGCCCCATGACACCTGTCATCACAATTCGCTATGACCCTTGTCATCACAATACTCGATGAACCGTGTCATCACAGTGTTCCAGGACACATGTCATCACAATCACCCATGACTACTTTCATCACAATGCTCCATGGCCCCTGTTATCATATTGCTCCATGATCTCTTTCATTACAATGCTCCGTGCCCTTGTCATCAAAATGCTCCAGAACTCTTGTCATCATAATGCTCCATGCCAATGTCTTTAAAATGCCCGATGACACTTGTAATCACAATGCTCCATGGCCTTTGTCATTACAATGTTCCATGGCCCCTGTCATCACAATGCTCCATGTCCTTTTCATCAAAATGCTCCAGAACTTTTGTCGTCATAATGCTCCATGCCAATGTCATCAAAATACCCCATGACACTTCTCATCACAATGCTCCATGGCCTTTGTCATCACAATGTTCCATGGCCCCTGTCATCACAGTGCTCCATGATACCTTTCATCACAATTCTAGATGACCACAGTCATCACAATGCCCCATGACAGATGTCATAACAATTCGCCATGGTCCTTCTCATAACAATGCTCCATGAAACGTGTCATCACAAGGTTCCAGGACACTTCTCATCACAATGATCCGTGATCACTTTCATCACAGTGCTCCATGAAACCTGTCATCTCAATGCTCCATAGCCTTTGTATTCACAATGCTCCATGGCCCCTGTAATCACAGTGCTCCATGACCCATTTCGTCACAATGTTCCAAGACCGCTGTCATCACAATGCCCCATGACGCCTGCCATCATAAATCTCCAACGCCTCTCTTACCAAAAAGCTCCATGATCCCTGTCAGCACAATGTTCCATGACACTTTTCATCACAATGCTCCATGACCCCTGTCATCACAAAATTCTCTGCCCATATCATCACAATTCTCCTTGTCACCTTTTACCACAGTGCTCCATGCCGTTTCATCAAATTGCTCAGGAATTCTTGTCATCGCAATGTTCCTTGACCGTGTCTTCACAATGCTCCATGACACTTGTCATCACAAAGCTCCATGACCCCTGTCATCACAGTGATCCATTATTCCTTTCCTCACAGGGCTCCAGTACCTTTTTAATCACAATGCTCCATGCCATTGTCAGCACAATGCTCCTTGGACCCTGTCATCAAAATGCTCAATCCCCTTTTCATCACAATGCTCCAGATATCCTATCACTACAATGCTCCATGCCCGTGTCAACACAATGCTCCATGACCCCTGTCATCAAAATGCTTTATGAACCTTGTTACCAGAATGTTCCATGACCCCTGTCATCAAAATGACCCATGACCGTTGTCATCACAATGCTGCATGATACTTTTCATCGCAATTCTCTGTGACCGCTGTCATCACAATGCTCCAGGACAATTTTCATCACAATGCTCCATGCCCCCTGTCATCACAGTGCCCCATAACACGTGTAATCACAATGCTCCATGGCCTCTGTCATCACCATGCTCCATGGTCTTTCTCATCACGATGCTCTATGACACCTGTCATCACAATGCTTGATGACCATTGTCATCACAATGCTCCAAGTCCCCTGTCATCACAATGCCTCATGGTCTTTGTAATCACAATGTTCAATGACCCCAGTCATCACAATGCTCCATGCCGTTGTCATCACAATTCTCCATGGCCCCTGTAATCACAATGCTCCATGCCCTTGTCATCACAATGCTCCAGAACACTTGTCATCATAATACTCCATTCCCGTGTAATCCCATTGCTCCATGACACTTGTCATCAAAATGTTCCTTGCCCTTTGTCATCACAGTGCTCCATGATACCTTTCATCAAATCTCTACATGACCACTGTCATCACAATGCAAGATGACCAATGTCATCACAATGCCCCATGACACGTGTCATCGCAATTCGCCTTGGCCCTTGTCATCTCAATGCTGTAGGAACCGTGTCATCACTAGGTTCCAGGACACTTGTCATCACAGTGATCCATGACCACATTCATCACAATGCTCCATGAACTCGGTTATCTCAATGCTCCATTGTCCCGATAATCGCGTTGCTCCATGAACACTTTCATCACAATGCTCCTTGACCACTGTCACCATAATGCCCCATGACGTCTCTCATCACTGTGCTCCAAGGCCACTCTCATCAAAATGCTCCATGATCTGTGTCAGCACAATATTGCATGACACTTGTCATCACAATGCTCCATGATCCCTGTAATCACAATGATCCCTGCCAATGTCATCACAATGCTCCATGTCTCCTGTAATCACAATGCTCCATGCCCTTGTCATCACAATGCTCCAAGTTTGTGGTCATCAACATGCTTCATGCCCCGTGTCATCCAATGCTCCATGAAACTTGTCTTCACAATGCTCCATGGCCCATGTCATCACAATGCTCAATGACCGCTGTCATCACAATGCTCTATGGCCTTATTCATCACAATGCTCCATGACCCCTGTCAACACAATGCCTGATGACCCCTGTCATCAAAATGCTAAATGGCACTTGTCATCACAATGCTCTATGACGCCTGTCATCACTATTCTCCATGTCACTTGTTATCACCATGCTCCATGGCCCCTGTAATCACAGTACTCCATGACCCCTTTCATCACAATGCCCAATGCCACATCTCATCACAATTCTCCATGGCATTTGTCATCACAATACTCCATGACACCTGTCATCACAATGCCCCATAACCCTTGTCGTCACAAAGCTCCATGATCCCTGTCATCACATTAACCCATGACTCTTTTCCTCACAGTGCTCCAGTACCCTTTTCATCACAATGCTACAGATATCCTATCATTACAATGCTCTCAGCCCGTGTCATCACAATGCTCCATGCCATTGTCATCAAAATGCTCCATGGCCCCTGTAATCACAATGCTCCATGCCCTTGTCATCACAATGCTCCAGAACACTTGTCATCATAATACTCCTTTCCCCTGTCATCCCATTGCTCAATGACACTTGTCATCAAAATTTTCCTTGGCCTTTGTCATCACAGTGCTGCTTGATCAATTTAATCAAAATTCTGCATGACCACTATCATCACAATGCAAGATGACCAATGTCATTACAATGCCCCATTACACGTGTCATCACAATTCACATTGGCCCTTGTCATCTGAATGCTGTAGGAACCGTGTCATCACTAGGTTCCAGGACACTTGTCATCACAGTGATCCATGACCACTTTCATCACAATGCTCCATGAAATCTGTTATCTCAATGCTCCATGGCCTTTGTATTCACAATGCTCCATTGTCCCGATAATCGCGTTGCTCCATGAACACTTTCATCACAATGCTCCTTGACCACTGTCACCATAATGCCCCATGACGTCTCTCATCACTGTGCTCCAAGGCCACTCTCATCAAAATGCTCCATGATCTGTGTCAGCCCAATATTGCATGACACTTGTCATCACAATGCTCCATGATGCCTGTAATCACAATGATCCCTGCCAATGTCATCACAATGCTCCATGTCTCCTGTAATGACAATGCTCCATGCCCTTTTCATCACAATGCTCCAGATCTGTTGCCATCACCATGCTTCATGCCCGTGTCATCACAATGCTCCATGAATCTTGTTTTCACAATTCTCCATGGCCCATGTCATCACAATGCTCCATGACCCCTGTCATCACAATGCTCCATGAAACATCTCCTCACAATGCTCCAGTACGCCTTTCATACAAATTCCCCATGGCCACTGTCATCACAATTCCTCATGACCCCTGTCATCGTAATGGTCCATGACACGTTTCATCTCAATGCTCCAGGACCTCACTCATCACAATGCCCCATGACCACTGTAATCAAAATGCTCCATGGCCCTTGTCATCACAGTGCTCCAAGCCTTGGTCATCACACTGCTCCATGGCCCCTGTAATCACAATGCTCCATGCCCTTGTCATCACAAGGCTCCAGAAGTCTTGTCATTATAATGCTCCATGGCCGTTTCATCACCATGCTCCATGTCACTTGTCATCACCATGCTCCATGGCCCCTCTCATTACTGTGCTCCATAATAACTTTAACCACATTTCTAGATGACCGCTGCCATCACAAATCCCCATGATATTGTCATCACTATTCGCCATGACCAATGTCATCACAATGCTCCATGAACCATGTCATCACAGGGTCCCAGGACACTTGTCATCACAATGATCCATTACCACTTTCATCACAATGCTCCATGACCACTGTCATCTCAATGCTCCCTGGCCTTTGTATTCACAATGCTCCATGGCCCCTGTAATCACAGTGCTCCATAACACCTTTCATCATAATGCTCCATGACCACTGCCATCTCAATGCCCCATGACGCCTGTCATCACAATTCTCCAAGGCCCCTCTCATCACTATGCTCCATGACAGTTGTCATCACATTGCTCCATAACAACTGTCATCACAGTGTTCCCTGTCCATGTCATCACAATGCTCCATGTCCCCTATAATCAAAATGCTCCATGGCTTTTTCCTCACAATCCTCCAGAATTCTTGTCATCACAATGTTCCATGACCGTGTAATCACAATGCTACTTGACCCTGGTCCTCACAGTTCTCCATGACATTTGTCATCACAATGATCTATGTCGCTTTTCATCACAATTCTCAATGACCATTTTAATCACTGTGCTCGCTGACCATTTTCATCACATTTCTCTGTTGTCATTACAATTCCCTATGGCCCCTTTCTTCACAATGCTCCATGGCCCCTGTAATCACAGTGCTCCATAACACCTTTTATCATACTGCTCCATGACCACTGCCATCTCAATATCCCATGACGCCTGTCATCACAATTCTCCAAGGCCCCTCTCATCACTATGCTCCATGACACTTGTCATCACATTGCTCCATAACACCTGTCATCACAGTGTTCCCTGACCATGTCATCACAATGCTCCATGTCCCCTATAATCACAATGCTCCATGCGTTTTTCCTCACAATGCTCCAGAATTCTTGTCATCACAATGTTCCATGACCGTGTAATCACAATGCTACTTGACCCTGGTCCTCACAGTTCTCCATGACATTTGTCATCACAATGATCTATGTCGCTTTTCATCACAATTCTCAATGACCACTTTAACCCCTATGCTCGCTGACCATTTTCATCACATTTCTCTATTGTCATTACAATTCCCCATGGCCTCTTTCTTCACAATGCTCCATGATGCCTGTCATCACAATGCTCCATGGCTTTTGTTATCACAATGCTCCAGGACCTGTTTCATCACAATACTCAATCCCGCTTGTCATCACGGTGCACATTGAAACATTTCATTACAATGCTCCATGACACTTGTCATCACAATGCTCCATTGCCTTTATCGTCACAATGCTCCCAGGCACTATTCATCACGATGTTCCATGAAAACTTTCATCATATTGCTCCATGATCATTTTCATCACAATAGTCCGTACCTTTTTCAACAAAATGCTGCATAATCCCTGTCATCACAATTCTCCATGACTGCTGTCATCACAATAATCCAGGACAAGTTTCATAACAATGCTTCATGCCCCCAGTCATCACAGTGCTCCATGATACCTTTCATCACAATTCCTAGATGATCAATGTCATCACAATGCCCCATGACACCTGTCATCACAATTCGCTATGACCCTTGTCATCACAATACTGGATGAACCGTGTCATCACAGTGTTCCAGGAAACATGTCATCACAATGATCCATGACTACTTTCATCACAATGCTCCAATACAGCTGTCATCACAATGCTCCATGGACACTGTTATCATATTGCTCCATGATCTCTTTCATCACAATGCTCCATGACCACTGTCATCACAATGCTCCATGAAACATCTCCTCACAATGCTCCAGTACACCTTTCATCCAAATTCCCCATGGCCACTGTCATCACAATTCTCCATGACCCCTGTCATCGTAATGGTCCATGACCCGTTACATCTCAATGCTCCATGAACTCACTCATCACAATGCCCCATTTCCCCTGTAATCACAATGCTCCATGGCCCTTGTCATCACAGTGATCCAAGCCTTTGTCATCACACTGCTCCATGGCCCCTGTAATCACAATGCTCCATGCCTTTGTCATCACAAGGCTCCAGAACACTTGTAATTATAATGCTCCATGGCCGTTTCATCACCATGCTCCATGACACTTGCCATCACAATGCTCCATGGTACCTCTCATTACTGTGCTACATAATAACTTTAACCACATTTCTGGATGACCACTGCCATCACAATGCCCCATGACATTGTCATCACAATTCGCCATGACCAATGTCATCACAATGCTCCATGAACCATGTCATCACAGGGTCGCAGGACACTTGTCATCACAATGATCCATTACCACTTTCATCACAATGCTCCATGACCACTGTCATCTCAATGCCCCATGACGCCTCTAATCACAATTCTCCAGGACCCTCTCATCACAATGCTCCATGACACTTGTCATCACATTGCTCCATAACACCTGTCATCACAGTGTTCCCTGTCCATGTCGTCACAATGCTCCAATTCCCCTATAATCACAATGCCCCATGGCTTTTTCCTCACAATGCTCCAGAATTCTTGTCATCACAATGTTCGATGACCGTGTCATCACAATGCTACTTGACACTGGTCATCACAGTTCTCCATGATCTTTGTCATCACAATGATCTATTTCACTTTTCATGACAATTCTCAATGACCACTTTAATCACTGTGCTCGCTGACCATTTTCATCACATTTCTCTGTTGTCATTACAATTCCCCATGGCCCATTTCTTCACAATGCTCCATGATGCCTGTCATCACAATGCTCCTTGGCTTTTGTTATCACACTGCTCCAGGACCAGTTTCATCACAATACTCCATCCCCCTTGTCATCACAGTGCACAATGAAACCTTTCATTACAATGCTCCATGGCCTTTATCGTCACAATGCTCCCAGGCACTATTCATCACGATGTTCTATGAAAACATTCATCAAATTGCTCGATGACCATTGTCATCACAATAGTCCATACCCATGTCCACACAATGGTGCATAATCCCTGTCATCACAATAATCCAGGACAATTTTCATAACAATGTTTCATGCCCCAGTCATCACAGTGCTCCATGATACCTTACATCACATTCCTAGATGATCAATGTCATCACAATGCCCCATGACACCTGTCATGACAATTCGCTATGACCCTTGTCATAACAATACTCAATGAACCGTGTCCTCACAGTGTCGAAGGACACATGTCCTCACAATGATCCATGACTACTTTCATCACAATATTCCAATACACCTCTCATCACAATGCTCCATAGCCCCAGTTATCATATTGCTCCATGAATTCTTTCATCACAATGCTCCATGACCACTGTCATCACCATGCCTCATGACGCCTGTCATCTCAATGCTCCATGGACCCTTTCATCAGAATGCTCCATGAACCCAGTCATCACAATGTTCCCTGTCCTTTTCATCACAATGCTCCATGGGCCCTATCATCAAAATGCTCCATGCCCTTGTCATCAAAATGCTCCAGAACTCTTGTCATCATAATGCTCCGTGCCAATGTCATTAAAATGCCCGATGTCACTTGTAATCACAATGCTCCATGGCCTTTGTCATTAAACTGTTCCATGGCCCCTGTCATCACAATGCTCCATGCGCTTTTTATCAAAATGATCCAGAACTTTTGTCATCATAATGCTCCATGCCAATGTCATCAAAATGCCCCATGACACTTGTCATCACAATGCTCCATGGCCTTTGTCATCACAATTTTCCATAGCCCCTGTCATCACAGTGCTCCATGATACCTTTCATCACAATTCTAGATGACCGCAGTCATCACAATGCCCCATGACAGATGTCATAACAATTCGCCATGGTCCTTCTCATCACAATGCTCCTTGAACCGTGTCATCACAAGGTTCCAGGACACTAGTCATCACAATGATCCGTGATCACTTTCATCACAGTGCTCCATGACACCTGTCATCACAAAGTTCTCTGCCCATATCATCACAATGCTCCTTGTCACCTTTTACCACAATGCTCCATGCCCTTTCATCAAAATGCTCCAGAATTCTTGTCATCGCAATGTTCCTTGACCGTGTCATCACAATGCTCCATGACCCTTGTCATCACAAAGCTCCATGACCCCTGTCATCACAATGATCCATTATTCCGATCCTCACAGTGCTCCAGTACCTTTTTCATCACAATGCTCCATGCCATTGTCAGCACAATGCTCCTTGGACACTGTCATCAAAATGCTCAATCCCCTTTTCATCACAATGCTCCAGATATCCTATCACTACAATGCTCCATGCCCGTGTCAACACAATGCTCCATGACCCCTGTCATCAAAATGCTTTATGAACCTTGTTACCAGAATGTTCCATGACACCTGTCATCAAAATGATCCATGACCGTTGTCATCATAGTGCCCCATAACACCTGTAATCACAATGCTCCATGGACCCTGTAATCACACTGCTCCATGTTCCCTTTCAACACAATGCTCCATGACACCTGTCATCACAATGTTCCATGAAAGTTGTCATCAACATGCTCCATGACACCGGTCACCACAAGGTTCCCTGCCCTTGTCATCACAATGGTCCATGGCCTCTGTCATCACCATGCTCCATGGTCTTTCTCATCACGATGCTCTATGACACCTGTCATCACAATGCTTGATGACCATTGTCATCACAATGCTCCAAATCCCCTGTCATCACAATGCCTCATGGTCTTTGTAATCACAATGCTCAATGACCCCTGTCATCACAATGCTCCATGCCGTTGTCATCACAATGCTCCATGGCCCCTGTAATCACAATGCTCCATGCCCTTGTCATCACAATGCTCCAGAACACTTGTCATCATAATACTCCATTCCCGTGTCATCCCATTGCTCAATGACACTTCTCATCAAAATGTTCCTTGGCCTTTGTCATCACAGTGCTCCATGATACCTTTAATCAAAACTGTACATGACCACTGTCATCACAATGCAAGATGACCAATGTCATCCCAATGCCCCATGACACGTGTCATCGCAATTCGCCTTGGCCCTTGTCATCTCAATGCTGTAGGAACCGTGTCATCACTAGGTTCCAGGACACTTGTCATCACAGTGATCCATGACCACATTCATCACAATGCTCCATGAACTCGGTTATCTCAATGCTCCATTGTCCCGATAATCGCGTTGCTCCATGAACACTTTCATCACAATGCTCCTTGACCACTGTCACCATAATGCCCCATGACGTCTCTCATCACTGTGCTCCAAGGCCACTCTCATCAAAATGCTCCATGATCTGTGTCAGCACAATATTGCATGACACTTGTCATCACAATGCTCCATGATCCCTGTAATCACAATGATCCCTGCCAATGTCATCACAATGCTCCATGTCTCCTGTAATCACAATGCTCCATGCCCTTGTCATCACAATGCTCCAAGTTTGTGGTCATCAACATGCTTCATGCCCCGTGTCATCCAATGCTCCATGAAACTTGTCTTCACAATGCTCCATGGCCCATGTCATCACAATGCTCAATGACCGCTGTCATCACAATGCTCTATGGCCTTATTCATCACAATGCTCCATGACCCCTGTCAACACAATGCCTGATGACCCCTGTCATCAAAATGCTAAATGGCACTTGTCATCACAATGCTCTATGACGCCTGTCATCACTATTCTCCATGTCACTTGTTATCACCATGCTCCATGGCCCCTGTAATCACAGTACTCCATGACCCCTTTCATCACAATGCCCAATGCCACATCTCATCACAATTCTCCATGGCATTTGTCATCACAATACTCCATGACACCTGTCATCACAATGCCCCATAACCCTTGTCGTCACAAAGCTCCATGATCCCTGTCATCACATTAACCCATGACTCTTTTCCTCACAGTGCTCCAGTACCCTTTTCATCACAATGCTACAGATATCCTATCATTACAATGCTCTCAGCCCGTGTCATCACAATGCTCCATGCCATTGTCATCAAAATGCTCCATGGCCCCTGTAATCACAATGCTCCATGCCCTTGTCATCACAATGCTCCAGAACACTTGTCATCATAATACTCCTTTCCCCTGTCATCCCATTGCTCAATGACACTTGTCATCAAAATTTTCCTTGGCCTTTGTCATCACAGTGCTGCTTGATCAATTTAATCAAAATTCTGCATGACCACTATCATCACAATGCAAGATGACCAATGTCATTACAATGCCCCATTACACGTGTCATCACAATTCACATTGGCCCTTGTCATCTGAATGCTGTAGGAACCGTGTCATCACTAGGTTCCAGGACACTTGTCATCACAGTGATCCATGACCACTTTCATCACAATGCTCCATGAAATCTGTTATCTCAATGCTCCATGGCCTTTGTATTCACAATGCTCCATTGTCCCGATAATCGCGTTGCTCCATGAACACTTTCATCACAATGCTCCTTGACCACTGTCACCATAATGCCCCATGACGTCTCTCATCACTGTGCTCCAAGGCCACTCTCATCAAAATGCTCCATGATCTGTGTCAGCCCAATATTGCATGACACTTGTCATCACAATGCTCCATGATGCCTGTAATCACAATGATCCCTGCCAATGTCATCACAATGCTCCATGTCTCCTGTAATGACAATGCTCCATGCCCTTTTCATCACAATGCTCCAGATCTGTTGCCATCACCATGCTTCATGCCCGTGTCATCACAATGCTCCATGAATCTTGTTTTCACAATTCTCCATGGCCCATGTCATCACAATGCTCCATGACCCCTGTCATCACAATGCTCCATGAAACATCTCCTCACAATGCTCCAGTACGCCTTTCATACAAATTCCCCATGGCCACTGTCATCACAATTCCTCATGACCCCTGTCATCGTAATGGTCCATGACACGTTTCATCTCAATGCTCCAGGACCTCACTCATCACAATGCCCCATGACCACTGTAATCAAAATGCTCCATGGCCCTTGTCATCACAGTGCTCCAAGCCTTGGTCATCACACTGCTCCATGGCCCCTGTAATCACAATGCTCCATGCCCTTGTCATCACAAGGCTCCAGAAGTCTTGTCATTATAATGCTCCATGGCCGTTTCATCACCATGCTCCATGTCACTTGTCATCACCATGCTCCATGGCCCCTCTCATTACTGTGCTCCATAATAACTTTAACCACATTTCTAGATGACCGCTGCCATCACAAATCCCCATGATATTGTCATCACTATTCGCCATGACCAATGTCATCACAATGCTCCATGAACCATGTCATCACAGGGTCCCAGGACACTTGTCATCACAATGATCCATTACCACTTTCATCACAATGCTCCATGACCACTGTCATCTCAATGCTCCCTGGCCTTTGTATTCACAATGCTCCATGGCCCCTGTAATCACAGTGCTCCATAACACCTTTCATCATAATGCTCCATGACCACTGCCATCTCAATGCCCCATGACGCCTGTCATCACAATTCTCCAAGGCCCCTCTCATCACTATGCTCCATGACAGTTGTCATCACATTGCTCCATAACAACTGTCATCACAGTGTTCCCTGTCCATGTCATCACAATGCTCCATGTCCCCTATAATCAAAATGCTCCATGGCTTTTTCCTCACAATCCTCCAGAATTCTTGTCATCACAATGTTCCATGACCGTGTAATCACAATGCTACTTGACCCTGGTCCTCACAGTTCTCCATGACATTTGTCATCACAATGATCTATGTCGCTTTTCATCACAATTCTCAATGACCATTTTAATCACTGTGCTCGCTGACCATTTTCATCACATTTCTCTGTTGTCATTACAATTCCCTATGGCCCCTTTCTTCACAATGCTCCATGGCCCCTGTAATCACAGTGCTCCATAACACCTTTTATCATACTGCTCCATGACCACTGCCATCTCAATATCCCATGACGCCTGTCATCACAATTCTCCAAGGCCCCTCTCATCACTATGCTCCATGACACTTGTCATCACATTGCTCCATAACACCTGTCATCACAGTGTTCCCTGACCATGTCATCACAATGCTCCATGTCCCCTATAATCACAATGCTCCATGCGTTTTTCCTCACAATGCTCCAGAATTCTTGTCATCACAATGTTCCATGACCGTGTAATCACAATGCTACTTGACCCTGGTCCTCACAGTTCTCCATGACATTTGTCATCACAATGATCTATGTCGCTTTTCATCACAATTCTCAATGACCACTTTAACCCCTATGCTCGCTGACCATTTTCATCACATTTCTCTATTGTCATTACAATTCCCCATGGCCTCTTTCTTCACAATGCTCCATGATGCCTGTCATCACAATGCTCCATGGCTTTTGTTATCACAATGCTCCAGGACCTGTTTCATCACAATACTCAATCCCGCTTGTCATCACGGTGCACATTGAAACATTTCATTACAATGCTCCATGACACTTGTCATCACAATGCTCCATTGCCTTTATCGTCACAATGCTCCCAGGCACTATTCATCACGATGTTCCATGAAAACTTTCATCATATTGCTCCATGATCATTTTCATCACAATAGTCCGTACCTTTTTCAACAAAATGCTGCATAATCCCTGTCATCACAATTCTCCATGACTGCTGTCATCACAATAATCCAGGACAAGTTTCATAACAATGCTTCATGCCCCCAGTCATCACAGTGCTCCATGATACCTTTCATCACAATTCCTAGATGATCAATGTCATCACAATGCCCCATGACACCTGTCATCACAATTCGCTATGACCCTTGTCATCACAATACTGGATGAACCGTGTCATCACAGTGTTCCAGGAAACATGTCATCACAATGATCCATGACTACTTTCATCACAATGCTCCAATACAGCTGTCATCACAATGCTCCATGGACACTGTTATCATATTGCTCCATGATCTCTTTCATCACAATGCTCCATGACCACTGTCATCACAATGCTCCATGAAACATCTCCTCACAATGCTCCAGTACACCTTTCATCCAAATTCCCCATGGCCACTGTCATCACAATTCTCCATGACCCCTGTCATCGTAATGGTCCATGACCCGTTACATCTCAATGCTCCATGAACTCACTCATCACAATGCCCCATTTCCCCTGTAATCACAATGCTCCATGGCCCTTGTCATCACAGTGATCCAAGCCTTTGTCATCACACTGCTCCATGGCCCCTGTAATCACAATGCTCCATGCCTTTGTCATCACAAGGCTCCAGAACACTTGTAATTATAATGCTCCATGGCCGTTTCATCACCATGCTCCATGACACTTGCCATCACAATGCTCCATGGTACCTCTCATTACTGTGCTACATAATAACTTTAACCACATTTCTGGATGACCACTGCCATCACAATGCCCCATGACATTGTCATCACAATTCGCCATGACCAATGTCATCACAATGCTCCATGAACCATGTCATCACAGGGTCGCAGGACACTTGTCATCACAATGATCCATTACCACTTTCATCACAATGCTCCATGACCACTGTCATCTCAATGCCCCATGACGCCTCTAATCACAATTCTCCAGGACCCTCTCATCAAAATGCTCCATGACACTTGTCATCACATTGCTCCATAACACCTGTCATCACAGTGTTCCCTGTCCATGTCGTCACAATGCTCCAATTCCCCTATAATCACAATGCCCCATGGCTTTTTCCTCACAATGCTCCAGAATTCTTGTCATCACAATGTTCGATGACCGTGTCATCACAATGCTACTTGACACTGGTCATCACAGTTCTCCATGATCTTTGTCATCACAATGATCTATTTCACTTTTCATGACAATTCTCAATGACCACTTTAATCACTGTGCTCGCTGACCATTTTCATCACATTTCTCTGTTGTCATTACAATTCCCCATGGCCCATTTCTTCACAATGCTCCATGATGCCTGTCATCACAATGCTCCTTGGCTTTTGTTATCACACTGCTCCAGGACCAGTTTCATCACAATACTCCATCCCCCTTGTCATCACAGTGCACAATGAAACCTTTCATTACAATGCTCCATGGCCTTTATCGTCACAATGCTCCCAGGCACTATTCATCACGATGTTCTATGAAAACATTCATCAAATTGCTCGATGACCATTGTCATCACAATAGTCCATACCCATGTCCACACAATGGTGCATAATCCCTGTCATCACAATAATCCAGGACAATTTTCATAACAATGTTTCATGCCCCAGTCATCACAGTGCTCCATGATACCTTACATCACATTCCTAGATGATCAATGTCATCACAATGCCCCATGACACCTGTCATGACAATTCGCTATGACCCTTGTCATAACAATACTCAATGAACCGTGTCCTCACAGTGTCGAAGGACACATGTCCTCACAATGATCCATGACTACTTTCATCACAATATTCCAATACACCTCTCATCACAATGCTCCATAGCCCCAGTTATCATATTGCTCCATGAATTCTTTCATCACAATGCTCCATGACCACTGTCATCACCATGCCTCATGACGCCTGTCATCTCAATGCTCCATGGACCCTTTCATCAGAATGCTCCATGAACCCAGTCATCACAATGTTCCCTGTCCTTTTCATCACAATGCTCCATGGGCCCTATCATCAAAATGCTCCATGCCCTTGTCATCAAAATGCTCCAGAACTCTTGTCATCATAATGCTCCGTGCCAATGTCATTAAAATGCCCGATGTCACTTGTAATCACAATGCTCCATGGCCTTTGTCATTAAACTGTTCCATGGCCCCTGTCATCACAATGCTCCATGGGCTTTTTATCAAAATGATCCAGAACTTTTGTCATCATAATGCTCCATGCCAATGTCATCAAAATGCCCCATGACACTTGTCATCACAATGCTCCATGGCCTTTGTCATCACAATTTTCCATAGCCCCTGTCATCACAGTGCTCCATGATACCTTTCATCACAATTCTAGATGACCGCAGTCATCACAATGCCCCATGACAGATGTCATAACAATTCGCCATGGTCCTTCTCATCACAATGCTCCTTGAACCGTGTCATCACAAGGTTCCAGGACACTAGTCATCACAATGATCCGTGATCACTTTCATCACAGTGCTCCATGACACCTGTCATCACAAAGTTCTCTGCCCATATCATCACAATGCTCCTTGTCACCTTTTACCACAATGCTCCATGCCCTTTCATCAAAATGCTCCAGAATTCTTGTCATCGCAATGTTCCTTGACCGTGTCATCACAATGCTCCATGACCCTTGTCATCACAAAGCTCCATGACCCCTGTCATCACAATGATCCATTATTCCGATCCTCACAGTGCTCCAGTACCTTTTTCATCACAATGCTCCATGCCATTGTCAGCACAATGCTCCTTGGACACTGTCATCAAAATGCTCAATCCCCTTTTCATCACAATGCTCCAGATATCCTATCACTACAATGCTCCATGCCCGTGTCAACACAATGCTCCATGACCCCTGTCATCAAAATGCTTTATGAACCTTGTTACCAGAATGTTCCATGACACCTGTCATCAAAATGATCCATGACCGTTGTCATCATAGTGCCCCATAACACCTGTAATCACAATGCTCCATGGACCCTGTAATCACACTGCTCCATGTTCCCTTTCAACACAATGCTCCATGACACCTGTCATCACAATGTTCCATGAAAGTTGTCATCAACATGCTCCATGACACCGGTCACCACAAGGTTCCCTGCCCTTGTCATCACAATGGTCCATGGCCTCTGTCATCACCATGCTCCATGGTCTTTCTCATCACGATGCTCTATGACACCTGTCATCACAATGCTTGATGACCATTGTCATCACAATGCTCCAAATCCCCTGTCATCACAATGCCTCATGGTCTTTGTAATCACAATGCTCAATGACCCCTGTCATCACAATGCTCCATGCCGTTGTCATCACAATGCTCCATGGCCCCTGTAATCACAATGCTCCATGCCCTTGTCATCACAATGCTCCAGAACACTTGTCATCATAATACTCCATTCCCGTGTCATCCCATTGCTCAATGACACTTCTCATCAAAATGTTCCTTGGCCTTTGTCATCACAGTGCTCCATGATACCTTTAATCAAAACTGTACATGACCACTGTCATCACAATGCAAGATGACCAATGTCATCCCAATGCCCCATGACACGTGTCATCGCAATTCGCCTTGGCCCTTGTCATCTCAATGCTGTAGGAACCGTGTCATCACTAGGTTCCAGGACACTTGTCATCACAGTGATCCATGACCACATTCATCACAATGCTCCATGAACTCGGTTATCTCAATGCTCCATTGTCCCGATAATCGCGTTGCTCCATGAACACTTTCATCACAATGCTCCTTGACCACTGTCACCATAATGCCCCATGACGTCTCTCATCACTGTGCTCCAAGGCCACTCTCATCAAAATGCTCCATGATCTGTGTCAGCACAATATTGCATGACACTTGTCATCACAATGCTCCATGATCCCTGTAATCACAATGATCCCTGCCAATGTCATCACAATGCTCCATGTCTCCTGTAATCACAATGCTCCATGCCCTTGTCATCACAATGCTCCAAGTTTGTGGTCATCAACATGCTTCATGCCCCGTGTCATCCAATGCTCCATGAAACTTGTCTTCACAATGCTCCATGGCCCATGTCATCACAATGCTCAATGACCGCTGTCATCACAATGCTCTATGGCCTTATTCATCACAATGCTCCATGACCCCTGTCAACACAATGCCTGATGACCCCTGTCATCAAAATGCTAAATGGCACTTGTCATCACAATGCTCTATGACGCCTGTCATCACTATTCTCCATGTCACTTGTTATCACCATGCTCCATGGCCCCTGTAATCACAGTACTCCATGACCCCTTTCATCACAATGCCCAATGCCACATCTCATCACAATTCTCCATGGCATTTGTCATCACAATACTCCATGACACCTGTCATCACAATGCCCCATAACCCTTGTCGTCACAAAGCTCCATGATCCCTGTCATCACATTAACCCATGACTCTTTTCCTCACAGTGCTCCAGTACCCTTTTCATCACAATGCTACAGATATCCTATCATTACAATGCTCTCAGCCCGTGTCATCACAATGCTCCATGCCATTGTCATCAAAATGCTCCATGGCCCCTGTAATCACAATGCTCCATGCCCTTGTCATCACAATGCTCCAGAACACTTGTCATCATAATACTCCTTTCCCCTGTCATCCCATTGCTCAATGACACTTGTCATCAAAATTTTCCTTGGCCTTTGTCATCACAGTGCTGCTTGATCAATTTAATCAAAATTCTGCATGACCACTATCATCACAATGCAAGATGACCAATGTCATTACAATGCCCCATTACACGTGTCATCACAATTCACATTGGCCCTTGTCATCTGAATGCTGTAGGAACCGTGTCATCACTAGGTTCCAGGACACTTGTCATCACAGTGATCCATGACCACTTTCATCACAATGCTCCATGAAATCTGTTATCTCAATGCTCCATGGCCTTTGTATTCACAATGCTCCATTGTCCCGATAATCGCGTTGCTCCATGAACACTTTCATCACAATGCTCCTTGACCACTGTCACCATAATGCCCCATGACGTCTCTCATCACTGTGCTCCAAGGCCACTCTCATCAAAATGCTCCATGATCTGTGTCAGCCCAATATTGCATGACACTTGTCATCACAATGCTCCATGATGCCTGTAATCACAATGATCCCTGCCAATGTCATCACAATGCTCCATGTCTCCTGTAATGACAATGCTCCATGCCCTTTTCATCACAATGCTCCAGATCTGTTGCCATCACCATGCTTCATGCCCGTGTCATCACAATGCTCCATGAATCTTGTTTTCACAATTCTCCATGGCCCATGTCATCACAATGCTCCATGACCCCTGTCATCACAATGCTCCATGAAACATCTCCTCACAATGCTCCAGTACGCCTTTCATACAAATTCCCCATGGCCACTGTCATCACAATTCCTCATGACCCCTGTCATCGTAATGGTCCATGACACGTTTCATCTCAATGCTCCAGGACCTCACTCATCACAATGCCCCATGACCACTGTAATCAAAATGCTCCATGGCCCTTGTCATCACAGTGCTCCAAGCCTTGGTCATCACACTGCTCCATGGCCCCTGTAATCACAATGCTCCATGCCCTTGTCATCACAAGGCTCCAGAAGTCTTGTCATTATAATGCTCCATGGCCGTTTCATCACCATGCTCCATGTCACTTGTCATCACCATGCTCCATGGCCCCTCTCATTACTGTGCTCCATAATAACTTTAACCACATTTCTAGATGACCGCTGCCATCACAAATCCCCATGATATTGTCATCACTATTCGCCATGACCAATGTCATCACAATGCTCCATGAACCATGTCATCACAGGGTCCCAGGACACTTGTCATCACAATGATCCATTACCACTTTCATCACAATGCTCCATGACCACTGTCATCTCAATGCTCCCTGGCCTTTGTATTCACAATGCTCCATGGCCCCTGTAATCACAGTGCTCCATAACACCTTTCATCATAATGCTCCATGACCACTGCCATCTCAATGCCCCATGACGCCTGTCATCACAATTCTCCAAGGCCCCTCTCATCACTATGCTCCATGACAGTTGTCATCACATTGCTCCATAACAACTGTCATCACAGTGTTCCCTGTCCATGTCATCACAATGCTCCATGTCCCCTATAATCAAAATGCTCCATGGCTTTTTCCTCACAATCCTCCAGAATTCTTGTCATCACAATGTTCCATGACCGTGTAATCACAATGCTACTTGACCCTGGTCCTCACAGTTCTCCATGACATTTGTCATCACAATGATCTATGTCGCTTTTCATCACAATTCTCAATGACCATTTTAATCACTGTGCTCGCTGACCATTTTCATCACATTTCTCTGTTGTCATTACAATTCCCTATGGCCCCTTTCTTCACAATGCTCCATGGCCCCTGTAATCACAGTGCTCCATAACACCTTTTATCATACTGCTCCATGACCACTGCCATCTCAATATCCCATGACGCCTGTCATCACAATTCTCCAAGGCCCCTCTCATCACTATGCTCCATGACACTTGTCATCACATTGCTCCATAACACCTGTCATCACAGTGTTCCCTGACCATGTCATCACAATGCTCCATGTCCCCTATAATCACAATGCTCCATGCGTTTTTCCTCACAATGCTCCAGAATTCTTGTCATCACAATGTTCCATGACCGTGTAATCACAATGCTACTTGACCCTGGTCCTCACAGTTCTCCATGACATTTGTCATCACAATGATCTATGTCGCTTTTCATCACAATTCTCAATGACCACTTTAACCCCTATGCTCGCTGACCATTTTCATCACATTTCTCTATTGTCATTACAATTCCCCATGGCCTCTTTCTTCACAATGCTCCATGATGCCTGTCATCACAATGCTCCATGGCTTTTGTTATCACAATGCTCCAGGACCTGTTTCATCACAATACTCAATCCCGCTTGTCATCACGGTGCACATTGAAACATTTCATTACAATGCTCCATGACACTTGTCATCACAATGCTCCATTGCCTTTATCGTCACAATGCTCCCAGGCACTATTCATCACGATGTTCCATGAAAACTTTCATCATATTGCTCCATGATCATTTTCATCACAATAGTCCGTACCTTTTTCAACAAAATGCTGCATAATCCCTGTCATCACAATTCTCCATGACTGCTGTCATCACAATAATCCAGGACAAGTTTCATAACAATGCTTCATGCCCCCAGTCATCACAGTGCTCCATGATACCTTTCATCACAATTCCTAGATGATCAATGTCATCACAATGCCCCATGACACCTGTCATCACAATTCGCTATGACCCTTGTCATCACAATACTGGATGAACCGTGTCATCACAGTGTTCCAGGAAACATGTCATCACAATGATCCATGACTACTTTCATCACAATGCTCCAATACAGCTGTCATCACAATGCTCCATGGACACTGTTATCATATTGCTCCATGATCTCTTTCATCACAATGCTCCATGACCACTGTCATCACAATGCTCCATGAAACATCTCCTCACAATGCTCCAGTACACCTTTCATCCAAATTCCCCATGGCCACTGTCATCACAATTCTCCATGACCCCTGTCATCGTAATGGTCCATGACCCGTTACATCTCAATGCTCCATGAACTCACTCATCACAATGCCCCATTTCCCCTGTAATCACAATGCTCCATGGCCCTTGTCATCACAGTGATCCAAGCCTTTGTCATCACACTGCTCCATGGCCCCTGTAATCACAATGCTCCATGCCTTTGTCATCACAAGGCTCCAGAACACTTGTAATTATAATGCTCCATGGCCGTTTCATCACCATGCTCCATGACACTTGCCATCACAATGCTCCATGGTACCTCTCATTACTGTGCTACATAATAACTTTAACCACATTTCTGGATGACCACTGCCATCACAATGCCCCATGACATTGTCATCACAATTCGCCATGACCAATGTCATCACAATGCTCCATGAACCATGTCATCACAGGGTCGCAGGACACTTGTCATCACAATGATCCATTACCACTTTCATCACAATGCTCCATGACCACTGTCATCTCAATGCCCCATGACGCCTCTAATCACAATTCTCCAGGACCCTCTCATCACAATGCTCCATGACACTTGTCATCACATTGCTCCATAACACCTGTCATCACAGTGTTCCCTGTCCATGTCGTCACAATGCTCCAATTCCCCTATAATCACAATGCCCCATGGCTTTTTCCTCACAATGCTCCAGAATTCTTGTCATCACAATGTTCGATGACCGTGTCATCACAATGCTACTTGACACTGGTCATCACAGTTCTCCATGATCTTTGTCATCACAATGATCTATGTCACTTTTCATGACAATTCTCAATGACCACTTTAATCACTGTGCTCGCTGACCATTTTCATCACATTTCTCTGCTGTCATTACAATTCCCCATGGCCCATTTCTTCACAATGCTCCATGATGCCTGTCATCACAATGCTCCTTGGCTTTTGTTATCACACTGCTCCAGGACCAGTTTCATCACAATACTCCATCCCCCTTGTCATCACAGTGCACAATGAAACCTTTCATTACAATGCTCCATGGCCTTTATCGTCACAATGCTCCCAGGCACTATTCATCACGATGTTCTATGAAAACATTCATCAAATTGCTCGATGACCATTGTCATCACAATAGTCCATACCCATGTCCACACAATGGTGCATAATCCCTGTCATCACAATAATCCAGGACAATTTTCATAACAATGTTTCATGCCCCAGTCATCACAGTGCTCCATGATACCTTACATCACATTCCTAGATGATCAATGTCATCACAATGCCCCATGACACCTGTCATGACAATTCGCTATGACCCTTGTCATAACAATACTCAATGAACCGTGTCCTCACAGTGTCGAAGGACACATGTCCTCACAATGATCCATGACTACTTTCATCACAATATTCCAATACACCTCTCATCACAATGCTCCATAGCCCCAGTTATCATATTGCTCCATGAATTCTTTCATCACAATGCTCCATGACCACTGTCATCACCATGCCTCATGACGCCTGTCATCTCAATGCTCCATGGACCCTTTCATCAGAATGCTCCATGAACCCAGTCATCACAATGTTCCCTGTCCTTTTCATCACAATGCTCCATGGGCCCTATCATCAAAATGCTCCATGCCCTTGTCATCAAAATGCTCCAGAACTCTTGTCATCATAATGCTCCGTGCCAATGTCATTAAAATGCCCGATGTCACTTGTAATCACAATGCTCCATGGCCTTTGTCATTAAACTGTTCCATGGCCCCTGTCATCACAATGCTCCATGCGCTTTTTATCAAAATGATCCAGAACTTTTGTCATCATAATGCTCCATGCCAATGTCATCAAAATGCCCCATGACACTTGTCATCACAATGCTCCATGGCCTTTGTCATCACAATTTTCCATAGCCCCTGTCATCACAGTGCTCCATGATACCTTTCATCACAATTCTAGATGACCGCAGTCATCACAATGCCCCATGACAGATGTCATAACAATTCGCCATGGTCCTTCTCATCACAATGCTCCTTGAACCGTGTCATCACAAGGTTCCAGGACACTAGTCATCACAATGATCCGTGATCACTTTCATCACAGTGCTCCATGACACCTGTCATCACAAAGTTCTCTGCCCATATCATCACAATGCTCCTTGTCACCTTTTACCACAATGCTCCATGCCCTTTCATCAAAATGCTCCAGAATTCTTGTCATCGCAATGTTCCTTGACCGTGTCATCACAATGCTCCATGACCCTTGTCATCACAAAGCTCCATGACCCCTGTCATCACAATGATCCATTATTCCGATCCTCACAGTGCTCCAGTACCTTTTTCATCACAATGCTCCATGCCATTGTCAGCACAATGCTCCTTGGACACTGTCATCAAAATGCTCAATCCCCTTTTCATCACAATGCTCCAGATATCCTATCACTACAATGCTCCATGCCCGTGTCAACACAATGCTCCATGACCCCTGTCATCAAAATGCTTTATGAACCTTGTTACCAGAATGTTCCATGACACCTGTCATCAAAATGATCCATGACCGTTGTCATCATAGTGCCCCATAACACCTGTAATCACAATGCTCCATGGACCCTGTAATCACACTGCTCCATGTTCCCTTTCAACACAATGCTCCATGACACCTGTCATCACAATGTTCCATGAAAGTTGTCATCAACATGCTCCATGACACCGGTCACCACAAGGTTCCCTGCCCTTGTCATCACAATGGTCCATGGCCTCTGTCATCACCATGCTCCATGGTCTTTCTCATCACGATGCTCTATGACACCTGTCATCACAATGCTTGATGACCATTGTCATCACAATGCTCCAAATCCCCTGTCATCACAATGCCTCATGGTCTTTGTAATCACAATGCTCAATGACCCCTGTCATCACAATGCTCCATGCCGTTGTCATCACAATGCTCCATGGCCCCTGTAATCACAATGCTCCATGCCCTTGTCATCACAATGCTCCAGAACACTTGTCATCATAATACTCCATTCCCGTGTCATCCCATTGCTCAATGACACTTCTCATCAAAATGTTCCTTGGCCTTTGTCATCACAGTGCTCCATGATACCTTTAATCAAAACTGTACATGACCACTGTCATCACAATGCAAGATGACCAATGTCATCCCAATGCCCCATGACACGTGTCATCGCAATTCGCCTTGGCCCTTGTCATCTCAATGCTGTAGGAACCGTGTCATCACTAGGTTCCAGGACACTTGTCATCACAGTGATCCATGACCACATTCATCACAATGCTCCATGAACTCGGTTATCTCAATGCTCCATTGTCCCGATAATCGCGTTGCTCCATGAACACTTTCATCACAATGCTCCTTGACCACTGTCACCATAATGCCCCATGACGTCTCTCATCACTGTGCTCCAAGGCCACTCTCATCAAAATGCTCCATGATCTGTGTCAGCACAATATTGCATGACACTTGTCATCACAATGCTCCATGATCCCTGTAATCACAATGATCCCTGCCAATGTCATCACAATGCTCCATGTCTCCTGTAATCACAATGCTCCATGCCCTTGTCATCACAATGCTCCAAGTTTGTGGTCATCAACATGCTTCATGCCCCGTGTCATCCAATGCTCCATGAAACTTGTCTTCACAATGCTCCATGGCCCATGTCATCACAATGCTCAATGACCGCTGTCATCACAATGCTCTATGGCCTTATTCATCACAATGCTCCATGACCCCTGTCAACACAATGCCTGATGACCCCTGTCATCAAAATGCTAAATGGCACTTGTCATCACAATGCTCTATGACGCCTGTCATCACTATTCTCCATGTCACTTGTTATCACAATGCTCCATGGCCCCTGTAATCACAGTACTCCATGACCCCTTTCATCACAATGCCCAATGCCACATCTCATCACAATTCTCCATGGCATTTGTCATCACAATACTCCATGACACCTGTCATCACAATGCCCCATAACCCTTGTCGTCACAAAGCTCCATGATCCCTGTCATCACATTAACCCATGACTCTTTTCCTCACAGTGCTCCAGTACCCTTTTCATCACAATGCTACAGATATCCTATCATTACAATGCTCTCAGCCCGTGTCATCACAATGCTCCATGCCATTGTCATCAAAATGCTCCATGGCCCCTGTAATCACAATGCTCCATGCCCTTGTCATCACAATGCTCCAGAACACTTGTCATCATAATACTCCTTTCCCCTGTCATCCCATTGCTCAATGACACTTGTCATCAAAATTTTCCTTGGCCTTTGTCATCACAGTGCTGCTTGATCAATTTAATCAAAATTCTGCATGACCACTATCATCACAATGCAAGATGACCAATGTCATTACAATGCCCCATTACACGTGTCATCACAATTCACATTGGCCCTTGTCATCTGAATGCTGTAGGAACCGTGTCATCACTAGGTTCCAGGACACTTGTCATCACAGTGATCCATGACCACTTTCATCACAATGCTCCATGAAATCTGTTATCTCAATGCTCCATGGCCTTTGTATTCACAATGCTCCATTGTCCCGATAATCGCGTTGCTCCATGAACACTTTCATCACAATGCTCCTTGACCACTGTCACCATAATGCCCCATGATGTCTCTCATCACTGTGCTCCAAGGCCACTCTCATCAAAATGCTCCATGATCTGTGTCAGCCCAATATTGCATGACACTTGTCATCACAATGCTCCATGATGCCTGTAATCACAATGATCCCTGCCAATGTCATCACAATGCTCCATGTCTCCTGTAATGACAATGCTCCATGCCCTTTTCATCACAATGCTCCAGATCTGTTGCCATCACCATGCTTCATGCCCGTGTCATCACAATGCTCCATGAATCTTGTTTTCACAATTCTCCATGGCCCATGTCATCACAATGCTCCATGACCCCTGTCATCACAATGCTCCATGAAACATCTCCTCACAATGCTCCAGTACGCCTTTCATACAAATTCCCCATGGCCACTGTCATCACAATTCCTCATGACCCCTGTCATCGTAATGGTCCATGACACGTTTCATCTCAATGCTCCAGGACCTCACTCATCACAATGCCCCATGACCACTGTAATCAAAATGCTCCATGGCCCTTGTCATCACAGTGCTCCAAGCCTTGGTCATCACACTGCTCCATGGCCCCTGTAATCACAATGCTCCATGCCCTTGTCATCACAAGGCTCCAGAAGTCTTGTCATTATAATGCTCCATGGCCGTTTCATCACCATGCTCCATGTCACTTGTCATCACCATGCTCCATGGCCCCTCTCATTACTGTGCTCCATAATAACTTTAACCACATTTCTAGATGACCGCTGCCATCACAAATCCCCATGATATTGTCATCACTATTCGCCATGACCAATGTCATCACAATGCTCCATGAACCATGTCATCACAGGGTCCCAGGACACTTGTCATCACAATGATCCATTACCACTTTCATCACAATGCTCCATGACCACTGTCATCTCAATGCTCCCTGGCCTTTGTATTCACAATGCTCCATGGCCCCTGTAATCACAGTGCTCCATAACACCTTTCATCATAATGCTCCATGACCACTGCCATCTCAATGCCCCATGACGCCTGTCATCACAATTCTCCAAGGCCCCTCTCATCACTATGCTCCATGACAGTTGTCATCACATTGCTCCATAACAACTGTCATCACAGTGTTCCCTGTCCATGTCATCACAATGCTCCATGTCCCCTATAATCAAAATGCTCCATGGCTTTTTCCTCACAATCCTCCAGAATTCTTGTCATCACAATGTTCCATGACCGTGTAATCACAATGCTACTTGACCCTGGTCCTCACAGTTCTCCATGACATTTGTCATCACAATGATCTATGTCGCTTTTCATCACAATTCTCAATGACCATTTTAATCACTGTGCTCGCTGACCATTTTCATCACATTTCTCTGTTGTCATTACAATTCCCTATGGCCCCTTTCTTCACAATGCTCCATGGCCCCTGTAATCACAGTGCTCCATAACACCTTTTATCATACTGCTCCATGACCACTGCCATCTCAATATCCCATGACGCCTGTCATCACAATTCTCCAAGGCCCCTCTCATCACTATGCTCCATGACACTTGTCATCACATTGCTCCATAACACCTGTCATCACAGTGTTCCCTGACCATGTCATCACAATGCTCCATGTCCCCTATAATCACAATGCTCCATGCGTTTTTCCTCACAATGCTCCAGAATTCTTGTCATCACAATGTTCCATGACCGTGTAATCACAATGCTACTTGACCCTGGTCCTCACAGTTCTCCATGACATTTGTCATCACAATGATCTATGTCGCTTTTCATCACAATTCTCAATGACCACTTTAACCCCTATGCTCGCTGACCATTTTCATCACATTTCTCTATTGTCATTACAATTCCCCATGGCCTCTTTCTTCACAATGCTCCATGATGCCTGTCATCACAATGCTCCATGGCTTTTGTTATCACAATGCTCCAGGACCTGTTTCATCACAATACTCAATCCCGCTTGTCATCACGGTGCACATTGAAACATTTCATTACAATGCTCCATGACACTTGTCATCACAATGCTCCATTGCCTTTATCGTCACAATGCTCCCAGGCACTATTCATCACGATGTTCCATGAAAACTTTCATCATATTGCTCCATGATCATTTTCATCACAATAGTCCGTACCTTTTTCAACAAAATGCTGCATAATCCCTGTCATCACAATTCTCCATGACTGCTGTCATCACAATAATCCAGGACAAGTTTCATAACAATGCTTCATGCCCCCAGTCATCACAGTGCTCCATGATACCTTTCATCACAATTCCTAGATGATCAATGTCATCACAATGCCCCATGACACCTGTCATCACAATTCGCTATGACCCTTGTCATCACAATACTGGATGAACCGTGTCATCACAGTGTTCCAGGAAACATGTCATCACAATGATCCATGACTACTTTCATCACAATGCTCCAATACAGCTGTCATCACAATGCTCCATGGACACTGTTATCATATTGCTCCATGATCTCTTTCATCACAATGCTCCATGACCACTGTCATCACAATGCTCCATGAAACATCTCCTCACAATGCTCCAGTACACCTTTCATCCAAATTCCCCATGGCCACTGTCATCACAATTCTCCATGACCCCTGTCATCGTAATGGTCCATGACCCGTTACATCTCAATGCTCCATGAACTCACTCATCACAATGCCCCATTTCCCCTGTAATCACAATGCTCCATGGCCCTTGTCATCACAGTGATCCAAGCCTTTGTCATCACACTGCTCCATGGCCCCTGTAATCACAATGCTCCATGCCTTTGTCATCACAAGGCTCCAGAACACTTGTAATTATAATGCTCCATGGCCGTTTCATCACCATGCTCCATGACACTTGCCATCACAATGCTCCATGGTACCTCTCATTACTGTGCTACATAATAACTTTAACCACATTTCTGGATGACCACTGCCATCACAATGCCCCATGACATTGTCATCACAATTCGCCATGACCAATGTCATCACAATGCTCCATGAACCATGTCATCACAGGGTCGCAGGACACTTGTCATCACAATGATCCATTACCACTTTCATCACAATGCTCCATGACCACTGTCATCTCAATGCCCCATGACGCCTCTAATCACAATTCTCCAGGACCCTCTCATCACAATGCTCCATGACACTTGTCATCACATTGCTCCATAACACCTGTCATCACAGTGTTCCCTGTCCATGTCGTCACAATGCTCCAATTCCCCTATAATCACAATGCCCCATGGCTTTTTCCTCACAATGCTCCAGAATTCTTGTCATCACAATGTTCGATGACCGTGTCATCACAATGCTACTTGACACTGGTCATCACAGTTCTCCATGATCTTTGTCATCACAATGATCTATGTCACTTTTCATGACAATTCTCAATGACCACTTTAATCACTGTGCTCGCTGACCATTTTCATCACATTTCTCTGTTGTCATTACAATTCCCCATGGCCCATTTCTTCACAATGCTCCATGATGCCTGTCATCACAATGCTCCTTGGCTTTTGTTATCACACTGCTCCAGGACCAGTTTCATCACAATACTCCATCCCCCTTGTCATCACAGTGCAAAATGAAACCTTTCATTACAATGCTCCATGGCCTTTATCGTCACAATGCTCCCAGGCACTATTCATCACGATGTTCTATGAAAACATTCATCAAATTGCTCGATGACCATTGTCATCACAATAGTCCATACCCATGTCCACACAATGGTGCATAATCCCTGTCATCACAATAATCCAGGACAATTTTCATAACAATGTTTCATGCCCCAGTCATCACAGTGCTCCATGATACCTTACATCACATTCCTAGATGATCAATGTCATCACAATGCCCCATGACACCTGTCATGACAATTCGCTATGACCCTTGTCATAACAATACTCAATGAACCGTGTCCTCACAGTGTCGAAGGACACATGTCCTCACAATGATCCATGACTACTTTCATCACAATATTCCAATACACCTCTCATCACAATGCTCCATAGCCCCAGTTATCATATTGCTCCATGAATTCTTTCATCACAATGCTCCATGACCACTGTCATCACCATGCCTCATGACGCCTGTCATCTCAATGCTCCATGGACCCTTTCATCAGAATGCTCCATGAACCCAGTCATCACAATGTTCCCTGTCCTTTTCATCACAATGCTCCATGGGCCCTATCATCAAAATGCTCCATGCCCTTGTCATCAAAATGCTCCAGAACTCTTGTCATCATAATGCTCC